>NW_020654289.1:7078272-7190901 GCF_003589595.1 Hyposmocoma kahamanoa
AAGCTACTTTGAGGGGTCGCGCGGCGACTAAAAAAGTGATCGGAGACTCGGCGATATTTAGGCTATGTTTGAAATAGGAAAAGGAGATTTTAGGCTACTTAATAAAATGTCTGGGGAATTACAAATTTTATTGGGGTTTTGTGGGGAATGGAGTTGTAAATTAACTTGTTTGGGAGTTTGAGTATTTCTACGTGTGGGATTGGGGAAATAAGAGAGTTCATGTTCCCCAAAGTCCGGCAGCAAGCAGAATTGTAGAATTGTTTTTTTTTTATTTTCAGGGATTTTGTGGCTTGGGCGAATATCGGCTACTTAACACACATAAATTGGCGAATTAACTTCGTAAAAGTCTGGCAACACTGTGTGGTAGGTAGTACTTTCCTGGGATTCGCTCTGGGCCTTTTGGAGGGAAAAGTGTCGTTTTTATTTTAACTTTCAATTATTTTGTGAAATCTAGTTTAAAGTGGAGTAGGATAGTGCTATTGTGCCTTAATCGAAGATTAAGACGCGAAATTATACGAATCTCGAACTAAAATACCCGTATCGGCCCGTTCTAAGGAATTCCGAGTCAATCCAAGCACGCCGCCTCAAATTGCCTATCCCCTTTGTGGTGGCCATATTTACAGAAATATAATTAAACGTTTATGTTTTCGGCTGAAGGACTTTGTTTCCATGGCCAGTAATAATTTAAAAAAAAGTACTTCCCTGGACGGACTCTTTCACAAGAAGCTTTACTGTTACTAAAATTTGCATTATTCGGGTTACAATAATATTCTTTCTTTATTATTATTAATTCTTTGATAAATAATGAGTGATAATAATCGAATTACAGTGTTTTTTTTTTAATTTCGACAGTACTGGGAAATCGAAACCATAGAAGATACAATCAGACTATCTTAGAAACTTTATTACACAATGAAAAATCTTTACGAGAAACTGAGTCGCATTGTGCATTTAAAAAGGATAATAGCACACGCTTAACCAAAATACTGGCTTTACGATAATAGTTTTCACGAAAAAAGACAGAATTGTTCATAAGACAATTTCCTTATAACTTCTATGGTTTCGGATTTTCCAATACTGTCCAAGTCAAAGGAACACACTGTGTAATATTGTCTCTGGTGGGGTTCTAAATATATACATATCTGTACATTATACGCAGGTACATATGTAATAATATCTCAAGTTGGTGTCCGCTAGTTTACGAGTAAATGTGAGTCGTATCAGAAAGTATCTCTGGAGAGTTAAAGCTAAATGTGCCGTGAATTGCGCAATATTGTGAGTAGGCTTTAGCCTTTTCCTTGTTGCGCTCTGTGGGGAACGCCAGTGATAAATATGATATTGTAAGTTTCGAACTGGATTTTTTTAAGTCATGGAAAGAAGCAACAGGAAGGAAATACGAAATTGTCAAGTATATTATTATTGATTCAAATAACCAACAAACACAAGAAAAAATCCTTCGATCCAACAGGACTCGTACAACCTGTTGAATCTCAACGTGGCTACAGTTCTCGAAAACTCGCCTACTTTTTTGAAGTTGTTTAATAAAGTGTATTTTTATATTGTTTATAACTGTTTCCGTGGCCGAACGGTTACTGTGCTGGGTTGCCACAAGGTCCTGGGTTCGATCCTCGGGCCGGGAGAAATGGTTGTTTATTTATTTAATCACTTATTGTACAGAAAAAAAACAAAAACACATTTTGTAACAAGGAAAGCACATACAAAAGGTACTGCTTATTTCTACCAGCAATTTCTTCCTGCAGACCTAAAAACAGGAGACAATAATTACAAAAACGGTTCACGTGCACAACAACACAAAAATTATGAATAAAAAAACGATGTTAAAAACATTAAATTATTTAAACTTAGATAAATACATATTTCGTAATACAATACCTATAAAATAGATGGAACAGTCGATAAATAGCAATTTTCAAATTAAAGAGCACTCTCCTTAACTCTTATTATTGCTATGGATTTACTATCATGCATAGTAATGGGAAGTACGTTCCAAAGTTTGACCGCATGAACAGTGAAGGAGGAGAATAAAAACCTTAATTGAAGGATGGAAAACATAACTGGGACCTAACGAGCGAGCGACAGGGCTTATTCTGGGACCTGAGAAAGCTGAATTGCTCTTTCAGATACCCGGGAGATGTAGGGTTGTGCAGAATACTATAAAGAATGGTGACAGTACGCAAAAATTTCTGCGAAGACGAATGGGAAGCCACTAGAGATGTTTGTATGGCCTATATTTATTTCTCTTGTGAGTTATTTGTGGTTGTCTATGTGTGTGATCATAGCATCCGCGATACAGGGTTTCCCTAGTGCGGGGCTATGAGTGTGTGCGCGTTATTATTATTATTATTATTACTTTTGTAGGAAAAATAATTCAGTATTAGTTTTGTAAGTAAGAGTTTTGAGAATCGGCATTATTAAAGTTCATCCGACGATTTTGAACAGACTGGGAGTCACAGTCGGATGGACAAAGTGGTCTGCGGCACAAAGCTTTTCCTATTTTCAACGTTTCCGCTCTTCTTTGAAGCGTGTATTTATATTTTATGGGAACCAACCTCGAGGTTTGACATAATACATTGTACATATGTCACTTGCTGGTTATATTTCTATTTAAGAACCAAGTTAATTTAACTAAGTTTTGTAGTAATAAAGGTTTTTGTTGACGTTTTCAGTTTCTACTAATATTGTAGTACGAACAGTCCTAGGATTATATTTGGGGTGACGTAATTAATTAAAAAAAGAAACGAAACTTTATTTGATTTTTAATTCGGGACTTAATCACGTATAAAACATATTTTATTTTATTTACCCCGACGCTTCGGACACATTGCAACGTCCATGGTCTCGAAGGGACTGGGTCAGCATCTTCTAGCCGTGTGAGTTTTTGTAACTACCCTTGATCTTCATTATTTATTTGTGCACTAGGGTTCTCACTAGACCGACACACAACACTCACAACATCCGGCGACTTGTCGGGCGATACTTGATGTCGTTTACACTTGCTGATAACTGGATCCCACGACGATGAAAGTTTAAAACCCTCTTCTCGGTTAGACATTCTCAAGGACAGTAAGCTGGAACCGGACGATACAATAGTGAGTTTTGACGTAGAACCACTTTTCACCAATGTTCCCGTAAAAGAATGTCTTGATGTTATTAGGAAGAAAGTTCGAGTCTGGTCGGGCGATACTTGATGTCGTTTACACTTGCTGATAACTGGATGTGACGTGGTGACGTTCCGTAGAAAGGATCTTATGTTTGGTCCTGATTCCAGCAAATGCCCGGTTATTGCAGACTTATTGAGCAGACGGTTCTTAACAGCCGTTCTTCAACTCTTTCTGCTATGGTGCGTTTTGTCTACCCTATATAGGAACTCCCACAACTGCAATCAATCTTGTAAACGCCCGGAGACTGAAAGGGGATTACATCCTTAGGTAATCTGACATGCCCCGTAACCTTAGATAACGGGGTAAACATAGTTTTTATAGAGTACTTTTTCAGTACTGTACCGATTTTGTCTGTTATTCCTTTCACGTAAGGGTTGCCGTTTGTTCACTCCGTATCTGTTCCACCTAAGGACCTTCTGAACGTGAGATATCTCATTCCCCAAGAATTCAGGGTCACAAAGGCCATTTGCTCTGTTTATCAGGGATCTTACAACAGACTGTAGGTGACGGGGATGGTGGTGAGACAGAGCGTTTAAATACTTGTCTGTGTATGTCGGCTTCCTGTAAACTTTGTGCGTCAAGGATCAGTCATTTCGACCTATCACTTTTACGTCCAGGAAAGGTAAGCTCCGTTCCGACTCCAATTCATACGTGAATTTATTTTTGGATGAATGGAATTGAGATGCTGTTGTGATTGCTCAACTTCCCGTTCACTACCCTTCATAATGCAGAAAACATCATCAATATATCGTTTCCATAACTTCGCTGCAAATGGTTGCAGGTCTACACTGGCCTCAAAGTGTTCCAAGCATATATTTGCCATGACCGGGACTACAGGGCTACCCATGGCAACACCGTCGATTTGGAGATAATGCTTCCCACGATACAAAAAGCAACTGCCCTCTAAACCGTTTCGTAGCAACGCCATGATTGACTCCAACATCTTACTGACTCGAACTTTCTTCCTAATACCATCAAGACATTCTTTTACGGGAACATTGGTGAAAAGTGATTCTACGTCAAAACTCACCATTATATTGTCCGGTTCCAGCTTACTGTCCTTGAGAATGTCTAACCGAGAAGAGGGTTTTAAGCTTTCATCGCCGTAGGATCCAGTTATCAGCAAGTGTAAACGACATCAAGTATCGACCGACAAGTCGCCGGATGTCGTGAGTGTTGTATATCGGTCTATTGAGAACCCTAGTGCACAAATAAATAATGAAGGTCAAGGGTAGTTAGAAAAACTCGCACGGCTAGAAGATGCTGACACCCGCCTCTTCAGTCCCTTCGAGACCATGGATGTTGCAATATGTCCGAAACGTCGAGGAAAATAAAATAAATATGTTTTATACGTGACTAAGTCCTGAATTAAAAATCAAATAATGTGTAAAAATCGTGAAAGTTTAGAAACGAAACTGTTTTTTTTTATAATAAAAATTTAAGTGTGCATTTGTCCTCCATCTTACCTGATGGAAAGTGACGATGAGGTCGACTATGGAGCATGCACACCTATTCGCTCTCGTCTTGAAAAGGCCCAAGTTATCACCTAGACAGCTAACCATGGAACCCGTAAAGGTCTCGAAACGTTGGTTTGTTTAGAAAAAACAAATATTCGCGATTATAGTGTAATTTCCTATTGTAAAACTATTGTAAGACTATGAAAAAAAAGCTACAAAAGCATATTATTCGAAAGTGTTTTGGTTCACCTAAGTCCTTGTGAGATAATAAGTCAGAGTCGTAGTTTTTTTGATAAGTTCAGCCTCGATCAATACATACCTTGGATGTGAAATTCGTAACAGTCTTTAAGATTCGCCGAAATCAATTAGACCAATTGTTTTATACTTTTATAATGAATAATATTACGTTTACACATCACGATATTTAAGTGGCTGAGCAATTAAAACTTTCATAAATTTGTCACAGATGGCGCTACGCCAAAAAGTCGTTAAAAACCAAAATCAAAGATCCCGTAGATTCCGTAGTTCAGTTGGGAGAGCGCTAGGCACGGTAGGCTGAAGGCACTAGTTCGAATCTAGTTGGATCGAAGAAATTTTTCTCAGCGTTCCACCGTTTCAATTTGACATTTCTCCGATTGGGGCGATGCCAATCTTGTCAAATTTAATGCTACCAAAACGCAGGCGTGTCTTTTCTCCACTAAACGGAGTCCCTTTCACCTGACTCCGACTTTTCGTGGTATGTTCATACGGATAACCGACCGTCTTCATCTACTTGGAATGGACCTGTCATCCAATCTGAACTTCGGCAGATACATTGAATCCATGGCCAGAAATGTAGCCAAGAAGTTTGGCATCCTTTCTAAGGTGAGGCGTTACTTCACACCGGGACAGTTGCTTCGGCTGTACCAAGCACAAGTATGAGATGGCTCTGCTAAATACCCACTGGCCACCTTGGATTTAATAGGCAAGCATGCTAAGAGGCTTATAGGTGACTCGGAATTAGTAGAGGCGATGCTGCAGAGCCTTGAACACCGCCGTAGAGTTGCCAGCTTATCGGTATTCTGCAGGATATATCACGGAGAGAGTGCGATGGAATTGCATAATTTAATTCCGTTTTTCCACCATCGGGAGACTAGACGTGGACAGGGGTTCCACCCCTATGTTGTGGATATTCCCCGGATTCGCACGAAGCGTTCCGCTTCCACATTAGTATGGCGAGCGGCTCAGCAGTGGCATTCCCTGCCTGCACATTTGTTCCCCGAACTTTATAACTTGGACCTTTTCAAGACGGGAGTGAATAGGCATTATTTAGGTGTGCATGCTACATCCTCATCGTCACTTTCCATCAGGTGAGATGGGGGTCAAATGTGCACTTATTTTTTATAAATAAACCTTTGTATTAATCATTATAAGGAACTATTTTAAAAATAATAATACTTTTCTTCAACATACAATAACATATAAAATAAAATAAATTGCTTGAAACTGCTATGAAGAAAACGTAAGAGCCTCAGCAATTTGCAAGCTTCACCTGGAAAGTATCCGCCATTGAAGATATCGCAGTGTGTACATTTATCATAACTAGCGTAATCGACATTTTTAGCGAAATTGAATTATTAACATATTTGGAATCAGCAATACGAGATCTACAACTGCCTAAAAGCAGTTTTTTTATATCTTATTTATTTCAGTTTTGTTGTTAAGCAAAATCAGGGTAATTTTTCAAAGAAAAAACTTTATGGTCCAATATCTCGAAAGTTACCAAAATGCAAATTTTGTTACTTATGACAAGGAAGGCAGTACAGTCAAGTATTTTTTTAATGAAATATATAAATAAGACGGTATTTCATTTGCTACCTAAAACTTTTTTTTACTAGATTTTTTTTACAATATCAAGTGACCTCAAGGAAAAGTACATTTTTTGTAATATAATAATTACAAATAGTAAGCGGAAGGTCCCAGGGTCAAAGAAAAATGAAATGTATTGTGCAACTATATAAATACATTGGTAAACACTCAATATTGTCTGTCACGTCTGTCCACAGTACTACGGCACTGATATTCTTTGACAAAATTCAACACTGTAGTCCATTTGTTTAGGTACTTAACTAAATGTAAACAATCTTGAGATGCCTATTTAATGAAATATTCATTTATAAAATGATTTTTACTTACCTTCAAATATAAAAGACAAATACTTTAGCTTTCATACCTATTGATTACTAAAGCATGTTTCACTATAATATATGTCAAGATTGTTTACATTTAGTTAAGAACATAAACAAATGGACTATATAACAAAACACTATCACTATTGATAGTGTTTTCTTTGGAACATGTACTTGCTGTGAATGTTCTTGTCTATAGATTGAAGTCTTTGCTTACTAGAGATATAATGAAACTTAAACTTTTTTGTGTAAGAACTTGAACAAAAAGTCGAGTCTTGTAATGATCGTTGGCATTGAAGAGTGACGCCGCCGGTCACGGGCTTTTTATTCGCATCGCCGCGTGCCGAGAGTGCAATCCAGAGATGTGAGGTAGGGCTGATGCAATATATTCTCGAAACTGTAGGAACGAAGAACCTTCTAATGATTTATTTATTTTTCATATGGACAAAAAAGAGATGATTGTTATCTATTAATTGCCTTCTATAAATTAATTCGATAAAATAAAAATGATATTACAAAGTTACGACATTGTATCCCTACTCATTATTATTGACAAATCATTGTAACCTAACAAGAAAGATAGACTGTTCTTAATTGACTTATGTAGTTAATACTAAAGCGAATAGGGAATGGGTGAATATATAAATATATATGTAAGTGCAATTTGAATTACCACTCCTTTAAATATAATATAATTAAATAATAGGGGTTAAAGTATGAAATTGCCGATTTGTACTGAAAATCTAAATTGTTTATTTTTTAAATTTTTAACAAATTTATTTAATCAAAATAGTTGCCATTATTATCTATACATTGCTGCCATCTAATGGGAAGGTTATTAATGCCTTTGCGATAGAACTCCGACGATCTAGACTGCACAAACTGTGTGAAAGCATTTTGTACTGCCTCCTGGGAAGAAAACTTCTTGTCACGTAGATAATTGTCCAAATCACGAAAAAAATGGTAGTCCGTTGGAGCAAGGTCTGGTGAATACGGAGGATGGCGAATGGTTTCTAACTGCAGTTCCTGAAGGGTCAAAATGGTTTCTCGTGCTGTGTGAGGTCTCGCGTTGTCGTGGAGCAATAATGGTGAAGATCGATTCATGAGTCGGGGCTGTTTTACTGCTAGTTTTGTCAACATGGTTCGGAGTTCGGCACAATAGACATCTGCCGTTATTGCTTGACCAGATCGGAGAAAACTATAGTGAATAACACCATGCTGAGACCACCAAACAGTTACCATTACCTTTTTATTGGTAAGTTTTGCTTTAGGACACTGTTGTGGCATTTGACCTGGGGTCAGCCATTGCATTTTTCTTTTCCGGTTATCGTAAAGAATCCACTTTTCATCACATGTTACAATTCGATCCAATATTCCTTCATTTCTGTACCGGTTCAACAAGGCAACACAAGTTTCAACATGCGTTTCTTTCTGCAGATCAGTCAAATCATGAGGCACCCATTTTTCGTATTTTTTTATTTTATTGATTTGACGCAAGTGAGTCAATATTGTGGGTAAGGTAACGTTAAACCATGCCGCTAATTCCTGGGTAGTTTGACTAGGATCGGCTTCCACTATCTCTCTTAATTCATCGTTATTCACCTGTGTGGGCGGTCTTCCTCGTGGCTCGTTCTTTAAGTCGAAATTTCCATCACGAAAGCGTTTAAACCAAAATCGCACGGTGCGTTCATTAGCAGACCCCTCTCCAAACGCAGCATTGATATTGCGGGCTGTTTCTGCCGCGTTAGTTCCGCGTCGGAACTCGTATTCAAAAATCACTCGAATTTTCGCAGTATCCATCTTTCTTGTCTAAATTGAATAACAAAAACAATTGAAAGTCGATATTCAAATGTTTCAAATTAAAAAAAAAAAAGATCACAGAAACCATTTGAAAAAAGTTTCATTCGAAAACCTCAAACCATGAAGATTCTATGAAAATTCAAAGAACCTATTGCAATAAAACGGCAATTTCATACTTTAACCCCTAATATAATATCCAAATCTGAATTTTTCATAGATATCTCTTCTAACTGCCTCTGTGGCCGAACGGTTACCATGCTGGACTGCCACGCAAGAGGTTCCGGGTTCGGTTCCCGTACCGGGAGAAATATTTCTATGGCCTACAATTTTTTCTCTCGTGAGTTTGGGTGTAATTTGTAATTGTATATGTGTGTCCATGGCACAGGTACAGGGTTTCCTTAGTGCGGGGCTATGAGTGTGTGCGCGTTGTTATTAAAAATAAGTAAATTCATTCATTCATTCATTCATTCATTCATTCATATTCATTCAATAATAGTAGATTGTACAACAAGTGCCCAAAACGCGTCATTTTACCCGAGACGAGAATATACATATAAGTCGAGGGTAAAAATGGGTTTTATGAACGAGTTATACACTCCGCTTTTCACTTCGATTGCGAGAAAATATATAAATAAACGGCAATATTACAAATAAACGATTATTTAATTAAAATCTAATGTGAAATTACAACAATTAGACATATTTAATATGATGTTTTTTTATTTTATGCACTAGAGCATAAAATCCTATTTTATGCAGCCTACATCCAGCATAAATACGAACTTTAAGAGCATAAGAAGTGAAAAGATACATTTATTTAATAAAGAATTCAGTAGCAGCAGTAGAGCTCCCTGTGAAAGAGTTAGTCCAGGAAGTCTGCAAACTTACCTGTTTCAGCTGCCAAGCAGTAATGTGACCATTACTGCGTTCCGGTTCGGAAGGGTAAAGGTGCTGGTGAAATTACAGGTACATGGGAGTTGTCAATTTATGTCTCTAAGTGACGGGCGCAGTGGCAGAGCGATTAAGATCTTTACTATTTAAAGCTCTGAGTGGCATTGTTCGTCACATCACTTGGTGTTATATAAAAAAATGTATTAAATAGATTATTATTAGATGTTTCGATTCGCGATTACAAACAAAATTGCTATTGTAACCGTTTGTTTCCCGATAGAGAATGCGAGAAGCCTATACGGGTAAGTACTATATTGTACAAATATAGTTTATTTTATGGTGCGACAATAAAGATGTTCGCTGAGTAATTGAAATAATAAGAATGTGTTTGTCTCAAAGCGCTAATACCATAAACTGAAGTAACAACCCTGAGCTTAGTGTACCGGCATGCTTTTAGGGGCATTTTGCAGAGGCGCTCGTCGCTTGGGGATTTGTCGCGCTGCCATTGTCGCTATTCTTATGAAAAGTTATTGTCTTGCCGCACTTCCCTTAGAGCCTCTTCGATTTAACACTACTTTTAAGGGTTGTTGTGTTGAGGGAAATATTTTTGGAAATAAATATAAATACGAAATAATTTTTTTAAAATTTACTTGAGAAAATTATAACAGTACTTATGTTGGAAGCCTTAAGTAAATAAAGAAATTACCAAAATATTTATTATCTTTGACAATTATCATGATAATTATCTGGTAGTATCCGATATATGTCCGATAATTATCTATGCTGACTCACAGTTTTGTCTCTTTAAATTTTGACATAATTTGTTTTGATTTGATATTTGATACGTTTGAACACAAACACATGGCTCGATATTGCTAGCGGTAACATTTTACTGTTCCAATTAATTTTATAAATATCAAGATGAATTTAACAAGGTATTTTTATCAAGATAATTGTCTTACTAATTATCGTGGTAATTATCAATAGTATTTATCACATCGAACCTTGTTTTTAATACTACATTATTGTCGTTTTTTATTTTTATTTTATTTATTAGATATTGCTTACAGTCAACCCAAACGCAATAGTAAGGCTTAAAGCTAAATGAACAAACAGTATTCGGTAACTTACAAAAATGAATAAAATATGAAAATTGATAAAATTACAATTACAATACCATAAACAATAAATTATTATAGATTGGCATTAATTAAAAAATGTATAAAATCCATTTATTACATTTTAAAATGGCACATAATGCCTATTACTTAATACTGCTGTCTCCGGTCAAGGATAGCGTCCTGCGGAAAACGTGAATTTTGATTCTGAGCATGCAAAAAGGTCCAACGAGGAGTCAAAGTTTAGCAACTGATTTAGATACTTAGGTGCTCGGGGCAGAGGAAGAGGCGTGTCGTATTTAAAATTAGTATACTCAGGGATATATTTCGAAGATCGGTTAAAAAAGGAGGAATTATTATGTTTTTATGAACCACTTACCGCTTATAGGGTGATATAAATAAATAACACACACACTCAACATAGCCCCGCACTAGGGAAACCCTGTGTCGCGGGTGCCATGGACACACACATAGACAACCACAAATTATTTTTTATAATTAGAAATAAATGTAAGCCATACAAATATTTCTCCCGGCCCGGGAATCGAACCTGGGACCTCTGCGTGGCAGTCCAGCATGGTAACCGTTCGGCCACAGAGGCAGTTAAATGATGGTACCAATGATCGACATTTTAAAGGAAAGTGCCTTTAAATTTAAAGTAACTTTTTGTTATTAAACGTTATATCAATAGTGTTAGTTTACTTGACAGATACAATTCTAAAAAAAGATTATGCTGTAGTCTGTTTCATAAAAAAAGCTACTATAATTATTACAAAAAAAAATCTAAACTAGAATTTCTCTAAATCTCTAGTAACGAACATCAAAAATCCACTAATTAACTAACCAATAATAATGAACACCCAGTAATTGACCTTACCAATAAAGAACGTGTTACTATGGTAGAAAATGTTGTCCTAAATCTTAGAAATTAATTTAAAGAAGATGTCGAATAATGGTGCTTGTCGGTTACTGGCGCCACTACCAGAACGTTTAGAATTTATGTAATGTATTAATTATGTAAAGTAAAGACGATGAAAGCAATTTTTTTTTATTAAATTGTACGTTCCGGTATATGTGGCCACTGGTTCATATGAACATTGGTATCATAATATAAACTTCTTCTTAACATTTTTCTAAAGATGTCTATGAATATAAAGCAGAAAGGTTCATAACTTTTGGAAAACGTATTGCTTACGCTCCAGAGCGCTTTCCTGGAACCGACTGTTGTGAAACACAGCGTATATACAAGTAATATATATTTTTAATATTTTGTATTGGTATTTTTTTATATTTGTATTAATTATATTCATTTATATCTTGATTAGCCACCAAGTCGTACTCACTATATATTCTTTCTATAAAGGTCCAGGGAAGTACCTACTGCCACCTTATATATTTCTGCCGCCAAACAGTAATATCAGCATTACTGTGTTCCGATTTTAGAAGGGTAAGGGTGCTGGCGAATTTACAGGCACATGGGACATGTCAACTTATGTCTCAGGGTGACGGGCGCAGTGGCAGTACCCCTCAGAACGTTGTGATTTAAAGCTTTGAGTAGCACTGCAACTGCTACGGACAGGCGTGTCGTATACCACCAAGCGCAAGACTTGTTCCTTCCGTCATTCAGAAACCACGTTTTATTGAATCATTCCCTTCTTGCTTAACACTCTCAGTGCCATAGAACAAACGATTTTTCTGAAGTAGCAGGCCATGTGGGCGGCGCGCGGGATATGCATTGTTTTGGCAGCACGCGAAGCCTGGTTTTAAGTAACTTTTGCAGCAGCTCATATGGGTTGCCAGCGGGATATCTCCAAGCTTTATCAGAAGGCCGCGTGGTACGCTGTGATCCCACCAAAACGACGGACGTCACCACGAAAGACGAGATCGATACTTGATCAGGATCAGTTATTAGCAGAAGAGCCAAACAATTGACTGTAAAAATCGAAAATATATTAGAATGCCTAATTAAGATACGGCGGCCAGGGGGGCTGGGTAAAATTTGAAAATATATGGTGCCGCTCTTGGTTTTATGTGGGCGGAGGGCGGCCCACGTGTCGCTGAGAGTGTTAAACACGTGTGCAGTCCTGTATCGAGTCATCGTGGCGGAATATGGGCTAAATCTTCTTTATGGAGAAGTCTCGTGTCCTGTATGAACATTTATATATAATGAGTCTATGATTATGTTAAAATATATACATATACAATAACACGTCTGTCTGCTATGTACACCTATCTATCTACAATGTCAATCGAAAGAAACCACAAATCTTCCCAATATTTAGAGTGTCGAGAAAAGTTGTGTACACTTGTATGGAAGTAACCCGAAAGTGTCTGCCCGTGTCAAGAGTAAGTAAACTGTAACTAAGTTATTTTTAAGCCGAGAACTTGCCGGCCCGTTGGGACTGAGTCAGTGACGGATACGCCATGGATACGACACGATATATATTATTCAGTAGACCTTTTTAAAATAAGCTGTTGCTTCTAAAAGATTTAGTACTTCTATATGTTGCTTAAGTATGGTATAGCAAGCATCAAAATAATCACAGCGATCACACTAACCACAAAAACTTATGTGTATTTTTTATGAACCTTAAAGTCATTGAAAACAGTTAAAAATTGAACTTAAATCTAGGCTGAATAGACAGATAATATGAATAATATAAATGATATGATAATATGTATGATAATCGAGGAAAAAAAAAACATAATTTAAATGGTAGTTTACATATCGAGTTCTTAGGTTTTCGCAATTGTTACACATAGGAAATGAAACTATTTTTCAGTTCAGTTCCTGTGACCCGTAAAATGTAACATCCCCTTACAGGATGCAGGAGTTTACAAGTTTGACTGTGAGTGCGGTCTCTCTTATATTGGACAAACAAAGCGAAGTATTTGTACCCGCGTCAAAGAACATATAGCTGATGTCAAACACCGTCGCGTAAACAAGTCTGCAATCTGCGAGCATGTCATGGATAAACCTATACATTCAATGAAGTTTGACAAACCCCAGGTCCTTGCAAAAGAAGTCCGTTATCTATCCAGGATGCTGCGAGAGGCCATTGAAATTAAAAAAAAAACATCCTAATTTCAACAGGGAAGATGGTTTCTCAGTACCACCAGTTTGGGATCCAGTATTTCTTCTAATGAAAAATCCCAAACAGACATAAGACTGCAGTACTAATTAATATGTTTTAGTTTATTCTAATTTCTATTAATAATTAATAATAAATTAAACTTAATAAAAATTCATACAATAAAATAATTTGTAAAACTTAATGTAGCGTAAATTGGAATGTTTTCTTTGTAAAATAAAAATAAGGTATTTAATTAATAACTATTGTAACTATAGTGAAAAAATAAGGTTGGTTTGCATTAATGTCTAATATAAATTTAATTATTAACTGGTTGAAGACTGTACCACCTGAGTCAACCGTGACCATGGGACCTGTAAAGGGCACGAAACGTCGGTTTGTTTGAAAAAACAAGTATACGCGATTTAAATCCGGAAAAATAGTTTCATTTCCTATGGTAGTTTACATTTTTGACGTTTACAAATGTTTAGAACGCTTTTCAAAAACTTAGAACAAATCACATTTTACAATATATATTTTGGCTTATTTTAGTTTAATACAACAATTTTAAAAGGCTGTCTTTAAGGTCGTAAATAATTTTATGACACTGGTATCATAATCGGGATCAAAATATTGTTTTTGCCGGAACTGCCTCAGTGGCCGAAAGGCGGTTACCATACTGGACTGCCACGCAAAGGTTCCGGTTTCGGTTCCCGCTCCGGGAGACATATTTGGCTATGAATAATAACAATAATAATAATAATAAATTTATTCAATTTAAACATACAGCACTTAAACTAGATGACTACAATAAGGTACAATTCGATTGTATGGGCAAAACAAAAGTTGAACCATCATAACCTATTGTAGGTACAAAACCTGTGTTAATAGTGTTACGAAGATTCTCCGTTTTGGCAAAATCAGAAAAGAAAACAATCTTTGAACTGCGGCTAAAACTGAAATAGTGTAGTGCAGTGCCGTGAATCTAGTGTAGAGTAGCAATAGCAGTAATAAAAAGTAAGTAGAAAGTATGTGTAAGTGTGTGTGTGTTTGTGTGTGTGTGTGTGTGTGTGTGTGTGTGTGTGTGTGTGCGTGCGTGTGCGTGTGTGCGTGTGTGTGTGAATGTGTGTGTGTGTGTGTGTGTGTGTGTGTGTATGTGTGTGTGAGTAGAGTGCGCTTAAATAGCATTTATATAGATAGATAAATATAATAAATAGATAAATAAAATTTAAGTATGGAAGTAAATATGGAATAAATAAATGGCCTAAACTTATTTCTCTCGTGAGTTTGGGTGTAATTTGTGATTGTCTGTCTATGTGTGTGTCCATGGCATCCGCGATTCAGGGTTTCTCTAGTGCGGGGCTATGAGTGTGTGCGTTATTATAATTATATATAAAAAACTGCTTGTTACTTGCATGCTGTGATATCCTTTTGGTGTATATATACATATGTATATGTATATATTGATTGTACCTTGTGTGAGTCATTTTCGATACATTCTAAAGTGACCTCTTACAATAGTGAATATAAAACCAAATGAATGTGTTTCTAAAACCTTAGTACGAAGATAAAGAGGGATTTATATTTAGCCGAATTAATTTTACACATAATAGTAATCATATATATATCATTTATTGTCCATTTTACTTTAGTATCGTTTAAAGAAATATTGTCGAAAAAATGTGGGTTACACCATAACACACTCTTATAGCCCCAATTAATAAGAATAAAGATTTCAGTTACATATCTGTAATAATAGTTGCATTTTTTATAATATCAAGTGACGGGACGAACAAGACGTGCACCTGATGGTAAGGTACACGCCTGTCCATAACAGTTGCAGTCCCACTTAGAGCTTAAAATCACAAAGATCTGAGGGGCACGGCTATTGCACCCGTCACCCTGAGACATAAGTTGACAAGTCCTACGTGCCTGAAATTTCACCAGCACCCTTACCCTTCAATACCGGAACACAGTAATGCTGACATTACTTCTTGGCGGTAGAAATAGGTAAGGTGACAGTACTACCCTGGATGAACTCTTTCACAAGGGGTACAATTTGAATTAAACTTTTTCATCTCAAGAGTCCTCCAGCTCTACCAAAGCGATTTGGAGGAAATCTCCGCATCGTTCAGTCAAAATAACGAAAAGTCAGGTCAAACAAAAGGTCCTTTCCTTTCCGCTTGTCTTTTTCAGATTATGGGCATAAGTACTTATTGCTGGAGACTGAAGAACTTTATTCGTTTGATTTTTTTTATTACATATTCCAAACTATGTGAACTTGTTTTGGCGCCTTTTTTATGACTATTTTTCTTGTATTTTATTTGTTTTGGCACGCAGTAGTTGTCTTACTTTTTAACCGACTTCTCAAGGAGGATCTCTATGCGTTTTTTTGTGTGTATATTACGCGATTACTCCGAAACTTTGTAAACTGATTTAGATGATACTTTTTTGTTGGAAAGAAGATACCTCACTAGTGGCCCCATTCAAACTCGAAGAAAACACTCGACTGATTCGTATAAGTTCCAAATCCGGGAAATGACGGTCCGAAATGTCACAGGGATCATTTTATCTCTAATTGTACGACCGATATTCGTATTTTCTCGGATTGGAAACGGACTTAGTGCTCAAACGACATCCGTTTTTTGATATTTGGGATTCGCAACGAATAGGTAAGAATCGGATACACTACGCAGACGCGCTCAGTGTGGCAAATTAGGGGACGAATCCAGTTTATTTTGTTTAACCGATTCCAATAAAACTTGCCACGTAGATGATTACATGGTATTAACCAAGAAAATAAAACACAGCGAAAATGTAAGAGTAGAACTTTTAAGGTCGTTTTTTTTTATAAAAATTTTCAATCTTTAGCCAAATTCGACATAGAATGTTGAATTACAAAACGTTGCTAGGCCATTGATGGCATAGGAAAACGACATTTGTGTCAATGCTATTTAGGCATGCTCTGCCCACCGCCTGTTCGCGTAATTGGAATTTAAGTAGGTAATCGGGTTATGTCGAAATAATACACCTACCCAAATGTTGTGTAGTTTGCAAAGTACATAATGATTTATGAATAAAATAATTAAGTTTTTAATATCTATTAAATTATAATAACGCCAGCACTCACAGCCCCGCACTAGGGAATCTCTGTTCGCAGGTGCCATGGACACACACTTATAGACAACCACAAATTACATCCACATTCAGGAGAGAAATAAATGTAGGCCATACAAATATTTCTCCCGGCCTGGATATCGAATCCGGGACCTCTGCGTGGCAATCCAGCTCTGCCACAGAGTCAGTTGATATTTACTATATTAATTAGATATTTACTGCTAGATAGCAGGTATGGCAGATAAAAAAAAATTGATGTTATTTTATATTAATTTACTACATACCCATCTCATCCGGAATCAATTTCCGATTCCGAACTTGAATTACAGGTAACAAATAATTAAGAAACTAAAAATTTTGTTCATGTAAAAGCTGTACAAACACCCGCCATTTTTTTGTTTCATCGTTTCACAACGATGCAATTAAAAGGATTGCAATTTTTGCGGCGATGATTAAACGACTTAATATTCTTATCCTTGTTCTTAAAAATGTGTTACAGTAGTTCATTATCACATAAACAAAAGAACGAATGACACTAGTGCGTATCTTACCGATTCCAATATTCGTAATTAAAAAATAAAATGTTAATCCATGGATCTTATATCTATACGTATCACATCTATTTGTTATATTATATAGGTCAGATAATATTAAAATAATGTAATTGTA
Organism: Hyposmocoma kahamanoa; assembly: GCF_003589595.1. Lineage (NCBI taxonomy): Eukaryota > Metazoa > Arthropoda > Insecta > Lepidoptera > Cosmopterigidae > Hyposmocoma > Hyposmocoma kahamanoa. The sequence continues at coordinate 7,095,746 of NW_020654289.1, forward strand.
CATTTGCATATGTTAATTTATAATCTAATTAAAAATCCACAAGGTCGATGCAATATATTATTTCCTCTGTTCTATATCTGTCGAAGAACTCATATATTTACAAGATTTAAGGATGGCTAAGGTCCTCGGGAGTGTACCTACCTTTCGCACGGACGGCCACAATTAAACCGCGGGCTTAGACCGGTTAAACGAGGGTTGCATCCAAGTAACCTTTTGCTCACTCCATACTATGTATACGAGTTTTAAAATTTTGAACCTGAAGAAGCTCGGTACATCGATAGGAAGCACAAATATATGTGCACGATCGAGTAGTAGACCGTAATTTTAAAGAAAATACCTAATTTTAAATATATGACAATAATTTATTATCTGTAGTTGTTTTTTTTTCAAACAAACTAATGTTTCAGGCTTTTAACAAAAAGCTCAGCAAATTGCCGGAAACTTTGGTTTGTTTCAAATAGTAGTTCATGTGACTGTTACATAATGAAAGGCAATAAAATACGAGTGTGGGTTTATGAAACGAGCCGACAGGCGAGTTTTATAAAAACATCACACGAGCGAAAGCGAAACGAAGCATTTTAGAAGCTTCTCAATTCGTTCGTATTATTCGTCTATCACGCTTCTGCGGCTGGAAAGAACAGGTGGATGATTTGTTGCCGATTTTAGGAATTTTTGCGTGTAAATATATAATTCGGTAGATTTGGTCCAGGTTGATTTTTGAATTCGGTGTACACAATATTTCAATAAATAAATGATATGGAAATAGAAATAGAAATAGAAATAGAAATAGAAACCATTTATTGTAACGCCACGTAACGATATGGTTGTATGTAATATTTTTTATAATATGTGTTGTAACAAGTAGAATATAATAACAATTTATTAGTGTTACAAGTATTATCGTTTACGAGTGATATCCAAAAAATACATATTTCTGAATCTCGTGGCTTTGGTTTCGATGGATTTTATGCCACCGAATTCAGAAAAACTTCCACCGAAGTCGGAAAAAACTGCCTTCGAAGTCATATTTTCTTTGAAAAGCAAGAATTTTATACATTATTTTTATAAAATGCTTAGTTAGTATTATTGATTTTCACAATTTTATATTACTACTTGTTTCCCGGTGAAAGTGAATAAGGAAAATCAAAAGAGAACAGAAAAATTGGAAATCAAGAAGATGGAGGAACGTGCTAGAGAAGCTAAGATAAAAAGCGATCCAATTATATACGAAAGGTTTAAAGAAAAAGATAGACAGAGGTATGCGAAGAAAAAGCGGAAGGAAAGATTTTGAAGTTGCCTGAATTACCTCGTCGTATATGAAAAGTAATAAAAGGTATTAATCGCGCAAGTTCCAAAAAAATTATTGCTTTTGTAGTTACGGATTGCGTTTTAACTTTTTTTTTTTAAAGAGGTACGGAAATACTTTGGGTGATTGTAAAAAAGGTTGAACAGCCAATCACTGATTTTAATTAATAGTCATAAGGTGAAATTTGTTTGCGTTGTTGTGGTCGATTTATAAATAAATTTTAGTTTGAAAGCTTTTTTTGATTTAATAGTATTATAAGTAGTAAATATTAGTAAATGTCTATGTAGATTACTGAACGTTTTTATTGCCTTTTTCAAAATAATTTATACAAAAATTGTGCCTTTTGTTGGATTATTCTGATTTCGGTGGTATCTGAATTCGGTGGATAAAATATGTCATTAACTGTTAAGAATCTAGTTGCCCAATTAGCGGAATCTTATGTAAGTTTGAGTTCTTTTTCTTTCCCGCTCAATGTTTTTCTTGAAAATCCGATCACCGAAGTAAGACCTTCTAGGAGAAATGCCCACATACACTGCTTTATCTATACACATATTATAAGCTCATTGTGATGTATTCCGGAACCGCATGTCACGAATGGCGAAATGGCGGCAAATAAAAGGGTTTTTTTAATTCACAGACAAACTAGAGTCGGCCCCAACTATCATAACGTTCGAAATCAAGTAACCTGAAAAATTTGTCAAAATTGTTTGCTATTGATATTTCATTTCGAATAAAATTTCATCTAAACTGATATTACAATTGAGGTCGAATCAAATTGCTTTGTTTTTCAGACAAGTTCGAAATTTGAATGTATTACAATATAATAAAATCGAATTTGATGTTAATAGGAAGCAATAATAACATTTTCACAGAAAAAAAATATTCTAACAAAACAGTTTATCTTAATGCTGGTCGTAATTTGCGGTTGTGAACACACCATAGAAGGTTTACCTGTAGATAAAAGCAAATATGCGCGATAGACTCGAATAAATTTGTTTCATTTCAAATAAAGAAATTGATAATTATTTATTAATAAAAATAAAATAAAATTTTCAGCTTCGTACGATGACGTCGAGTAGCAGTAGAGTTCCTCGTGAAAGATTTCGTCCAGGTACTTTCCTGGACGAAATCTGCCACGTAGGTACGTGGCAGATTAGGCGATGAGTCGAGGTAGGTACCTATTTCTGCCGCCGAGACGAGTGCAGCAGCAGTGTCCCTCAATTCTTTACGACGTCAAGCTCTGAAAGATACTGCAACTGTTAATAAATCGTTAATTTTTTTTTTCCAACAAACCAAGTTCTTTGCTAGACTTTGTGTAAAGAGCCCGAACGTTAGGTTATAAGTATTGCCATATATTCACAAATGTACGTAAATTAGAAATTGAAGCTTTACGGTACGTGCCTTTACAGGTCCCATGATCACAGCTGACTGAAACTCGGGACCTGTAAAGAGATGAAATGTTAGTTTGTTTGAAAAAACAAATACACGCGGTTTAGAACAGAAAAAACAGTTTTGTAACAAAATCACATATCACGCAACTATACAAATATAGTTCCAGCGCACTCCGATAGATGGCATTGGCGTATTTTTATCATTTTCTAAATCGCGGTGTTCAAATTTTGTCAAACTCAGAAATAAACATTTGTTTCAGCTATCACTTCCTCATTAATTGATGCAAATCGGTAAAAAAATCAGATTAAAAAAAAGTCAAACGGGGCCTAATCTTGAGAATACGGGGGGTGTGACAATAGTTAGTATCATAATTCGACAAGTTTTGATGTTCTGGTTGCAGATGAGTAACGGAATAGGTACTCAAAATTCCGTTTTCTACATCTTCAAAAAATATATCGACCCATCTAACTTTTATTTCAATTGTTTTTTTATTTATTTTGGCGCTAATTTAAAAAAAGTAACGTTATTTGCTTAATAAGGAGTTCTAAATTAAGAAATAAAAATAAATTCCGAAAAAAGATTTCATTTAAGTTTAAAGTCACGTATTTATTAAACCGCCGTCGCATATAGGTACCCTTAGAGGATGGAAAAAAATTTCATAGTCTAAGTAGGTACCTTAGCGGTTGGGTTCCATTTTAATTAACACGAAAGTTCGTGTTAATAAAATGAATGAATCTTTTAATAACTTACTTAATTAAAGACAACATTGTTTTTTGTCGAAGAGAAAAATGTAATGTGTCGTATGGAACGGACAAGTGGTCAACTAGTAGAAGAAGAGGATAGCTACACGGCGGCGCGAGAGGGACGCAGGGAAAGGCACTCGCAATAATGAGCGAGGGACTTAATTAAAATTGTCTAAAGTAAATTCCCTTCAGAATTCGTTTTGAATTTTAATTTTCAGCGAAATGCGATAATGTTTAAATAATTTGCTTTTTACTGGCTTCTTGCTTGCCCCCCGGATGCGAATTTTTATGCTAAACAATTTTTGTTTCTTGGACGCTAATGGAAAAAAAAATATGAAAGAACTTTTATGAAGGAGATTATACGGCTAATTATAAAAAGTTGTGAGAAATTGAAATTTATTCCACGTAACGTTGCAAGTATTTATTTTTATGATTTGACGATGAATATAATATTAAAATTACTAAAAATACCATTTCAAGGACTGAAATTTCTTTTACTTTCCAGTTTTTACACAAATAACACAATATGGGTAGTACAAATTGATTTAAACCCGGGCCGCGCATTAGAAATCCGCTTGTTATTTCAACTCTACCACCGCAACAACAAATTGTGAAAGGTGCGCTTGGTCCACTTTACCTATTACCCCGATTTTTCAATTATTTAGTAGCAGTAGAGCTCCTTGTGAAAGACAACTTGTGAAAGCTCCTTGTCTGCAGGAACTCTTTCACGGCGACAGAAATAGGTAAGGTAGCAACCTTATCTATTTCTGTCGCCAAGTGGTGTCACGGCGTTCCGGTTTTGTAGGTGCTGGTGAAATTACAGATGCACATGGGACATGTCAACTTATGTCTCAGGGTGATTGGCGCAGTGGCAGTGCCCCTGAGGGGGTCTACCGGAACCTCCTAAAATAATATTACTTTAACCTTATATTGACTTTTCGTACCAAGACTTCCTTAAAGTTAGCTTAATAGAATGTTAAAACTATGATGTTTTATTGGCAGCTTTGTGACTATTTATTCACTCAGTTCGTAGTATGACGCGACTGTAACATTAAAGCAATATTTTCCTTATGCCAAATTTAGCAATCTTAAAATAGTTATACGGATGCAATGGAAACAATATTTATTGTCAGTTTTATTGTCTTAATATTGATTTGTAATGATTTAAAGTTAAGTTGAACTTATTTATTTACTTATATCTCTTCAATATTTTGTTTATTTTTTTGTTTAATAATACATAGGAAATAATTTGTCGTTAAATGAAAAATACGCAATGTTTATTTCGTAAAATTATGACAGCGACATTTATATGCTCCTTGGCGACACTTGACAGTTGACACTAGACTATAATTCCGAATTCACAACGTGACAATCAAGCCTCAGCTTGTTTTATTTATTTTCCTTCATGAAAATGCGGAAAAATAATTGAAAACAACGCAATTTTAATAGATTCCATAATTATACACTTTTTTTGCAGTTAAAATTCCCTGAATATAAATAATATTAAGTACATTATACTACGATAGGACGATTCGGAACATCAAAAAAGAAAAAGATAGCATTATATAGCTCATATAGCGTTTTTTCCCTATTTTTAGTAAGGAATAGACAATATTGGGAAACCATTCGTTCTTTCAGTCACTTTAGCAATAATACATTACTTGGTTGACAGGTTTGTCATGGTACGAATATGAGCAATATTATAATAAGCTTACTATAAGCTTACATTGAAAAAGAGATTGTTTTTTTTAAAGATTATGTTAGGCCTCAAGGCGGCTTTATTTAAAGCTGTGAGTGGCATTGCAACTGTTATGGACAGGCGTGTCACTTATCAACAGGTGCACGATTTGTTCATCCCCTCGCTTGGTATTATATAAAAAATACTCAAAGTGAAATCCGTTTCTATGAAAGGACCAATTTGGGGAAAGAACTTCTAAATTGGTTCTGGACAGGTGTTCTGGCAAGTGATCCAGAGCGAATCCCATTGCTCTGGTATAGTACAGGAGATTCCCTCATTCGAGATCAGGTAATTGATATCTGCTACATTATTATTATTATTATTTTTACATCTTTCCGGCAAAATGTATACGTGACATGGAAAACTGAAACGACACCCTATAATGTTATTGTATCACAAATAAATTAGCGGGTACAGATTGTTCCTATAAAACTCTATATAAAGCAGATTACGGGTACAATAGATCCTAATAAATTACTTAACTGAAACCGATCAGCGGGTAATTTGTTCTTAGTAATACATTTTATATAACTCAGGTTTACAGGTACTGTTTATTACCAGAATAGAGACATAAAGCAGATTAAGGGGTATAGTTTGTTCGTAAAAAATATTGTTTAAAGCAAGTAGGAGGTGTAGTTTGTTCCTAATAAAAGTCATAAAATAAACAAGCGGGTATAGTTTATTATATCGTTTAAAGGTACAACCACATAAGTGACATTTTCTACAAAAAGTCTTTAAATAGCTATGGTAAGAAAATCAATAACAAAAAAGCTATGAACTCAATAAATGGTTTTATTTGTGGAAAGATGCTGATTTTCTTGCAACAGGTACATAATTTGGAGATTTTTTTTTGTTTTGTGGAATATAACTTATGTGGTTTTACCTTTAAGCAGACGATATACTAATTAAAGATGTAACGCCTTTGTTCTTATTAATAAAACAGAGTTAATTTTATTATCGTATTGCCAATACTATGAGCATTAGAGTATCGAAATGAACTCCGAGGCACTATTCGGAATATCTAATTTGGAACTAATTTAGTAAAGTTCGTTTCGCAAATTGGTCCTACCGGGAATCAAACTCGAGACCTTTCCACGATGCGACTACAGGGTTAAACGCTGCGCTACTGGGGTCATTAAAATAAATTCAAATTGTAGTTTTAATTCAATGACCCTTTGACAGAGTTTATAATGTATACTTAAGATCGCCTAGTGTTGTAATATACAAGAAGAAAAAGAAGAATATTGTACGTAATACAGAAGCTTTAAAACTTATTTTATATATTACTAACTGATTGGAGTTTCATTAACATTCCGTAACATAAATTCCAAAACCTTTTCAATCTGTATATGAACCGTCCCATCGGAGGGCTCAGTGGCACGGGCATTGGTTGCCATATCGATGGAGTCTGTATAAATAATATCAGCTATGCCGATGATATGGTGCTACTGAGCTCTTCGATTAGTGCCCTCCGTAGATTGTTGCGTATATGTGAGTTGTATGCAGAGACCCATGGACTAGGTACAACGCAAAAAGAGCGAGCTTATGATTTTCAAGGCAGGCAGTAAATCGTATTCTGTTGTGCCTCCAGTTAAATTTGCTGATATTCCCTAACAAAAAGTGGAACGGTTTAAATATCTGGGGCATTGGCTCACTGATAATCTAAATGATAATTTAGATATAGAACGGGAGCGCAGGGCGCTGTCTATGCGGTGTAATATGTTGACACGGAGGTTTGCACGTAGTAGGGACCAGGTTAAGGTTTTGCTTTTCAAAGCATATTGCCAGTCCTTTTACATGTGTAGCCTGTGGGTCAACTTTACGCAGCGTGCATACAGCGCACTGCGCGTCCAATGTAATAATGCTTTTAGGGGGCTATTTACGTTGCCGCGTTACTGTAGTGCCTCCACGATGTTTGCTGAGGCTCGCACAGATTCATTTTATTCAGTTATACGAAAGCGCTGTGCCTCACTCCTGACTCGGCTACGAGGCAGCACGATGGCATCCTTAATACCTTTGCTGCTAGATGGGACTCTCTGATGGTGAGGCGCTGGGTGCAGCTGCATACGGTTCCAAGCCGGTAGCTGCACCTCGAGCCTTTCTACAGGAAAATCTCATTAATAAATATTAAATGGTACTTTCCCAGTTATAGTTTTTAAGTTTTTAAGTTATTTTGTTACTAACACTATGGATTTATAGTCCAAAATAAATGATTATTATTATTATTAAATAGTGCGTTCCTTTACGGAGAAAAACCAATGCGATCATCGTAATCAATAAATTGTATTATACAATATAGACCAGCGCTTAATAATAAATGATTTCGTTCAGATTCTTTACTTATTTATATACTGGGACTACGGTACTATGGTGAAGCGAATAAAAGAAAACTGAAATGCGGTCTGTAAATAAATTTTCTCAAACATGCTCGGAAATGTTTGCGTTACTTTCAAAAAACGAACACGGAAAGTTTGTCATTGATGACCATACGACTTCTTCCATATATTATATAATCTATCTATAGATAATCTAACTTCTTTAAACTTTTAAATCTACCTACTAATAAAGAACTATGTAAACAGGCAAAAGAAAAAACTCATACAGCCAACTGCCCAGTGCTCATAATTGCGAGAATTAAAAACCTACCTGCACTTAAAAAAAAAAAGAAAATGGCAGTAACATTTCAACTACAGTGTTTTGGTATTCTGTTGTTTTTTCGTCTTTTTCGTTTTTTTTTGGTCGCGAAAATGAGTGCTAGTGAGAAGAACGATAACGATAATACAGTAATAGATACACATTCAAACACATCATCAGAAGTTCAGCAGACTACTATTATTAATGTGCCTGAAAAAACTATAACATTTTCTTTTAGATATTTTCCTAACACGTCAAATATTACTTTTAATATTAATTAATATTTGTTTACTTTTTCTATTATACATCTTCCTCTCTTAGTCTTTTATTATTTCTACACATTGCTTGAGAAACATTCTATACTGGGCGGGAACGGGGATTACTTGACTCGTAATTAATACAAGGTCTCGCTGTCGGTCGTCTTTGTAAGTGTAACTCATACTCGTCCAGCAATCCCGTACTTCCCGGCCTCTGCAATAATGTGCTATTACTGTTTCTACACGTAATGGTGTATTAAAAGTCAGGTTCGACATTATCAAGATGTTTATTTATTGATAGGAAATAAAACATATTTTAATCAATTGCGTTTGTTCTTTTTTTCCAAACAAACCAACATTTCGGACCCTTTACAGGTCCCATAGTCACGGCTGACTGATAGTTTGCACAATAACTTCTTGCTGGCTTGGCGGAGTATGCGATCAGTACCGTAAATGTTTCCTCACGGAGTTATTTTTACGCATGTTGGAACTAAGATATTAGGGCGCGCGCACATTTGTTCTTAAGGTCGTTGAACCTCCGGATTTTATTTGCAACGTGAATCTAAATCGCGTTTATTTGCTTTTTCAAACAAACCAACGTTTCGGACCCTTTACAGGTTCCATGTTCACGGTTGACTCATGGATGGCCAACCGTGACCATGAGGGCTACGCGATTTAGATCCGGAAAAATAGTTTCATTTCCTAAAGCACTTGTGTTATAGAAATCGGAAACAACGACGGTACCACAAACACCCAGATAGGAGACAATATAGAAAAGTTAGTTTCTACATTGACCTGGCCGGGGATCGAACCCAGGAGCTCTGAGATGGTGTATGCAAGCCACTTGATCACGGACGTCGTCGTGAGTATAATTAGGCATTACTTATTCCAAATCGAATGTTTATCACCGCAATTTTAACACATTTTCCACTGAAGTCTGTTTTGAGCGATTTCTTGTTATTCGATATAGGAAAATGGCGGAATCAAAGTATATACCAGATGTTTTACAGAACTCTGAACAAAAACTTTTATTAGTGAGCAAATTCAGTGTCGGAGCGAAGCGTGGTTGTATCGGCGGGAACAATTTGGAAGCGCACCTGGCGCTTCGCTGGCGAAATCAATTTTATGCTCGGTGGCCAAGCCTTTTTGTTCCACATTCGGCTTAAAACATAAAATACACGCCGGCACTATCTATTGCTTTCTACAGTTGCTGTGTCAACTGTACCGTGTGAGCTACGTAACATTTAGTTTTATATTTATACAAATAGAACAATCTGTCGTGAACATAGGTATGTAGAAATACATATAATACATATATGTAGACAAATAAAATATTCCTATACATAGCAAAATTGTACAACATTTGAGGGAATAATAAAATATAGGGGAACGTTGCTGCGACGAAGTCGTGCAAACCATGATAATACCTCACCCACAGCAGCTCGGTCAAGAGAAATCTTTATCGTGCAAACATGAATTTTTTTATAACATCAAGTGACGGGACGAACAAGTCGTGCGCCTGACGGTAACAGTTGGAGTGCCAGTCAGAGCTTAAAATCGCGAAGAACGGAGGGGCACTGCCACTGCGCCCGTCACCTGAGACATAAGTTGACAAGTCTCATGTGCCTGTAATTTCACCAAACAGTGACCATGAAACCTGTAAAGGGCCCAAAATCGATACAATCACTTATAAATCACAAGTGTAGCGATGCAATCGCGCGTTTGTATCGATGCAGTCGCGCGTTTGCATTGATGCAATCGTCTATACATCGCAAGTATAGCGATGCAATTGCGGTGGAACATGCGTTTACATCTCTGCTAGAAGTGGCTGTGTGTAACCACTTTAAGAGACCCTGTTTTGGTACACTCCCGGACACATAACACCATGTAATACGACTTTTGTTTCTAGTCATCTATATAACTTTCTTGTAAAAACTTTACACAAAAAACGTACAAACGTTCAGGTTTATCTTCATTTAAAGAAAAAGGGAACATTATATCTAAAATCTAGTATACTATATTTCAATTCTAAAAATTGGTGACATAAACCTAGAAATGTGTAGATTTGCGAGATTATGTAAATACCACTATGTAGCTATGTAAATAAGCAGCTATGTAAATACCATTGACAGCCACAAACTCAAACTCTTTTCTACATAATTGCTGTTCCATTGTTTAATGGAACAGCAATTTCTGCTTAGAAACCGCCGAAGTTTTGAAGTGTAAAAATTTTACCTATGGAAACTTAGACTATGGAATTATTTCTTTCCATCCTCTAAAAGAAAAAGTGATTATTTGATTTTGACTTTGCAGACTACTGTCAAACTAGAAAGAGCACGTTTTTGAAAATTTGTTACATAATTCGAGCCCATAGATTATACCCCATATATTCGAGCCATCTTGCATTTTTATTCTTAACAGTCTAGGATACAAAAATATTGTTATTTTCGAAGAAAAACTTTATCCCGGTTTTGCAAATACAAATTTCAACAAGGACGGATATAACATTTAGTATTCCAGTTTCAAACTTGCATAATACTTTTTTATCAATGAAACATTATTTATGCTTAGTGCGTTTAATACTGAAAATGTAATGTGGCTAGAATTGTCCAGAATCGTATAAGTTTTCTATAAAATCAATAAATAACAACAAAATAAAGAGCGTTCAGTATCCACCCCTATAGCGGGTCAATTTAATTTTAAATATATTCCAACTTACTAACTAATTTAAACAAATAGTTGAACCCTTTCACGATGTAAATGTGACAAATAAAATAAATGTTAATACAATTTGGTGATATTAATTTAGCATTACATAATATTGATTCAGTATCTGTGTCCGATTCAGCTACATGTGACCTGGAAGACTGTGTTCCTTCTAACTTCGTTTCCAATAAATATCTAAAGGTCTTAAATCAAAACATCAGAAGCATATTTAAGAACATAAATGGCTTTCATACTATATTAACTAGATCAAGGATTCATTGGGATATAATTACTTTAACGGAGTGCTGGCTGCGTAATAATGATAACGTCCCTGATTTGGACGGCTACAATAGTTTCAAAACCAGTGCTAACATTACACAAAACGAGGGTGTAGTAGTATACGTGCATAAAGATGTTAACGTCTCCGTGGATGAACCCGCTTTCTTAGATGCAAACTGCCTCCAGATACAAATAGATAGAGACACAATTCTTCTAGCTATATATCGTCCTCCGGGCTATAAGGACATAACAAATTTCTTAAATTCATTGAATTCAATTCTAATGCGTATTTCTCACTTTAATAATGTCATAATAAGTGGTGACATCAATATTAATATTAATGATAACTATCAAGACTCTAATAAGAATAACTACCTGAATTTGTTGGCATCATTCGGTCTTATGCCAGCACACTCACTTCCTACACGACTAAATTCCTGTTTAGATCATATTATTCTAAAAACAGTTTTGCCGGCTAGAACATATGTGGCGCACTCTGCCCTCACCGATCACGAAACGGTTCTACTGTATCTTGCAAAAAAAATGCCTCAATTAAATAGACATAAAACTATAGTGCGCATCAATCGAGAGCAACTAGACCTCGACATAAGACGACTGGATTTTAGTCAAATCTATAGCATTCAAGATCCTCATCATGCTGCAGAATTAATGATAAAACTCATAACACAGGCAATTGACTCGAACACCAAAATTTTGAAAGTACCTAACCGCAAAAAAAACATAAAACCGTGGATTACACCAGGCCTTCTCCGTTGTATACGACACAGGGATAGAATGCACCAAAGGCTTAAGGGGACACCAAATAATGACGTATTAAAAATTTCTTATACAAGATACAGGAATTTCTGTAACTCCTTGCTAAAAAAAGTTAAAAGAGAGTATGAAAAGGAACAGATCAATAAGGCCGGAAAAAATAACAAACACCTATGGGAAGCAATTAATAATATAACAAACAGGGTAAAGAAGAAAGAAAACTCATCTCATTTATTGGCTATGTCTAATACTCCCAAACAGTCGGTAAACACTCATTAATTAATGAGTACTTCGGTAGTGTTGGTAAGAATCTTGCAGAAAAAATAATAAATGGGCCTATACAATTAGACAGTATTACCACCGCTACAAGGAACCCTCAGTCCCTAGTTATGTTGCAGACGGATGAAGAGGAAATTGAAGGATTAATTTTGTCACTTCGTAATGACTGTGCCATGGGATGGGATAACATATCCAGTAGAATCCTTAAAGAACATAGAGATCTATTTGTGCCTCCTTTGACATATATCTGCAACTTGGCTCTGTCGTTGGGCGTCTTCCCTCGTGTCTTCAAAAGGTCCATAATTCACCCAATCTTCAAAAGTGGAGATCGAAAATGTGCCAATAGTTACAGGCCTATAGCAGTATTGCCTGCCCTCTCCAAAATACTAGAACGACTCATGAATAACAGACTTGTGGACTTCTTGGAAAGGCATAATGTGCTCTCTTCGTCGCAATATGGTTTTCGCTCCGGAAGATCCGCATCTGATGCAGTTCATGAGCTAACGAACTACATTGTTACAAAAATGGATGGTGGGCAAAAGGTTTTAGGTATATTTTTGGATCTCGCTAAGGCATTTGACACGGTGTCTATTCCCATCTTAATTCGGAAGTTGGAAGCGTCGGGAATTAGGGGGACACAGTTAAGACTTTTTGAGGACTATCTTAGTGACCGCACTCAGTGTGTTAGGATAAATGAGTTTATTAGTGATCAGCGGGATATCACTTACGGCGTTCCGCAAGGTAGTGTGCTTGGACCGACCCTGTTTCTCATTTATGTTAACGATCTGGGTATGCTAGCACTTCCAGATGGCAAAATTATATCTTTTGCTGATGACACTGCTCTCTTATTCAGTGCAGAGACGTGGCATGAGGTCTTCGCTAGAGCCCAAGCAGGTTTTAATGTAGTAACAAAATGGCTGTTAAATAACGTAATGACATTAAACGCGGAGAAAACCAAATACATGACCTTCTCCATAAATAAAGAGGCATCGACCGTTCCGTATAAAATTGTAGCACACTCGTGTGCTGGATTAGATTATAGTACCTGCCAATGCACTCAACTTGAGAATGTTGAGAATCTAAAATATCTAGGAGTAATTGTTGACCGCTACCTTAGATACCATACTCACATTCACACCTTAAATAACAGGCTGCGGAAGCTCATTTATGTTTTTCGCACCTTGAGACATGTGACGGATGAAATTCACAGAAAAACCGTATATTTTGCCCTAGTTCAATCTTTACTGACGTATAGTATTACCTCTTGGGGTGGTGCAGCCAAATCTAATCTTCTTCAGCTGGAAAGAACACAGAGAGCAATTCTCAAGGTATCCCTTTTCCTACCTTATCGTCACGCCACAGCTGACCTTTATAGGAGAACCAAGGTTTTGACTGTGCGCCAGCTCTTCGTTCTTGACATTATATTAAAGCAACATACCTCACTCACCTTTTCTCCGTCAATGGATGTTGGACAACGGTGTTTTAATCCTGTAAGACGATACAACCGACTTTCTAAAAGGTTTTCAAGCCGATTCTTTTGCTTTCTGGGTTGCTACCTTTATAATAATATAAATAGGACATTGACCATATTCCCTTTAAATAAAAACTCTTGCAAAAAGAAAGTAACAGAATGGTTGCGGGGGCTGGATTATGATGAGACCGAAAAGTTACTGGCTGCTCCAGAATAGTTTAACACATAGTAGATATACATATTGTAAATAAGTTGAAATATAAACATACACACACAGACCTACACACACACACACACATACACACACACATACTAACACACAATCGCTAAAAGGAATAAGCTAATCCTACTAACACTAGTTTTCAACGCTTTTATTTATCAATTTTTTGGTTTTTTATGTTTTTCCTTAAAAAAAAAAAAAAAAAAGTTATAATTGTTTATCCCACAGTTACCGCATTAGAGAATTTTGTAATTTCATAATTATATTGGAAATGTTATTCCCAAGGGGTGGAGACCTGATGACCTGAAATACAGGCCTTGAGCCTAGTTTAGGCGTCAGTCTCCCACAATATCTTTAGAATAGTTCATATTGCACTTGTATTATGTTTATTATGTTGTATTGTGGTGAGAAAATAAATAAATTATTATTATTATTATTATTATTATTAACTTGCCGAACGAAATGAAAAACAAAAAGCTGTGGTAGTCTAATGGTTTGACCTATCGCCTCTCAAGCAGAGGCCGTGGGTAGGAGTCCTGACTCGCACCTCTGAGTGACGAAAAACATCGTGATGGAACCTGCATGTTGAAGAAGGTTCACATCCCACCGAAAACGCGTGAAGACCCCAACTCGCATTGTACGAGCACGGCGGACTATGGCCTATAACCCGTGAAGGAAAGGAAACCCGTGCTCTGCAGTGGGACGCATAAATAGGTTGACAATGTATTTCAAACTTCATCAATCTTGAGCTACAATAACCACGTTGTCGTATGCAGCTAGAGTTGCATGAGAGCGTTATTAGCCATTAGGCTAGAGTCCAAGAAGCGGCTGCTTTATCGCCCGCGATGTGCATCTCGACTTGTCACACTCAGCTGCAATTATAGGAAGATAAACATAGTCCAGTGCCCGGAAAACAGCACGTTGATACCATGTATAGCACTAAAATAATGTAAATAATTCATAACTCATCATTCAAAAATAATGTAACTAGTTCTACTTCAAAAGAGTGTAACATTAATGGCTACGAAACGCTATGATCTACAACACTTTCACGTGAAATATATAATATATATTATATAGCATCAGTAGAGCTCCTTGTGAAAAAGTTCGGCAGGGAAGTACTGTCACCTTACCAATTTTTGCCGCCAAGCAGTAATGTCAGCGTTACTGTGTTACGGTTTTGAAAGGGAGCTGATGAAATTACAGGCACATGGGACTTGTCAACTTGCTTCTCAGATCGTTGCGATTTACAGCTGAGTGACACTGCAACTGTTATGGACAGGCGTGTAGCTTACCATCGGGCGAACGATTTGTTTATTATTGTTTATATATTAAGAAATATATAACTTATAATTATTGTGCACTACATACATATTGGCGTAAAGGACAAAATATCGAAAATGACTTGTATATACAGTTTTGTACTGTTTTTTGAGCTCTAACGAACTGTATACTTAACATTTTGATATCTCTAAAAAAACATTTTATACTTCAATATTTTTTTGCTGGGCGTAAATATCAAAACTTAAAATCAGTAGATCGTTAGCCACTGAGGTCGTCAATGTTACTTTTGCAGCTATGTAAAGGTCACTAACTTCTAAAATGCAAGTTTGTTCGTGATTGTAACATGACTATGCTATTTAACGAGGAACGAAAAGACAACTTTTTTGTAATATTAAGTTTAATTCAATAAACGAATCATGACGTTTTAATACCATCCCGTACCATTCCTTTCTAGTACATCTGGCGCACCTGAAGGTCTACTCGGGCAACAATCTTTCACCACGATAGCAAGCATTACAGTGATGTTAAAAAGAAGAAGAACTACCATAATATTTAATTATTTTTGTGAAATTAGGTCACTATTACTATCACTATTAGTTTGTTAGAATCGGATGTTGATAAGCAATAACGTGTCAACCCACATGATCACAGTTTTGCAAAAATGGCACCTAAAAATATTTTCCTTGTATGTGTTTGTTCTAAAATTTACTTATAAAATGAAAACTTTTGCTGTTGTGACCATAGGCGAGGTGAATAACGATTTATAACTAATTATATAATTCCCCAACAACAAGAAGCAATAAATTTTAGAATGAATTTTCAAAAACAACAAAAATATTTAAGTGCCATTTTCGCAAAACTATGATTATGTTGATTGACACGTTATTGTTTAGTAGTAATGTCAATATTACTGTGTTCCGGTTTAGAAGGGTAAGGGTGCTGGTGAAATTATAGGCACATGGGACTAGTCAACTTATATCTCAGGGTGACGGGCGCAGTAGCAGTGCTCCTCAGATCTTTGCGATTTAAAGCTCTGAATGGCACTGCAACTGTTATGGACAGGCGTGTAGCTTACTATCACGCGCACGACTTGTTCGTCCCGTCACTTAATATTATTTTATTTATCATGTATAATAAAATAATATATTAAATTAAAAGATCGAACACAAAGAAAAATTATTTCGATTCGGCTATACTCGAACCCGCGACCGCGATGACTTCTTGCATCTCCTGGTAAGTAGCATTATGCCTTTACGCCAAATGAGTCTAAAGGTATCGATATATATATAATGGAAAAGCGTTTATTAAGAAACGAAATAATGGAATAATATTAACAGCATAAATATTAGGACGAAAACTAATTAAATGGATGTTATTAGGTCCCTGCGGCAGGGAGCCCAATACGCAGGGAGGGTTCTTTCTCCCTTCATTATTATGCTTATATGTTGGACAAGGTGGCTTTTAGCTCTTGGGTTTCTCCATCCCAAAATACTTAACAATGCCTTGCAAATATGTATGTAGATTCACTTCAGCGACGTGTTTTTATGTATTTAATACTCAGCAAAGTCGATTGAAATGTAGGTGCAGTTAGACCCAAAAAAGACGTTTTGGCGTATTTCGATTACACGGAAAATCGGTTTCTCGACTTTGAAAAAATATGAAAAACAATTTTTTAACCGACTTTAAAAAAGGGAGGTTTTCAATTCGACTGTATTTTGTTTTTTTTATGTATATTGCACGATAACTCCGGCACTCCAAACACGATTCTTTTTTGTTGGAAAGAGGGTACCTTGGTATTGATCCCATTTAAATTTGAAGAAAATATTCCATCTCTAAGGGTGGCATACTAGGGGATGGATCCAGTTTCGCGCACTTTCCGGTAACCGATTTCAATAAAACTTGTCAAACAGATGTAATTGTACAAAATGTTGAGGTTGGTTTTTTTAGTACTTTGTATGAGACTATTATTGATAATAAAAATAGAAGATACCGGAAGTGAACTGAGTAGCCCGAAGCACTTTTGACTAAATTTCACTCAATAATAAAATCTGAAAGTTCTGCAAAAGTTTTCATTTTTTACTACGAACGAATCAGTTTCATTCAATCGTTATGGGATACATTTCAATGAAATTCTTTCTCCCGTGTTCCACAATAAATACGACTGAGGACTTTATGAGCTTATTTCACAGTAAGAGAGTATATATTATTTCTAAAAGGCATAGTTTAAATATCGTGCAATAAATTTCTCCAAATCTACCTCACACGCTATAAAAGCCTGCACAACCACAATACCATTTCGCCTTAACGACCAGTATTGACTGATTCATTCAAATTTTGCATCTTACACCTAACTGTTGTACCCTAATAAGTGCTCGTCACACCCGCAGTGCTTAATAGCGTACAACATCAATCCTGTGACCCGTTTAGTCCGGCCACGGTACGACGCAGACGCGGGGTGGACTCGGCAAAAAGTAGGCGATATCTCAGCGACTGGTGCACGCGGTGCTAATCACACGAATTTCTCATGACACGCCCACTATGCTGTAAGAGAAGCGTAAAAGGACTGACTGTATTCACCTGGTCACGATTGTAGAGGTAGTACACAGAGAGATTATTGCTTTTCGTCCCGAAGTGGTCCCTAGCGCCGCCCGCTGAAGAGTCCTAGTGGGGTGGTAGGAGCCTCAGAAGCAATTGAGGGGCGCTGATGCTGTCCATGAATCATATATGAACTACACTACATATATATAACTTTTTTCTTTCTGATTTTTTGTGTTAATATAAAAAATACGAGTTTTCAATTATTTTTGTGGTGGTGGGCGTTAATTTTTTTTTATCTTAGGTGATGCCTTGGGTGAACCAATGGTCCAAAACGTAAGTGAGAGAGGTATTTCGACTTGTAAAGAGCTCGAAACATTGGTATGTTTAAAAAAAATAAAACACATAATACTCGATTAAAAAAAAGCGAACTTATCAAGACCAAATTGAGGGCATCCTAAAGAAAGGCCCGGTCAAGCTCTTAACCGACGAGCATCTATGAAAGCTGAATGAAAACTAAAAAAAAAAAAAAAAACTGACGCGTGTTGATGAGCAGATACATGAGTGTCAGGATCGTAGTAAATGAAACGTTGTGGCCATTTTACTATTCTCTAATTCAAGGCGTTTCTCTCTCTCAATATTCTTTGAGTAGTGAGAACCGATTTTTATTATCTCCCGTGTCAAGTTCCGTATAGTGGCGAACTAGGGGATGAATCCGGGTTTGCGCACTTTCCGGTAACCGATTTCAAAAAAACTTTGCAAATAGATGTAATTCCACGTACTTTTGAGGTCGGTTTTTTTAGTACTCTGTACTGAGATTATTATCTCGTTTAATCAGCAATGTAGTCTTTAAATTACACATTTCTTACCTTATCCATTTTGGCCGCCAAGCGGTAATGTGAACATTGCTGCTTTTCCGGTTTTGAAGAATGCTGGTAAAATTACAGACACAAGGGACTTTTCAACTTATGTCTCAGGTTGATGGGCGCAGAGGCAGTGCACGTCAAATCTTTGCGATTTAAAGCTATGAGTGGCACTGCAACTGTTATGGACAGGCGTGTCGTTTACCACCAGGCGCACGACTTGTTGGTTCCATCACTTAGCATCATTAAAAAGACACACATTGTAATAAAATATTAGTATACTACGCACTCGACGTGCCTTCGACTCGTCAGAATTCTTCGAGTTATGACGGTTACCTTAGTTCTCTTACGGATTTCCTCATTTCTGATTCTATCACGTAGGGAAATACTGAGCATCGCTCTCTCCATTGCCCGCTAAGCGACCTTGAGCCTTCTTATGAGGCCCATAAACCAAAGAGTATTTTCCTATAAATGTTACAGAATGAAAGAACCAAGTTTTGTGTAAAACATATCAATATAACTGCCAACGAGAGATATGAGCCACCCACCCATATAAAACACATCACACAAATCTTCAATTCGTCTCATCTCACGAGTGAATGAGGGAGCGTTACGTTATCTACAGTACCCTGGCCGGTCCCACGAGTGTCGCTAATTCCTGGCTCAGTATCAGCGGGCGCAGACGAAAAAATAACTGTAAGTCGCTGATTAAACTGCAGCCGTCCCTGCTGCGACAGTCGCTGTGATGTACGACGCGACGGGAGCACAGAGACCGCGCTAGGGCGTGTATTGTGGAGGTCATATAATATGACAGTCATAACAACCATAATATATGCTCAAATAGGTTTTTTTTATAACATCAAGTGACGGGACGAACAAGTCGTGCGTCTGATGGTAAGCTACCTGCC
Organism: Hyposmocoma kahamanoa; assembly: GCF_003589595.1. Lineage (NCBI taxonomy): Eukaryota > Metazoa > Arthropoda > Insecta > Lepidoptera > Cosmopterigidae > Hyposmocoma > Hyposmocoma kahamanoa. The sequence continues at coordinate 7,115,135 of NW_020654289.1, forward strand.
TGTCCATTACAGTTACAGTATCCACTCAGAGCTTTAAATTGCAAAGATCTGAGGGGCACTACCAGTGGGTCCGTCGCCCTGAGACATAAGTTGACAAGTCCCATGTGCCTGTAATTTCACCAGCACCCTTGCCCTTCAAAACCGGAACACATTAATGCTAATATTACTGCTTGGCGGCAAAAATAGGTAACGTGGCAGTACTACTACACTTGACAAACTCTTTCACAAGGAGCTCTACTGCTACTAGGTAGTAATTTTAAGCAGATCAAATTAGATCAAGTTTGAGTGTAAGTTAAACGCAATTCAAAAGTTGTCAAGGTATGTTTAAAACATCGATGTAGTGGACTACATCAATTAAATTTACTTACAGTACAAAGTAAATTTACTTACAGTTTATTACAAAACAACCCACTGCTATCAATCAAGAAACTATATAATAGATATAATATATATATATATATATATACACACACACACACACACACACATATATATATATATATATATATATGTACAAAAAGATTGGTTCGCTACCAATTTTTGCGATTCCCTACAATAGCTATTAATCCTTGCGCTACAGTATGCGACTATATTAAGAAAATAGCATCGGGCCCAATTGACTATCCAGATTAATTATCACAAATATCACTGGAGTTTCCTCTAAATTTTTGAGAAACAATTCACTTTTGGTTCTATCACCCCGTACTAATTAGAGGAAAAATGAGTTTAGTTGTGGCGTACAAGCAATAATTTTCACATTCTATGTATTTTTTTGATCTGGATCTTTTCAATACGAGTGTGATTTTGCTAAGGAGAGCGCTGAGTGGGGATTTCTCTGACATATAGTAGTAGGCTTGCAATTGCGGTTCTCTTTTTAAGTTTTACGTAATAAATTTTGTTTTATGTAATAGGTTGGTCAAATTGTGCATCCAGGTTCCTTGTTATATTTCTATTTGTGAGGATCTGTAATGGGATCTCAGTTGTTACTATTATTATTTAAGTTTTTTTTATTAAATAGGCAGCAAACAAGCATACGGCCCGCCTGATGGAAAGCGATCACCGTCGCCTATGAACGCCTGCAACACTACGGGCGTCACGAGCGCGTTGCTCAAGCTATTTTTGAAGGACTTCATGCTGTATTCCTGTGGGAAAACCCCGCCAGGGATTTCACTCCACAATCTACTTGGTACTTGGTGTAACGGGCTTTCCACAATCTAATTGTACGTGGGAGGAAGCTCCTTTGAAACTGTACAGTACGAGATCGACTCGGTTCCAAAGTGTGAGGACGGACTCCCTGCCGGTGGCGAGCGGTGCGATAATAAAATGTTGCTGTTGGCATCAAACAGTTCTTCGGAACATGGTCATTGTACAGGCGATAGAACAGACATAGGGAAGCAAAGTCTCTCCTCGAAGACAGTGGTTCAATATCGCCTGTAGGCACAGGATTATCAACAATTCTCATAGCACGTCTTTGAACCACGTTAAAGGGCCCAAGGCGGCATCCGGGAGCTCCCGCCCAAAGATGGCAGCAGTAGTCCATATGGGGACGGACTTATAACTTATTAGTAGCAGTCTCTGCTACAAAGTGAAAAAAAAAAGCGGTAGCTTAGCCCTGTTTGTATTATGCTGATGATCTTCCTTTTAGATAAATAAATAAATAGATATAAAATGACGCCACAAAATATTTGTACACCATGCATTTTCCTGTCTATAAACAACCGAGCGGTTAAGCTTTCTTACAGCGCCCCTGCGTGAAGACCCTCACAATACTCGGCGTTGCACTGCGGCGATAAATTCACGACTTAGTGCGGCTGCGACTAATTAAACTAATGTCCGCCGACGGTAATCAAGACGAACACCCACACCCGCATCCGTACCCGCGCCCGCACGGACAATGGGCACTGCACTCACACTTGACGATTTATGGACTCATCGGAGTAAGCTTCATGTTCCTTACTGAGATTAAGTACTTACTTATGCTAAATTAAACCAATTAATCCACGATTTAAGCTATTGACATATTGAATTAATGCAAAAATTAAATCTGCCCACCAATAATACAGTTACTAAAACACAAAATGTAGCTCATCTTAGTCCTTAGGCCTTATTCAGAGTGGCGGCAAGAGCGAGTGCGGGCGCGGGAGAGTTTAAATCAAACGTAGACGCTCCTTGCGTTTATAATGGCCGCGCGCGCCGGGGCGCCTGCCTCGAGGTGCGCGCTCGCCGCGCGGGTAGTTATTGATTCAGTCCACCCGTACCTTTCACAGTGCTTGGTCTAGCGTTTAGCGTCTGTTTGCGATTTCGACATGTGGATCTACCCACTCCTTGCTGCTTCGGCACTGTGGAAGGGAAGAAACCACGACTCGCGCGCCCACACCCGCCCGCCGCGAGCACTTAGAAATGCCACCACGATGTCACCTTTTACAAATTAAAGGAAATACGTAGAAATCTATTTTCGTTTGAAGGGTGAATACCTCGTATGTCATTTCTATGTAATTTTTCAGGACGAAGATAAAAATAGAGTATAGAATATAGTAAATACGGTTACCTATCACAAGTTACAAACATGATTTACAGAATTGTGTTTCTTCGAAAATATTTCGTGCTTTAATTGAACAGACTTTGTTTCATTTGTTTCTTTTTGTCATCACAATTTCCAATTTTGTTACTGTTTCATATTTTACTATTTTGATGCATTGACAAGTTATTATTTTTCCGATTCTCATTTCTTTAACATTGACTAATGTACCGGATTTGATATTTTGTTTTTGTACAAAAAACGTAACACACTTTTTGTTTTATGTTTTGTTTTATCTCGAATTTATTATAGGAGGAGACTATAATATTAACGCAACACAACACTGAATAAATTATAAAAGACCAGTCAATGTTATGCTAGAATACAATTTATTACAAATAGTTAAGGCACCAACTAGAGTTACACATAGGTACTAGCACTTCATGTATAGATCTAGTCTTTACAAGCAACACAAACTACATCTTATCTATCGGAGACCAGGGTATTACAGATCACAGAGGTGTTATATATAAATTTGTACTACATAAAAAAGAAATAACTATAGAATCAATAAAAACAAATAAAAGAAAATTTACGGAAAAGAATGCACTTTTTAAACAAGAACTCCGAAAAATAGATTGTAATAAATACAATAAACTCAAATAATAATTGAAATAAAAATTTCAATTTAGTTTACAATGAAATAAAATTACTGTTAAATAAAAATATACCTAAAAAGTATGTAACTGTATTTAAATAAAAGAAAAAATCTCGGAAAAGGACTAAAAATATCCTTGAAACATAAAAGACTCCTTCAAATTTTGGTAAAATCAACAAAATATAATGGGGTATTAAAAAGTTTTCAAGAACATATAATAAAATATTAAAACGGAGTATAAAAACAGCAAAAAGAATTATATATACAAAAGAAATGAAAACGTCCAAAAATAAAGTAAAAACAATGTGGAATATAATAAAAAAAGTAACTGCTAAACCAACAAATAAATATATCAACAACATAAAAATTACCGTAAATAATACAACCTTACAATGTCCATCTTCTATTCCTAATATTTTCAATCGGTATTTTGTATTAGTGGGACAAAACAAGCAATCAGAAATAAGCCATATTATGCAAAAATGACCAGCGGGTATTGAAATCGGTTAAAAATTCCTTACTTTTGGAACCAGCTACTGAAAACGAAATATTCAATATCATCCATAACATTCGTAACAAACATAGTTGTGGCTTGGACGACATTCCCCCATCTCTCATTAAAAAATGTATCTACGAACTAGATAGCGCCTCCATTAACTAAACTTGTAAATCAGTCCTTTGACGAAGGCACAGTTCCAGACGCGTTAAAAATCGCAAAGATAAAACATATATTAAAAAAAGGTGGCAAAGATGATGACCCAACCCAATACCAACCTATTGCACTCTTACCCGCACTTTCAATTCATTCACTCAATTCATTCATTCAATAAATGTAACGTGTCTACTAATGCAAATGAATAAATAAAAAAATATAAATAAATAAAATTTAACGTAGTATGATTAAGGAGACGTTAGTTTTATTTATTTGTTTATTGTATAAAAAAGCCAACATAACGCAAACACAAAAATAGCAATTAGGTAAGTATTATACATTACGGTTACAAATTTTTTTTTTTAATGAAATTTTATAATAATAATGCCACCTAGGAAACGCACCAGGGAAACTCTGTGTCGCGGGTGCTATGTACACACACATAGACTACCACAAATTACACCCAAACTCACGAGAGAAATAAATGTAGGTTATACAAATGTTTCTCGTGACCGTTCCGCCACGGAGGCAGTTAAAATAAAGTCAGAGTTTTGAATAAAATATTTTTAATGTTATTTTTAAAGGTAGCCAGCGAGTCAATAGAGACGTCGAGATTCATGACTTTAATACATGTAAGCCAATGAATAAGAACAAAACAAATAATTTACCTTACACATCTTTTAAAACAAAATAAACAGTTTAAAGTGTTAATAGATTTTGACGAGTTAGTGAGTAGCGCAATCAGTAAAGGAGGAGTAAAAACTTAGGTGGGTACGTCGTCAACAAGCGAAAACTGAGCGAAAAATCCAACCGGATAATTAGCACCTCTACTCCCGACTAATATCTTATATGCTTATGAAACTACTAGAAGGTATGGTATTTCATTTAAGTTTTCAAATGAAATACTATATACAAAAGTTTTCAAATGAGTTAGAATAAATTTTGTTATAAAATCTCAGACGATTGTGAATCATGATGATTTTTTGTCGGATTTGAGTATTCGTGGTACCGTTGTTTCCAATTTCCATAACACAAGTGTTTTAGTTACTTACTTTGGGATCAGAGAATATGTGATGTGATCCATTGAAATGAATAAAATGAAATATGAATCAACGGCCACATGTACGTTCAATTTGAAAAAAAAAAACGACTTTAAACTAGATAGACAAAAACATAAAGGTACCGGTATATAAAAATTTGGACGCTAACCTAACGAAAGGAATCTATCACCGTACTAAAAGTGATCGATCAATGTAAACGTTTCACGTTAAATCAACGGCCGTGTGCCGTGACACAGACAAACTTTATACAGTATATAAACAAGCAAACAGTTGAATCTACCTCTACCTGAATAAAGTTATTTGATGTTTCTTGTAAATATTTCTGATACTAAGGAAGGAGTTTTTTCTGTGTTCGATCTTTGTATTAATAATTCGATAAAAATGTAAATACAGTGAAAAGCGACATATTTAGCCGGGGCTGGTAGCTGTAAAGGTATGTAACTGGATGACGAAATACTTTTATAGATTTCTCATGGATGGCTAAAAAGTCGTTGAAAAACCAAATCCAAAGAGACGACAATAAGCACATAGAAAAATTCGTTAGGTCCTGTGGTTCGTTCCTTAGCTTAGTTGGAATAGCGTTTGGCACGGTTTGCTAGAAGACGTCGGTTCGAATCCATCCGGATCAAAGGATTTTTTTCTAAGTGTTCGATCTTTGTATTAATAATTATAATAAACTAGTGAAGTATAAATAAATTAACGCATTTAGTTGTCACAAAAATGTCTAAGTAGCAGCAGAGTTCGTCGTATGAAAGATGTCGTCCAGAAAAGGACATTGCATTTCGGTAACTGTCGAGATATTGGCATCTAAACTTTCATTGGCACTTAAAAAACAATTACGCCAATTTTGTTTAACAATAAAATTGATTCTAATAAAAAAAAGAAAACACTCGCGATTGTATTCACCTTTAAATAATAATAAAAGAAACGATCGACATTTAAATAAACTTAGACTACCCTTCACCAAAATGGAATTAGTTGCATCTGGCCCCTCACACATGTTAATCAAAATTTACAACCACATCCCAAACAGTATCAAGAACCTTGGAAGATTGACACAATTATAAAAATAAAATATTAAAGACATTCGCAATTGACAAACTTTATTATAATTTAAAAGAATTTCTTGACGATTTGATAAAATACCTAAGATAAGATACCTTACAAAACTTAATTAATAATTAGATTTAGAATACCTAATTGATATAACATGTTATTGATAACTATTCCAAAGATGTTTTATGACGATTTGATTTGACCTTATTTGTAAAACACGAGATTTTTGTGCCGTATGTGTTTTATCTATATGTCTATGGCTATATCTATTCATAACTTGTAGTTGTGTATTGTCAATCAGATTGTCGTTTACCTACTTTTTGTTTTATTTAATGTATATTTAGGGGATTATAGGTTTATTTATAAGTGTAACAAAATCACATAACAGGCAACAACTCCTATTAGTTCCGTCACGCACCGCTAGATGGCATTGGCGTCGAAATAGCAAATTCTGCATCGCGGTGTTACGATTTTCCCTCGCGGAATGACTACTGGCGGCGATGCGAACATGAAGGTAATCTAACCTACTACGCATCTAGCTCTGCTTCCTTGTTTGGAACTCCGCTTTAGATCGTTACCGTTGAACCTACTGCACTGTGCTACGCTTCTAGCGCTGCTTCCTTATTGGAACTGCGCTTTAGAACGTAACATGTAGTTGTTGCACCCTGAGCCGCTTCCTAATTGGAACGTGCGTACGGGTCCTCGACTACGTGCCGATTAGGGGGAGTCCTTTCCCACTATACAACCGACGTTGTACATACTGTATATATTGTCAATTAAAACCACCATATTGGAAAAACCTGGTTTCCTTCTGTCACCCCAATAAAAACATATTACATAAGTTAATTTTAAAATATGTATTTTTTATGTATATGTGTAACTGTCGGGTCCGCGCTAAAAAGTGTCCGCACTTGTAAGGCGCTAAAATCGTATACAGAACGCCAAACTCCGCTTTAGTCTTCATTTGTTCGACTGACAGCGCGATACTGCGATGACATTACAATTTAAATTTCGAATAGGTTGACTTGGGACATTATTTTCGTGGTTTTTGTATTAGACCCGTCGTCCATTTATTTGTAAGTCAATGGTCCCTCCATAAATAAAAATAAACAGCTATTGAACGTATAATATAAGTATTTCGTATTCAGTATAATTCAATATTATAATGTGATGTTATTGTAAAAAATAATAATAATAAAAATTAGTAGGTATAATGTTATAAAGTAACGTAATTGCTTAAATTATAAGTAAGAAAAGAACTCTTGTCTTCTGTAGTTGCTATGCCATTGCAGGGAATCACGTGTTAACTGCCCAACACTGTAACATCTAGAATTAGCAATGTATGTGACATGCAATAAATGAAAATGAACTAAATAAGATGTAAAAAAACTGATTAGAGAACGTTGTAGCCCTCGTTTTGCTGATCCCAGATATATTAATAACTCAATTTTGCTAAAAATGTCGATTACGTTACTTATGATTAGGAAGGAAATGAAAAACATGAGAATAACTTCGTTTCGGTTTTGAAGGATAAAGGTGCTGGTGAACTTTCAGGAAAATGAGCCTTGTCAACTTATGAGTCATGGTGACTCACGCAGTGGCTGCGCCCCTCTGATCTTTATTTATTTTTACTTAATTTTTATTACACTGGAAATCACAAATCACAGTTAGTACAACGGAAAACACAAACAAAAGGAACTGCTTATTTCTAAAAGAAATTTCTTCCTGCAGACCAAAATTTAGGACACAATAATTTGTAATTTAACCGCCTCTGTGGCCGAACGGTTACCATGTCGGACTACCACGCAGAGGTCCCAGGTTCGTTTCCCGGGCCGGGAAAAATATTTGTATGGCCTACATTCATTTCTATCGTGAGTTTGGGTGTAATTTGTGGTTGTCTATGTGTGTGTCCCTGGCACCCGCAACACAGGGTTTCCCTAATGCGAGGCTATGTTGAGTGTGTGCGCTAATATTATTATTAAAAAAAAAATAATGAAAAAAAGGGGTTTACACGCAGAACAAAAAAAAAATTAAATTATGTAATGAAATAATAAAAATAAATTAGCAAAAATATTAAATTACAACTAAATAAAAATTACTACACTCAGATAAATACATATTTCATATAATAATATGCATAAAATGGATCTTTGTGATCATTGAGTATTTGTGATTTAGAGCTCTGAGTGGCATGGCACTGCAACTGTAGGGCGCACGACTTGTACGTCCCGTTACTTAATACCATAAAAAAATAGGCTCTGCTTGTTCCCAAATATGAATTATTACTTTATCGTACTGGGCTATCTAATGGATGTCTATATCTACACAAAAGCTCAGATTTCCTAACAAATGTTCCCATTTCTAAGGCTTCAGCCGCGTCTCTAATTCGGTTATAATGAGGGAACTTTTTCCATTTCTTTTCAAAACTTCGCCGCAAACTTATTTTGCGAATTTCTCCGTGTTTCCGGGAGCTAATTGACATGGGTTTCAAAGGCACTGCTTTTTAGTTTCGGGAAATACCAAAGCTATTTATTTTCCATCGTAAAACTGTAATATAAGAGTACAGATCAATATAGTGTACAAATCTTTTGTGTATAATGGCGGAAGAAGCTAAAAATTCTTAAAACCGGTTATCGGAAATTGGGTGAAATCCAATAAATCGCATTCATCCCCTTAATTTGAGACGTGAATATTTTCTTCAAGTTTTAATGGAAAATTACTAAGGATTACTTACTGATAATGATTGCTCACTTACCAACAAAAATATAATTATCGAAATCAATTCAAAACAGACAAATTGAGAATCTCCTCCTTTTTTGAAGTAGGTTAAAAATAGTGCAACAACCTGATAGATATAATGATATAGTCATTTATAGATAATCAAACGAACTTCTTGAAGTAAAGTTCGATCACTATTATGTGAGTCGCTTCATTCGAAGATATAATATTTACCTGGTAGTTTCCTTAACTTGCTACCCAACACTGCACGGTTTTTAGAGAAAAAAAATGTTTTGACGTTGACATTCCCTACCAGGCATCAACCGCCATTTTCTATCTTCATTCCTTTTAGAGTGGGAAGCAAAACTTATTTGGGAGTTTCAGAATCTTTATTTCTGATATGACGATGTCAAGGGAGGGAGGGTGTTGATTATATCTTCGAATGAAGCGACTCACATAATAGTGATCGAACTTCACTTCAAAAAGTTCGTTTGATCATCTATTATATTTCGTCGCTTCATTCTCGATATAATATTTAACCAGGTAGAGTTTTAGAGTATTCAGTTTTGCTTCTAGTTGATTTTATGTAAATTAAAAACCAGAGGCTTAATCGATAACTACATTATATTTTTATTCAAAATATATATAGATATGAACATATAATGGTTTTTCTCTTGAGATCACAATCATAACAATTTTTAAATCGTACAATCATACAATAATTTTATAAATAAAGATTATTATTATTATTAATTTAGAATAGTATAATTTGCGTATTATGTTGCAAGCAAATGGTTCTTGCGAACGTGTGTTCGTCTTCAGTAACTATTAGTTTATTATAAAATCTAATGAAGGATGTGAGATGTCGGAGTCCAACTCGCAGCCTTGCGTGTGAGCTCTATCGGCATTTCAGCCGCGCGCGCGGCCGGCGTGGAGGCGTACCGCGTGCTATGCGCGTGGTAATTACGTTTTAACTACGGCGTGTTTCGTTAACACTTATTAATTGCACATATGTGGGATTTGAATTGAAATAACTGGCAGTTGATTTCTTATTGCAATTAACTCATGGTTAACCCCTACTTAATTTTATTTTAAATATACTTTTCTTAGAATAATATAATTATTAATATCGGCTCGTAATCGATTTCATTATCGCGGTTAACTCACGGTTAACCCTGAGGTAATTTTATTTAAAAAAATTACTTGACTTATTAGCACGTAAATACTAATACTTTTAAAATGAAAATCGACTCGCAGTGACTCCATGGGAGATGCGCCGTACATTTTGTTGCGCACAACTTTGTACGGCCTCCCCCGTGGGTCCGCGTCCAGGGTGGCCAAGAACTTCTCTTTCGCAGAGTCCTTGCCCCGACCTATTGCGACCTTCAGGGCCTGACTCGCGCCCTGAAGGGCGCTGTGGAGCCTTCTCTCCTCACCTTGGGTGTGGCGCCTGCGGCGGCATCGGCCGTAGGCCCGCCGGGCCGTGGTACTGGCGGTGCGGAGGTCCCCAATCTCCGCGGTCCACCAGTACACACTCTTTTTGAACGGGGTCCCTCTGACCCTGGACATGGCCCGCTCGCAGACGGCGGTCAAGTCTTCCCTGAACTTGACCGCCCTCTGCTCCACGTCGACGGTGGCCAGTGGGGGGAGGGGGCACCACGCCTGGACCATGGCTATTTCCTCTGCAAGCTCATAGTCCAGGCGGGTGAGTACCCATTTGGGAAAGCCCCCCCGGGGGCCGTGTTGGAGGCCGTCGTGGGCGGCGTATGGGAGACCCTCATCCGTATGTATTTATGATCGGAGAGGGTCTTCTCGTCCTCCAGGACCTGCCAACCGGATACCCGCGTCAGGGAGCGATTTGGAGAGAAGTACCACCAATTAGGGTGATTTCTCCCCACCTCGCTGCCACGAACCCTGGCCCGCGCTCCTTCACCACTAGATGGAGGGAGTTCCCGGCAGTCGACGCCACTATGGCCACCGTCTCCTCCCGATCCCCCGCCCAGTTTCCCCGTGAGGGAACAAAGTATGGCTCCGCTACAACCGCCACCGCAACCCTCCACTCCGCCTTGGCCTGCACCAATAGGTCTTGAGCCCTGGCGCAGTGGTTGAGGTTGCCCTGCAGTATACTCACAGTTAACCCTGACGTAATTTTATTTAAAAGAATTCTTTACTTATTACCACGTAGGAACTAATATTGTTCAAATTAAAATAGACTCGCATTCGATTTCATTATCGTGGTTAATTCGCAGTTAACCCCGACGTAATTTTATTTAAAAAAATTCTTTACTTATTACCACGTAGGAATTAATATTGTTCAAATAAAAATCGACTCGCAGTCGATTTCATTATCGTGGTTAATTCGCAGTTAACCCCGACGTAATTTTATTTAAATAATTCTTTGTTTATTAGCATGTAAGAACTAATATTGTTCAAATTAAAATCAACTCGCAGTAAATTTCATTATCGTGGTTACCTCGCAGTTAACCCCGACGTAGATTAATTTAAAAAATATACGTTACTTGTTACCGCGTAGGTACTAATACTGTTCAAATTAAAATCGACTCGCAGTCGATTTCATTATCGTGTTTAACTCGCGGTTAACCCCGAGGCAGTTTTATTATAAATCATGTAAAATGCTCATATTAGTATATCTGTTCGGATTTTCATCTACCCATGTTCGATTTGGTTATCGGGGATAACTCGCAGTTAACACGACGTTTTATTAAATGTAGGTTAGATTCACACTTGTAATGTATGAATGCGAACAATTATTATCATTGCGGAAGTAGCAAGTAGTGCTATGTGATAAAAATGAATATTTTCATTATATACGAGCGTAAGAAAAAATCTTACCTTGATCAATGTCCGACTCGTCCTATGATATTACGATCCTATAACGCCGATGACGTTTGTCATCTGTATTTTCCAAGTATTTCAGTTTATTTTTATAATATTCCATTTTTTCTAAGTTTGTTCACTTTGACATTTTAACGGAGCTGTGGAGGTGTGCTGGTTGCCCGAACACACGAAAAAGGAATGATGATAGAAAATGGCGGTTGATGCCTGGTAGGGCATGTCAACATCTAAACATTTTTTTTTCTCTAAAAACCATGCAATGTTGCCTAGCAAGTTAAGGAAACTACCTGGTTAAATATTATATCGAGAATGAAGCAACGAAATATAATTATTTCATAATAATTATGGTAATGTATGTTTTTAATCATGCACTTGAATTTACCACTAGCACACTATGTCCTCCCTTTCTGTTCAGTTCCTCTTTACCTCAAAGGTTGTCTGGAAGAGATAACTTTCAGCGGTAAGGCCGCCTTTGGCCACATTATTTATAAGTTGTGTATGTACTATTTTTGTTTTTGTGTGTGAGCAATCTATCTATCTGATAGAGGTCGCATTTCGAAATTCAAATGACGAATTTTAAAAGTCTTGACAGACTTCTCGAAGTCTAGAAATAGGTACACAAAAATTGTAGCTTATTCAGAAAATGTTATAAAGAATAAAAATTGTGATCATAATATAAAAGTTTAAAAGCTATTCAGTTTTATATGCTAGTTGGTTCTTGGCATCAATCCAGTCGTCTTCTCCGAGAATTTCACTAACTTTTAGACAATGCTATTGTAGATTCTCTTACAATATTCTTAATAATCTTTATAGGTTTTCATGAACTATTTTGCATAAAGGATGACTCACAGAATAGAACAAAATAGAATAATTTATTTCAAATCATTAATGTTACAATTTTACAATTATTAAAAATACAATGTCGGAGGATAATGAGCTCGTCACTAATGCACACAATAATAATGAATATAAAATAAAGCAGTATAAATACTGATACTGCTTGTGTAAATACAACGAAGTCAAGCAAAACAAAATTACAATTGTTTCAAAAGAAACTGATCGAAACTTTAGAATTCATTATCCAATAAAAAAAGTTTTAGTCGGGTATTAAACGTTTCGTCGTTTGTAACGCTTTTCAGGTCTGTGAGTACATGTTCGTACATTGGCACCTAGCGCGCTTATAATGCAAAACAGTTCCTGAACATTAATAAAAACTCAATGTCTGCCATAGCATAACCTTCGGTGGCACAGTATCGTCCAAAGCTCACCTCCATGCTTACCTGGGAATCGTCAATCCCGCTACTTACACCATGTAACACGATTTTTGTTTCTGGGTTATCAATATAATTGGACGTAGTTATGCAAATTAGAACCAACCCACAAAATGTCACTTTCGAGATAAATAGATTTTTGTGTGAAGTAATAAATGGGTAAGTTATTTGAGACAAACAACGTGAGTTATGTGTAGCATTGAGAATGATATAGGGAAACCATTATATTATATAGCAATAAATAGAAAACATTATGTATCTTTTTATGTAGTTAACGAGAACTATGTTCTAGTTTTCGTAATGAAAACGCTAAAGATCTGCAGTACTTCAGTATATGTGACATGGATCCGTAATGAGCACCCCCAAATACCTCGAAAACGATACCCAACTTGCCATTATTTGAAAAATCGTGCCCGCCATCTTGGATTTACAAATGAGTGCCTTATTCGTAATGAGCACCTCGAATACCTCTAAAATGATTCCCATATTGCATTTTTGAAAAGTCGTGTCCGTCATCGTGTATTCAGATATAAATGCCATTTGCATAAGGATTACCAAAAATAAATTTTTGAAAATTCTTGTCACTCGACATTGTAGATCGACAGTAACGATCGACAAAATCGAGTACATCTGTAGGCACCTGATCGACAATGTCGGGCAAATGTGTAGGCACCTTTAACTTAGTGATGAGTTAAGCAAGATGCAATTTCCCCACTTTTGAGGGAAATATTATTCCATGGCATCATTATTTGTATATTTGTGTGCGTGCCGACGAGCGTAGATACAAGTTGCTTACGCCTACATGAATTTGGTTTTTGCCTCACTTGTGACAATTCGTTTGATATGAAACTATCATTCTATGCGTTATTATTCTAAGAGATAACTCAACAAATTAGTAATAATGGAATGCATGCTGGACAAACAAACATACATTAATTTTTATACAGGTGTCCTACGGTTACTGAAACCATGTTTTTTTTTTCTATATTAAACACATTTAGGTTGGTTTTCACCAAAGCCGAGTAAGACTTCGTTCAAGAATAAGGTGCGAGTAATTAACGTGTTATTCTTGGAATGAGACTTATTCGACGTTGGTGAATTTCACCCTTATTAGTATTCTATTTCATGTCATACTTATATTTCAGGTTATTGCTTATTTTCGTACCATCAAAAAAGATATTTTAATTGCCATTTCTGCCTAAACTGAAACCTTACATATCTCATGAACCTACAAAATATATTCGATATAATTATATATTATATACGACACTTAACACAGGAGACAATAAAAATCGGTGCTCACTGCTTAAAGTATGTTGTCAACTGGAGCACAGCAAGATCAACCATTAAAATAATTGCTCCTTATATAAAATGTAGGTGCTATTCATAAAAATAAGTCTTCATGCGTGACGTGAGCCACCCTTAGAGGAGGAATATTTTCTTCTAAATTAAATGAGACCACTACTGAGGTACCTTTCCAACAAAAAAGTAACATACATTCAAAAAAACATACATTGTAAATGAGAACCTCCTCCTTATTTGAAGTAGGCTAAAAATAATAGACGGAGTGAGCGACCCTATTAGGGCTGAGAGCAGCTATTTTGTCCAATCGAAACGAAGACCGAGGTCACCCACCATATTGTTTACGTTGACGAGTACCCAAATTTATCCATTCAACTGCCCGATATGCTAGTATTTAAATGTTAACTCTATATACTATATTAATTAAATATATGAGAGCTCACATTATGATGAATAAGATAAAGTATTAATTCCCAGTTAAAACGACAACATTGTCCTTTCCATGCTATCCATCATAATGATAACGGTTTTTTCGATCATTCATAATTTCCACTAAACAAAAGACAGTCGCTGTGATATGTCGATGTCGTTTATTGTTGCATGCCAAAGTCTATTTCCCTCGATATCATGATGAATTGAAATTTGGGTTTTTTTCAATTTTTTTTGACAGTAACCCTTATCAAAAAAAAAGCAAAAAAACTAGATTGCAGTGTGTACAAACGTACTGTTATTGATTCGAGACGATTCTCGTCCTGTTTGGAGTTAGACCTTACTACTGTTATATTCGCAAATTTATTATAACTTATAAATATAACTTTTATATAATTATTGTAACTGATATATGTAACTTTTATATATAAGTTATAATAAATATAATTATATCTTTTTTGTAAAAAAAACCGACCTCAAAGTTTGTGGATTTACATCTGCTAAGTTTTGTTGCAATCGGTTAGAAGAAAGTGGGAGAAATCTAATAAACCGGATTTATTGCCCTAATTTGACACTCTTAGAGGTGAAATATTTTCTTCAAATTGAAATGGGACCACTACTGAGGCACCACCTTTCCAAAAGAAAAGAATCATCACAGAATCAGTTCACAAATGTTGTAGAAATCGAGTAACATACACACACAAAATACAGTTCAATTGAGAACATCCTCCTTAATTGGTGGTTATAAAAGCAGAAAATGCAATGGTATGTTTTCGTGACAATATGAAAGAAGTAAGACCACCAACTTCTTCATTGCGCTTATTATTCCTAATATTACAATTACTAACTGAACTAATTAATTAAGATGGCTATAAATAACACAGATTTAAAATAATAATAATAATATATTTATTTAACATCACAAGTACAAAGAGCAAACAAGCTTATGCCAAATTGCATTATATTTTAACATATATATGCATTGCAAACGTGATGTCATGCCTGGGAGCAGTATGCACGGGTGCAGTTGGTCCCACAGTAGGCAGTGCCTGTCCTGTGGCGAGCCTATTACGATTTCATGAAATGGATTGCGACAATGGTATATTATGTTGCATTATGATTATTTTAATATTAATAATAATTTAAATGTTTTATAATGTATTTAATCTAAAATAAAGAAGAGGGAAAATAAACAGGAAATAATTACAAAATGTTAAGATAAAATAGAATGAATTAAAATAATTTAGACCAATATTCAAAATATCGTCCAATAAACACGTGGATGCGTGCGCACACTCTCTTCCTATCCAAAAACGATAACAACCTAAAGATGGCTGTCTGCCCAGTGCTTATTGTTCGTTCAAAACTTGATGCCAAGTGGTACTGACATTTTTTTAATGATTAACATCGATCAGAGATGGCACCACTAATGCCATTTTGCAGATTCCACACCACCCGTCATCCTGAGACATAAAGTTGACAAGTCTCTCATGATTGTAGTTTCACGATCACACATATTGTAGCCGGCAGACCCAAGTGAAGATGTAAAGGATCTTAAAGGAAAGACGGTAGGTTATTGGTTTACAGGAGTAGTGCCATTAATCGTTAAACAGTGGTGGTTTCTTACGAAAGTACAATTCAAAAGTGAACGTCCTTTTTTGACCTTTGTTAGTTCGTACAAAAAGTTCGTTAAATTGTGGTAGGCATGAAATGTGTTATTTCATATATATGTAGTAGTAGTATGTAGTGTTAGTTGATTGGTTCAAAATAGAATCCTCGGCCTACATAGTGTGCCCTTGACGTTATATTAATTTTTATTACAAAAATTCTGTTGCGTTCGCAACACATACCCTTCAAAGGGGGTTTGTAGCATCTGAATCCGACGTCGGTTTAAATTTGCAACGGAACCCGAATGAAGCCCAAATGCGAGTATCATGTGATCCCAGGACTGGTTGCTTGTCAAAAATAATTAAATTTGAGTCGCATCCAGTCCCAGGATCAGTTGGGCCTCGTGAGATGACATTAAATTTGTATCGTCTGAACTCGAATTCATTTTCGATGGATGTTGGTACATTTTGTTGCTTTAAGAGGTAATGAGTTTTTTCCGATTTATTTCCGAACACTATTCTAATGAAATATTTTTAAGCCGATTAATGTTCGAAAATATGTTTTAAAGTACGATTATACATACATATGTAGACATAAAGTTCTGAGAGGCACTGCAACTGTTATTGACAGGTGTGTCGCTTACCACCAGGCGCACGACTTGTTCGTCCCATCACTCGGTAGTATAAAAAAAGTCTTTTACTATCATGATATGATATTCATATTTTTCGGTGAAAATACTCCATTAATTTGGTGTTATTATTAATAAAAAGATATTAATTTCATTCATTATTATCGCATTGTAATAGTAAATTTCTGAGAGAAAAAAGGAAATCTTATACAATATTAACACAATCCAGATACATACAATGAAATGTGAGACCGTCAGTAAATTGAACGAGTTATTTGTATTTATTGGTTTGTGAATCTTTGATTGCTTTTCCCGGAAGTAATCCGGGGGACTCGTAAGATCATATATATATTTTAGTATGCTCGTACCTGGCATGTCTTTGATTTGATTTGCCTACCCCGGGTTATTGATTGTATTTCGACACAAAACGAACTTATACAAATTCGTTGGTATTAATTGGTTCATACACGTATTTCATCACGATTAAACGTCCCATTGCTGTGCCCGGGTCTCTTCTACAGAGAGGTTTAAGCGTGAAACACACTGAGATTGGGTGAGAGTCGGGTGCGGGTCGGGAGCGGGTCGGGTTGGGACCGCGGCGGGCCTAATTGCGTGTATTTATACGTCGCACTTTTGATACAATAGTGTATTAACCCAAAAAGTGCATATTAAAAACGAATAACTCGCTTCCCGTCATCATTAAAATGTATAGGTTATGGTTTATTAAGAGGGAGCATGCCAAAAAAGTTTTGACGTTGGCTCCGCCCAAATTTGTGAAACAAATATATACCTGAAGTTCGCGTGACATGCGACAGGAGATGTTGAATTTTGCACATTAAAAGTACCAAATTCGAAAAAAACTAAAGGGATTGAAAAAAAATCCGTAGTGACAGTTGTCGATCACGCATAAATATAATTAATTATCTAATTTTTGTCCTAATAACCTGTAGCATTTCGAGGATAAATCGAAAAATGTGAAAATTAGAGGTCATTTCTTGATTTTTATCTATCGAGGAAACTTTATTGTTTTATGTTTCTGATTAATGTCTATGCTTGAATATATCGTGTAGTTACTCATACAATATTTTATTTTTAACTTTAAAGTGGATATACCCTCTACAATCAAATCGAAGATTAGGAATTTTTCCTCTGCTCCCTCTTAAAGAGACTTTAAACAATTTCCTACTTACCAAATACGTAAATAATAAAAATGACAAGGAAAAAATAATTTCACATTTTCCAATACAGACTGTTTTGGCCAGAACTGACTCACTTAAAATGTGTCCATTTTGAGTTAAGTAGACTGTTCTAATTGTTTCTTACAATAATCTAACAATAGTTGTATTAACCTGTAGAGAATCAATTTTACGTTCAGTAATGATATAACATTGAATTTCACATATTTAGAGTTACAACATGTTCGTAATAGCAGCGCAGCTCTTTATACGTGTATAAAGAGCTTTAAACTGATGTTTATGATCTTTGTATCAACAATAATAACAAAAACATTTCAAATTACTCATATTTTAACTTCATCATCATCTTATTTTTTTATAATACCAAGTGATGCGACTAACGCCTGGTGGTAATCGACACGCTTGTCCATAACAATTACAATGCCGCTCAATGCTATAAATCACAAAGATCTGAGGGGCATTACTGCAATTACTGCGCCCGTCACCCTGAGATATAAGTTTCATATTTATTTATTAGCATTTCACAAACTTACAACTATTTTTGATACATACATGTGATACGCCGTAAGGACGTAGCTAAGTTACACTTACAAAATACACTTAAATGTAAATTTAAATTTAAATTTAAACCTTAAATTCCAGTTCTAATACATTGCATGCTTGAACGTAATTAGTTAATATACCTAATTAATTATATTATTGTTTTTATAATCCTCATTATACATCATTATTACATTACATTTATGTGTTGAAATAAACTATAATTTTCCATTTTAACGAAGTACAATAATATAATTAAATATAAATATAAATAATACATTTATGTACGTACATATAATTATAATTTTAAAATATTACAGATGTTGACTTATAATTAATTATAACTGATAACCTAACTGCTGCTGATGACCTAAGTGTGACTCGAACATTGTCATCTTCAAAAAATTCTGATATAAGTATTACAAAAACAGCTTCTTTTAATCAAGAAACCCTTCAACTGTTTCTTAAAGATCAATCTTTTTTTCAAATTTTTTATGATTACAAATGTGATTATACATATATTTTTATTAACATTAAGTATGTAGCGCATGAAAATAGTGTTAAGCCAGAGAAAGGGTATTTAAGTTTATTTTGGTAACGATTATTACGTCGTATTAATTGTAACGGAGTGTATAAATCTGTATATTTTTTAACGAATTTATAAGCTTCTAAAATGTATAAGCACATATTGAGTTTTATAAAGTAAGGCTTACAGGAATCCGTTTGATCTATGTTGGTTAATATTCTTATACATTTCTTCTGAAAAACAAAAATTTGTTAGCAGTTACAGCCTTTCCCCCACAGTACATTCGCATAGACCAGTCGTGAATGAGCATACGCGTAATAAGCTGAGAGAGCGGTTTTTCGGTTAGTAACACGCTTTAATTGTCTAAGAGTAGGTATATTATATGAATGTAGACAAACAGTTCGAAAGTTTGTGAATATATGATTTCCAATTTAAGTGCGTATCGATACCTGACATTGTAGCTGAAATCACAATTTCCAATTTATTTAATTTGTATTGATATTTAATTAACCGACTTCAAAAAAGGAGGAGGTTCTCAATTCGTCTATGTTTCTTTCTTTTTTTTGTATGTATGTTACGCGATAACTCCGCCATTTGTGAACCTATTTTGATGATTCTTTTTTTGTTGGAAAGAGGGTACCTCAGAAATGGTCCTATTTAAATTTGAAGGAAATATTCCACCTGTAAGGGTGGTAAACTAGGGGGTGAATGACTTTTGAGGTCGGTTTTTTTAAGCGGATGTTAGGTTATGTCTAACGCAGTTTTTTGGTAGGGCTTTAATTGTATTTATTTGGTTTTTTCTAGGTTTAATTGTAGATTGTTGCAATCAAGCCATTCCGTAATCGAGTCCAGTACCGCATCTAGTGAGTTGGCATAAGTGCTAGATAAAATTATAGAGACGTCATCCGCAAACAGCACACTGTCAAAAGGTATTGACTGAGGAAGGTCGTTTACATATACTAATAACACAATACAGCCCAGTACATTACCCTGAGAATTCGATCCAGTGGTAGAGATTGCATTAGATCTGATTTATTCAATTTCGCCTGTATGAAAGTTGGTGTTTTCTATTTCGACACACTGGGATCGATTTTGGAGGAATGATCGGAATCAATCAAAAGCTTATACCTCTTATACCAAGACCATAAAGCTTATCAAGTAAGATTTTATAATTCAGTCTATCATACGCTTTACTCATATCGAGTAGCAGACCGACTGCATATTTTTTATTGTATTATTTCCAATATTTTTTGAACATAGCTACCTATATATAGCTAAAATCGTAATCTGTTTTTGCGGAAACCGTATTAACAATCATGAATACTGTAAACTTTGAATACGATAAGTCTTTTTGATATTGCAGATTCTATTACTTTGGCAGATTATCAACTTACGTCTCAAGGTGACGGGCGCAGTGGCAGTGCCCTCAGATCTTTGCAATTTAAAGCTGAGTGCACATCATCATCACACACACGTATCATCAGGCACACGACGTGTCCGTCCCGTCCGAAGTTATCTATGATGCCGTCACTTGATATTATAAAAAAAAAATTTTTAATGGTACATGTGGTAGTAACAACGCAATGGGACGATATTTGCTTAAGTCAGTTTTTTCACCTTTCTTGTGGAGTTTACAAGTCCCATGTGCTTGTAATTTCACCAGCACCCTTATTCTGCAAAACCGGAACACACTAATGCTCACATTACTGCTTGGCGGCAGAAATAGGTAAGGTGGCAGTACTTCCCTGGACGAACTCTTTCAAGGATATTTGCTTAACTGCTATTAAAGCCCATTCTGCCAGGCTTCTTTTTTAATGCGCCAACTTTCAGGGCTCTGCACCTTCCATGTCCAGCGCCTTATATTTTTTTCACAATTGTAAAACTTTACAAACTATACTAACGTAGTAAAGTAATTGCTGGTTACATATCAGAAATATAGAACAAAATCCAATATTGCGGGATTTCTACAGGGGCGCATTATACATTAATACTTTCTTGAGGCTTAAGTATAAACATACTTTGCCTATTTTAATCTTTGTTTACAAAGGACCAAAATAATTTATCCTTCTGTCTTTTTCGTCGTTGGCGGTCTTCAGCATGTTTCGTAGTAATACATAATACTAGTATAAATTATACCAAATAAATCTACAAATGTTTTATTCGACACGCCAAAACGAGTTGAATAGAATAATCCAACACTTATAATAAATAAGATAAGGTACTTTATATCCAGGACGCGAACGCAATGGCGGACATAAGCGGGTAATTAATATCTTTGCTTTTATTCCGCAATGACATACTGCATGCGAGTTAAGATCAAATCACAGTTGAAGCGCAGAGACGCTTGCGGCGCAGTTACCCTATACATGGAAAGGCAGAGAACATTAAATTTATCAGTGTATACTTTATGATGTTTCAAATTAAATTTCAAAACTTTGGAATAGAACTCGGAGTATCGCTGTACATTTCCCTAAGGTGAGAGCATTGAAATTTATACCTTATTTCAATTGCAATAGCATAAACTATATACGTTTGATGTGAACTGAATGTCCTCCGTTTTGCCATCCGCCGGTTTGCGCTGGCCCTTAAGATACAAAGGTTTAGCTAGCTAGGCACTGTGTTATACATATATAAAGTCCAGTGATACGTAGTCAGAAGTATAAAATAAAATAAAATTGAATTACAGCGTTGACAATTTTATATGGAAAGTCGGTCCACATTTTATTTTGGCTAAAGTTGTTTATTGTTACATTTTCCTCGAAAGTATATATAGCCTGTATTGTAAAGACACGAATTCATAATAATATTGGATGATAAAACCGATTACCGCCCACTGCCTTACGGCCCTGTTTGTTATTGTGAGATGATTTTTTTTTAGCGAAGACAAATTTTACAATGTATTTATAAGTAGTAAACATTTCATTCGCACCGCTACACTTCTAATGTGTATTGACCTTATTACAGTGGCAGGTAGGTTATAATCTGTCACTCCTCTATAGGTCGATTTGCCACGATATACGACACGTGTCATAGTAAGTATGAACTTTTTTCTTGCCTATGCCTCGATCTTCTTCAGTCGAGCAGCTGCAATTTTGATCACGTGATTGAAGATATTATTTTTCATTTTCGGATATGACCAAGAAGAAGGACGCCATTGATAAGCCACAGAATCGGTACTTTTACTGGGCACAATAAAAAGCCATCTGCCGTGAAATTAATCCAGAGAGAACAAACATCTTCAAAGTTTGTCTATAAAAACAAATGCTAAAAGGCAGTCATTGCGAATAAAAGTGGAAATGATCCAGGTTCGAAAAGGAGCGCGGGGAAAGGGGGCCCATATTTTAATCATGCCCTTCGCGCCTCGATGCCACATTGACGTCTCATTCGGGTGAGTTTCGTTATTCTGTCTGGAAACCTCGTCGATACTGTAATAGGCGGGTAGCGGATGACCTTGCTTTGTTCTCTAGGGTTGAAACGCCACGTTCAATCTCAAGTTTTTACTGGTTTGCATTTTCTGACCACCAGAACTTTCTGCCTTGAAATAGGTAGTATGCTAGCTTTTCTGTAATGAAGCTTTTCGCAGTACATATTGCTTCTAGTGTGTTATAAATGACAGGAACGTTTTCTTCATCTGCTATATCTTGAAGCACTGAAAACTAACGCATTAGTATTCCTTTTATATAACAAAAATACTTTGAAATAATAAAGGGCTGTCGAAGTTTCGTTAAAATCTATTTGTGAATTTGACGCCATTCGCTCGAATGTTCACCCGCTATCACTTGTGGCGGTGTTCGCGGACCAAAGTCGCAAGACTCTCATCTTGCCACCAGCTGCACAGCCCGCAGATTACTTTGCAATTGAAAACAAATAATAATAAATACGGAGCGCCGAGCACGCCCCGGGAAATTGGAAAAAAAGGGAAAACTCCGCATTCGCTCTTGAGATATTGAGGCTGCGGCCAGATGTTCGAATATGAGTTTTATTACGCAAAGATACACTTACATTGTTTCTGATTCCGCCTTAGTAGACTGTGGCTGGGTTTTATAGCTTGCTGCCGTTTCGTCTGTAGCCCGAAGGTCGGCAATCTGTACTATCATTATCATTGTTAGAAAATTCAGCGTATTGCTTGTATACTTTCATGTTTTTTCTCGTTATAAAAGTTGTTACACCATTTTTAGTACACGTTTCATCATTTCAACCTCGCATTGGTAGATCTATCAATAGCACCGCCTACATGTACTCGTATATATCGTTTTTATAAAAGTTATTAAGTAACGGGCGTAAATATTTTATCGGTAATATGAGCAATTTTTTTACTGACTAAAAAATCTTTTAATAATAATGAATACAAAACAAACTGTTTACTCGTACTAATTAGAAAAAATATGTATAGCTTTTTTATACAGTTGTAACAATAAATCTACTGAAATATACATATGTGTTAGGTACTCTAAATCTTCGATAGAAGGGCGTTCTGTTTTGGTTAAAAATAACCTTTCATCTTTATCTAAACCTTTTCGAATAATATTGACAGAGCGTCCGAGATACTTCAAATTTCAGCGAGATCACGAAAATGTGTCCATGTAATACTTTTCGTCCTTTGAAGGGATAGTGAGCCCGACGGCTTGCAGCTCGAATTACCTTAACACTGCATTTCGATCCTTAGAACAAAAAAAATTTAAGAATGAAAATGAAAATAATACATTGTATATCCCATAGAGACTATTGATCCTTACCAGAGACCGGATCGAATGGCAAAAAAAAGTTAAAATATATATATATATATATATATATATATATATAACGCACACACTCAACATAGCCCCGCACTAGGGAAACCCTGTGTCGCGGGTGCCATGGACACACATATAGACAACCACAAATTACATCCAAACTCACGAGAGAAATAATTGTAGGCCATACAACTATTTCTCCCGGCCCGGGAATCGAACCTGGGACCTCTGCGTGGCAGTCCGGCATGGTAACCATTAGTCCACGAAGGCAGTTAAGTAAAATGAAAATAATACATTGTATATCCCATAGAGACTATTGACCCTTACCAGAGACCGGATCGAATGACAAAAAAAAGTTTTGTAGATATAATTATAATAAATATTTTAAGGAATCTTGAAGAATGTGGCTCCTTTAACAAAAAATAACCTAGAATAACTGATTACTAAATAGATCCCTACAAAATGTATGGTAAAAGATTTTTTGCGATTTCTGACATTTCGAGTACTCTTATCGCAGTTGGTCCCATAGAGACTATTAATCCTTACCAGAGACAGGTCCGAATGGCATAAAAGAAAGTTTGTAAAAATTGCCTTTTATCTTGCTGACTGTACCAATTTTTCAAAATCTGTGAATGCCAATCAAAATATCTTACAAATTCATGGATAGTCTTCTAGAATCGTTTGCCTATAACTACAACGATTAAGGTGTCTGGCCTTGCTGCCCCGTCTCATATAGTGTATTTATTTTGTATTTTTTTATTTATACAATTAGCCTATTTATTTTTATTTGTAAAATTGGCACACTACGTCTCCCGCTCCGATTAGCTTTCCTCTACCTCAAAGGTTGTCTGGAAGAGATCGCTCTTATTAATAAAACCGCCTTTGCAAACATTAATTTTAAGTTGTTTATGTACTATTCTTGTTCTTGTGTGTGACCAATAAAGTGTTTATCTATCTATCTATGTAATACTTTTTTTAAGTTACGCATTTTAAAAAATCTGTCTCTAGTGTTGGTCGATCGAGTTTGCGCTTAGCGCTACGCGCTGTAATGTTTTACAACATGCGTCTGCTCATAGGGTGTTATCGTCGGCAATGCCCTGATTGCTCATTACTGAGATATACATTTATTTAACAACAATGGAAACAAAAAGATTAAAAAAGAGGTTTTACAAGGAAGTCTATGTTTGTATTAATCGAGTAATAACCTAAAACTTATTTGTATAATAGTGATGTGTGAAATTACAACATAATTTTCTTTTTGCATTTTTAATACCTTTTTGGTATCTTTAATCTAAATACGTTTTGGGAAACTGTAGGTAAAAATAAAAAAAATTGGAATGCCGTGTTACAGGATTTTGGGTTAGTTAAAACTAGCCAGCTCTGCATATTCAACAGTATTACGAAAAATAAAATTTGAACATTGCTCAGTGTTGTGACCTTTTTTGACGCACGCCTTGTATTTATGATACCAATCGATGAGACGAACAAGTCGTCGAACACAGCAGTTGCCGTGCCACTCAGAGCCTTAAATCGCTAAGATCTAAGGGTCACTGCCATTGCGCCCGTCACCCTGCGACATAAGTTAACAAGTCCCTGTAATTTCACCAGCGCCGTTACCCTTCAAAACCGGACCTCAATAAATAATGCTCTCATGCTTGGCGGCAGAAATTAGTAAGGCGGCAGTACTTCTTTGAATGAGCTCTTTCACAAAGCGCTCTACCGGTACTATTGTGTTGCTCTGGCTGATTTCGTGAGTTCGTGTGCTTTTGTTTAGCCGATTTTGTCACTTGTTATTAGCGACTTGACCAAGATGGACCAGTACTGGAAGCTTGTACGTACATGAAGTATTTATTTTTCTTGTCACTTAATAAACTTACAAAGTTAAAGATATATTTTAAAGGTAATTATCGAGTTCTTAAGCTTTTGCAATTGCTATTTTTAAAGGGCCAATCGCCAAAAACTAGAAATCAATAAGTGTAGCGTTTGGGTCTGTTGATCGAAATTTATTAATAATTTAATTTAACAAAAATAAGGTTGATGACCTGGGTCCCTGGAGGCCACAGGCGAAACTTCTAGCGAACGAGCTGTCGCATCGTCTTGTAGAAGCCTCCGGAGATCACAGGGCTGGCAGTTATTTTTGCCAAAGAATAAGTTTAGGTATTCAAAGGGGAAATGTTGCCAGTCTTCTGGGCACGATGCCCCAGGGTATGGCCTTGAGGAACTTTCCTTTTTTAAAATTTTCATTCTGTATTATATTAATAATTAATTAATTACAATGCGCCTTAAATAATTACCACGCCTTTTTATGAGTCTCTTGTTCGCGTCTCCTGAATGTCTTTGTGTTTCATAAGGTTACATCCAAAATAGAATTAAACTTTGCACAGAGTGTCGATTTGATTGAAACTTTGGATCCATAAAAATTGTGGCATTTGGAATTAAACATTTCAATTAGATTTCCAGAGTTTCTATTGCTGCTCTTCTACTATAATAAGTAAAAATGACATATTTAAGTAAGGACTTTGGAATTCCAGTGGGATCTTCCTGTGGGATCTATATATATATATATTGAGGATCCACAAGTTCTTTTTTACAATATCAAGTGACGGAACGAACAAGTCGTCGTGCACCTGGTGTTAAGCAACACGCCTGTCCATATCAGTTGCAATGCTACTCAGAGCGTTAATCCGCAAAGATCTCAGGGAGACTGCCACTGCGCCCGTCACCCTGAGACATAAGTTAACACATACCATGTGCCTGTAATTTCACCATCATGCCGTAATTAGTATATAATTGTATAAAGTTCAAACTTCGAAATGATTATTCAAAATCTCTTCGATCCGGTAAACATTATTTCAAATTATTTACTTTGTTAAACTTTTAATCGAATGTGGTTCTGATGTTCTGGTGGTGATATTCACATGTTTCCAATAAGAAACATCCCGTAATATAAATATAGCATGTTATTGCTCAACACAAACCAAATATCAAAGCGGGTATAAGATGTACCAGATAATTATTATATAGATTAATATGAGTTATCAACAATTACATCAATTAGCTGGTATCAAAGTAGGAAATTCCCTGTATTAAGAGTACCATAGCAATGGGATTCGCTTCAAGTGGGGCACTTCACAAAACACTAAACCAACCAATTTATAAGTTTATTTTCTAAAATGATCCTACTGGAAATTGAGCTCGGGATCTCCTCATACAGTGCAAATCGTTGGGCCTCCAAGGTCGTCATGTCCACGTTAATTAATATGTTAGAGAATGAGTTCGTATAACAATAGCCCCCTGTACACAGACACTCTATCGGATTGCGCGCGGGAAAGCTTGCACGCTCGATCGTGCGCAAATACCTGTTTGATTTTTTTTAAACTAACGTTATTTCGCGCGCAATTGCTCGTGTTCGTTTTTGTTACAACGGAAAGAGCGTCCGTGTAAAGGCTAATCGTGCAGGAGAGTGATAGTGCGCGATTGCATGCGCGGCTGATGAGCGCAATCGCGTGGCTTTTCCCTTTTCCTTCCAACATCTTTACACGCGCGCTCAATTGCGCACGATTGCAGTTTCACGCGCAATAGAGTGTCTGTATAAAGCCTGCTAATGCTATCTCGTTAAAATATATAATAATATAATTTCAGAGCTATTACTTCTTCGTGTCATTATTTAAGAGCTAGAGTCTTGTCGGTGGGGTTTTCGCTATTCATTTTTACTGTAAAAAATAGTACTGTACGCTTTAACGTATTTGGACCACGAATGAAAAAAATTCTTAGGTTTTGGCGATTGTTATACGTTGGTTATTGTCGTGACCATGGGACCTGTAGAAAGCCCGAAACGTTGATTTGTTTGAAAAACATATAAACGTGATTTAGATCTAATAAAAATACTTTTATTTCCTGTGAATGTAATTCAAATGCCAGTCAGCCAGAATTGTGGCTTATGACCTTAATGTTCACATCAAAATGAGAGTGCTGTGCTCAGGATACCAATCAACACAACGAAAATAAAACACGTAGCTTGTATTTATATATTCATGACCGACTTAACAACTTATCAGTTTTGCTAGTCGGATCCTCTTTGTTACTTACATTATTTGTGGTATTTTGAAGTTGTAAGTGGGTGGTTTGTAACGGCTGCTTTGTTAATTTTGGAAGTTTCGTGACTATTGGTGATGTTTTCATTAATGTTAAAAATGTTAATGCCAGAGGTAACAATAACGGAAGCGTTTGTAATGTTAGAAGTGGTAATACCTGTACGGTTATTAACGGGATTTGCGTAAACGTAAAAAGGGGCAATGTTAGTACGATTATAAGTGGAATTTTTATTAATATGGGAAGTGGCAATATCAATGTTGTTGGAATTGATTATATCAGTGTAATAATGAAAAGGAGTTTTGTTAATATTGGAAGAGGTTATATTAGCGTTGTTACGAGCAAAATTTTTATTAATGTTAAAATAGGTAATATCAGTATGATTAGTAACGGAAGTTTTAGTAATATTAGAAGTGGTAATACCAGTGTAGTTATTCACAGGATTTGTGTAAATGTAAGAAGAGGTAATATTAGCATGATCATAACTGGGATTTTGTTTAATGTGTGTGTTAGAAGTGGAATTGGTTATGTCATTGTAATTATTAAAAGAAGTTTTGTTACTATTATCAGTTGTAACATTAGTATGGTTATTAACAAAGGTGTCGTTAATGTTAGATGTTTCGATTTCAGCGCGTTTATTACTAATAATTACGTTACTGTTTTTTAGAGAAATGGTTGATACTTTTGTGTTTTTTGTAATTGGGCTCACTTCAGCACTAGAATTTTTAGCAGGTTTATCTGTTTTCGATAATAATTTTATTGTGCTTGTTTCCAATATTCGTTTCTCAGGATTTATCGTTTCTTTATCTTGATGCGGTGTTTGTTGTTTATTTTTCAGAATATTTAGTATCGCATATGTTCCTTTTGCTGGTTGTTTGTTTATTATAATCTTCTGCAACACATTTTGAGTATTATTGTTATTAGTATTCATTCTTCTATTACGCAGTCTGGACGAAGCACGTTCGGAGGTGTATAAGTTCTCACCAGGCCATTCTATATAGTCTTCAAATTTATACGTATGCTTGCATTGCCTTTGTTGAGAACCGCGTCCACATATTTCGCGACAGACGGCGTAAGTTATGAAAGTATTTTTGTTCCCACCACAACCACCCCAAAGAAATCTATAACAGTCTTGCCAATATGGATCATAAGCCCATCTGAAACAAAACAAGTTGCATATTGTAAAATAATTAGGTAGTTAACAATGAAGCATGCCTGGAAAGCGTTTTGGTTAAATTTACACTTACTTATCTACAGGCGGAACCTTGCAGGCCCTACTATGTATACCTACGATACATGAATGTCAAAATTTAACTCAGTTTATTTAATTATAGTACTATCACAGATGACTTATTAGTTACTACGTTACAGATACATTACTCTCATACAAAATCCAAAAATACCTACGCATGTGAGCAACCATAAACGACGTGCGGCGGTTGTGCACACATACAAGCCACGCTGTTATTTTGAATGGAGTTACCCTACTTGTTTTATTCTACTATGTCTCGACAGCATGCAGCTGGTCACGACCATACGCGTTAACTGCAGATATGCATAGGAAATGAAACTATTTTTCCGGATTTAAATTAATATAATTCGCGTATATTTGTTTTTTTAAACAAACCGACGTTTCAGGCCCTTTACAGGTCCCATGATCATGGTTGACTCAACCGTAGTCAACCGTGAACCTTTACTGTAAAGGGCCCGAAACGTTGGTTTGTTTGAAAAAACAAATATTCGCGATTTAAATCCGGAAAAATAGTTTAATTTCCTATAAAACAAACCTAAAAAACATAGTGTGCAGTGATTCGGGCTTGACATCAAGCCTTATGGAAACCACACCGGCTCCTTTGAAAGGGTACTTCTTGGCCCGCCGGTTCGTTTTATATTGTTTTTTATATACCCCGGATTACATAACTTCAACGTTAATTGATCGGTGGAACGTTCTAGAACTGTCTAGACTATAAAGACTGCGTTGATATACGTTGACTAGAAAGTCTTCTTACCTGAGTTCACGACCCCAGCAATCGCCTCGAACGGGTTTCTCGTGACAGTCGTAAAAAGTCCCATAAGTATTTGGACCCATAGCCATCGGAGGAGGCTCAGCACCTTTATCTGGTAGGCCGAAACCTGTACCATGACAAACGGCCGATTAATTCAATAATGAGTATAATGTAGGTAAATGTGAAAATTTTAGCGTTATATTTTTTATCCGCTCACGCGACACATGCAGCCGTAGACGCATATCACACCTAGAGGTGCCGGTGATGATTTTATACCGATTTATCGGATATCGAAGTTATAACAGGTAACAGAACTAATATTAATTGCTATTTCGGTAACTACTCTAGCAAACCATAAAGTTTTTAATGCCTAAGTCTGTCATTTAAAAAAAAATAAACAACTTCAAAAATACGTCAGGACAATCGCGTGTGTTATTGTTTGGGCTGGTGATTTCGGTGTTTATTTATTGAAAACATACCGTAAGTAGCATTTTTTAAGTTTACCCTGAATATAAATATTTATAAACTATACTTTAAGGAGTAATTTCATAGTAAACGTTGGAACCACTCAAACCGAATATTATCATATTTATCCAAGTACACCAAAAATTTTATTAGTGCTTTTTAAGTGCAGGATTTGCGGTGTATTGCTGCATTTTATTTGAAATATTTTTGTTGGTAGTACGGAGGGTATTTATTTAGCAATGCAGAATAATAATTTTTATTTATACAAACTTGTATTTAAACTGAATGTTTTTCTAATTTGCGAAACCAAATAGCCGCCATTTTGCGGTAGGAGGAGCGCATCGCGTGAGCGGTTATAATATCAAGTAATAGGATGAACAAGAGAACCTGATGGTAAGCGACGCTCCTACACATAATAGTAGCAGTGTTACTTAAATTTTTAAGGCATGTCACCGGAGGAGAAGCGGGAAAAACTGTTTTGCTAGATCAAATGATTCAGGTATTTACTATTGTAGTGACGGCCGGTCATACAAAAGGATCGTCCATCGCGCAGGGCGCGCTGGCTCACACTGATCGGCGCTTTTTTTTTGAAGGACAGTTTGCAGTTGGCCGCTGATGGCCTTGACTGCGCCACCGGAAAAAAAGGGCGAGCAGAAGGCTCATCACCGGTAAAATAAACTTAAAACTAAGTAGCGGGCCTGAGGGCGCCCAAATGAGCACGAACCTCGGCTCAGGGCGCTAATGAAGACTTCCGCCAGAAGGGCTATAGGAGAGAATCTACCAGTATACGTGCTGAAATGAGGGGCTCTACGACCTCGCCGGCGAGGACGGTTGGTGCGTGTGGAGATGGAGGACTGATGTGCGATTTGGTTGGCCTTCAAAGTGGCGAGAGTGGTAGGGTCACCATGGTCGTTGAGGACTTCCCTTGGCCGACGGGTCCTACGTACGCGGTAGGGGTGTTCCCTGAGGGAGTCGTAGTTGGATGCATCCACCACGAGGCGGTTGGGGTGGCGAGGAGCAGAGTCGAAGTATTTCCTCGATGCCTGCTCATGAATTCGGCTATTGTGGGGAGCCGGAAAACTATATGGAGGTTAGCGTTGCGCAGGTACCACGGGGCACCCGTCGCATTGCGCATGAATCTATTTTGAAGAGCCTACGTACGTAAGAGCGTACGTCATGTTTGGGCGGATGCTGGTCGTGTACAATCTCACCTTACCACGAAGGGAGAGTTTGCTATGCTTATTGAGAAGGGGTGGAGGCGCCTCCTAACAAAGTGGGCGCGATCGCGGACGGTTTTCACGTGTGCTTTGAATGACAGCTTCCTATCGAGCGTAACTCCTAAGTATTTGACCGTGTTCACCCAAGGGATTAGGCGACCAAAGAGCGAGATCGGGGTGAGGTTTTATACCCCACGACTGGATAG
Source organism: Hyposmocoma kahamanoa (assembly GCF_003589595.1). Taxonomy (NCBI): domain Eukaryota; kingdom Metazoa; phylum Arthropoda; class Insecta; order Lepidoptera; family Cosmopterigidae; genus Hyposmocoma; species Hyposmocoma kahamanoa. The sequence goes on from NW_020654289.1 coordinate 7,146,873, forward strand.
GTTACTTCACGTGAAGAGTACCGCGACGTTTTTGTCAGGATTGACTTTGATTCTCCATCTGCGAAACCAGTCGACTAGGCGTGTGGTGGCAGATTGGAGAACTGCGGAAACTAATTTGGAGCTGAGCGCCGAATAATAGAGCGCAGTGTCGTCGGCAAAGAGGGCGAGATTTACTGAAAGATACTACGGGATATCTCTAGTATACAGGGAGAATAGGAGGGGTGAGAGGACAGAGCCTTGTCTTTTACACGATATTTCACCGGATCATATAAAATCCTGAAAACAGACTAAAAGTTCACAAGGAGCTCTACTGCTTTAATTATTTTGTACATTCCTTCTGATAAGTTTTATTCTATTTGATAAAGACCGTTCAATTTTTTGGTATCACCGGCTTCCGTAGGTGGACGTTGAAATATGTATAATCAAAAATTAACAGTAAATGATTTCTGAAATTCGTAGTCTAGCGTTAATTTCGTAGGGCTTTCATGTATCGAAGAAATAGTTCGTTTCCTTTGAAAAATACAACAGTTACAGTTATATAAAGTGACTTGTTTAAAAGTTTAACGTCATTCGGGATAACGAAACGGGATAGACCAAAAATCAAAACAGACTGGATGGCAGACTCAAGAGCTGTTAGATAATTTACCCAAACGAATTAGAAAATATCTATGCAAACACTTTACCGTTACTTATTTTGGGGCACGGATCTAATTTGACGGCGAATTTGACGACCTTCTTGGAGTGGCTTGAACAGCGGTTTTCATGATGTCGCCATCTCTGAGGTCCCGGTTTCGATCCCCGGTCGGATTAATATAGAAATTAACTTTTTTATTGTCAATGATATAAGTGCTTTAGTTAGTTACTTTGGGATCAAAGCAACATATGTGATGTTGTCTAACATTCATTTACTTAATTCCGTACATTTAAATTAGACCTAGGTTTTCTGACCATGTCTATTACTCTATTTCGTTTTTGGTATAATAATCTGTCACCATAGAGGTAAATAAAGGCAAAGTTATGTAAGGTGTAAGTGCTACTAGCTTGTGCTTTTTGCGCCAGGAAGTCTGGGTCCCTGGTGGCCACATGGAAAATTTTGGGTTTAGTAATTTTTAGTTACTTCTGCCAAAAAAAAAAAACAAATATTTCAATAAAACTTAGCAAATAGACGTAATTCCACGTATTGTTGAGGTCGGTTTTTTTAGTACTCTGTACTGAGATTATTATTATATTATCGTTAGAACTTTTAGCTGCCTCCGTGGCCTAACGGTTACCATTTAAGCTAGCCGGACTGCCACGCAGAAGTCCCATGTTCGATTCCCGGGCCAGGAGAAATATTTGTATGGCCTACATTTATTTCTCTCGTGAGTTTGGGTGTAATTTGGGTTGTCTATGTGTGTGTCCATGGCACCCGCGACACAGGGTTTTCCCTAGTGCGGGGCTATGTTGAGTGTGTGCCTTGTAACTGTCAAAAAATATTGTTACTACCTGTGCATTCACATTTTTACTTTGTGTTGCACTGCAACACAAGCCCGCCCCTGCACCCCCGTAAGCGCCCAGTTACACGCGGCAAAAGTTTGCGCGCGGCCGCCGCGCGGCAACTGCCCGGTTACCACGCCTTCATGTACATTAATGGCGAATCTGAATTCTATATACCAGGCAACAACACTTAAATTCCTCTGCATAATACAACCGCTCGGCCACCGCGCGGGCAGCTGCGTAGACCACATTCAAGCCAGTTTTGCCCGCGTGCCCGGGACGCTCATTTTAAAACGTAAAAGCTACACAAATAGAGCGTATTTTGCCATGACAGTTAGACGCACGCGGTCGCTGCGCGGCGGCAACGCGGAGACCACTCTTCGCGTGAGCGCGATGAGATTCGTGTCAAATAAATGCGCTCTAATGCCCCTGCCGTGGACGAGGACAAATTTATGCGTCTACCTACCACATGAAATTATTCATTCATCCAATTAGTTAACTGTGCCATCAGATCAGCTGCTTATGTTGATTAGTTTATTGATATTGGTCACATTTGAACATTTTGACATTTGAACACAACGATGACATCTTGAATCCAAAAGAACAAAAATATGTACCGATAGTTATGAGAATCGGTTTCATATAAAGGCACACGCTTCTATAATAAATTCCTGTTGATATTCAAAATTAACCATTTACGACGTTTACAACTAAAACAAAAATGTTATACCAGACGTACAATTTCTGTGCATTTGGAAAATTCATGGGAGTGATCTATTTAGTTATTTCAGGTTGCTTCTAGGAATAATGTCTTATTTACAAAGTGGAACCTCTTGACATTGAGTTTTTTATTCATTCTTTTCAAGGGAATCAATCTTACGAATGAGTAGTGTTTAATAAATTTGACAATTTCAAATGCAATTTGATTGCCTATAAAAGAAAGTTATTCAGAATTTGAATTTACCTTGCCAAGTGTTGGGCCAGTCTTCATCGACGTCTTTGGGAACCCCGTCGTGAATGGCATTCGCAGGTTTTATGCCCGCTACCGCCCAAGCCGTCGGATAGTTAGCGTAAACTCCGTCATGTTCGTACGGTTGACGGTCGAGACTTTTTTTTGGACGAAATCTTCCGTCGTGACCGTAACGTCCTTTATCTCCAAATCCCCCATCACCTTCTGGACTGAAGTCTATCTTGCCGCCGCCAAATGGCCCATCTGGGCCGAATGGCCCCTTAGGTCCCATTATACCACCCGGATTCAAGTTGTAAGGATTGCTCGGGTCCGAGACCACACTGTCATCTGTTTTGTCAGCCGCATCCTGAGCTTGCTTTATCGCTCTATCCTTCGCTTCCTGCGTTTTTCTATAACAAAAGTCCTCGATAACAAATTAATTGAATGTTTTCGTTATAGCTCATTGACTTACAATTATATGGACGTCGGGTCCGCGCTAAAAAGTGTCCGCACTTGTAAGGCGCTAAAATCGTATACAGAGCGCCAAACTCCGCTTTAGTCTTCATTTGTTCTACTGACAGCGCGATACTGCGATGACATTACAATTTAAATTTGGAATAGGTTGACTTGGGACATTTTTTTCGTGGTTTTTGTATTAGACCCGTCGTCCATTTATTTGTAAGTCAATGTTATAGCTCTATTTATTTCTATTATAGCTTCGATGAAACGCGGAATCTGTTTGCTATGAAACGAGCACATCGTCTATAATATACGGTCCTTGCGGTACACCACTATTATTTACGTACTATCAGGTTTGCTGCAGTTAATTCAAAGATATTATAAACGTAATATACAATAATAATGTTATAATTGCTAGCATACATAAGTACAGTCAAGAGCACACCAAACTTGACGCCTTGGGCTGTTCTTCATTCTCTCATTCAGTCATTCTTTTGTCCCGGTACCTATGTTCTGATTATATTATTTAAATGAATACGAACTTTTTATACTGTTTCATAAATTCAATGTAGTCCATAACCCTATAAGGGCTGGGGGGCCAGTTCTCACTTTCGTACCATCCCGGAGGCGGTGGATAGTTCCATTTCGAGTATGGGTCATATTCTGCTTGAGTTGGTGGACCACCGGGCGAGTAATAAAATCTTGGTGGTGGTGGTGGTCCGCAAGCCTCAGTCTCTGTAACAATGAAAAGTAACGCGACAATTGGCCCATAATACTTTATACCAGACGCTTGTTTCATATTACGAATAACGAGTTAATGAAAATGCCAAACTAATTTCGAGTTTTACAAAAGCATGAAATAGAATCGCTACAAGATTTCATTATGGACTTTTCGCATTGTATCGCATTTGTATTCGCTCGTAATCATAGTGGCTACAATTTTAGTCATTCATATATATATTAAATAGTTCGATTGTATATTATAGGTGCAAAGCTTACTGTAGGTACGTACTTTGTAAATTTGTCGATTCGTTCTTTAGAATCGTAAATGTAGTAGACAATAACGTCGTCGTCGTAACGTAACGTAACGTCGTAACGTAAAGTCGTCGTGACTACGCTTGCGTTGGTATGATTTATTTTATTGAATATTGCGATGTTTTACTACTTCAATGACTTTTTATGAAATTACTCTTCTAGTTTGAAATTACTCGTCTGTATTTGAACCAGCATCTTCCAGTAAACCGCGCTAGACGCCATGCTAACTAAGCCACGGAATGAACCAGCGGATCCTACGAATTTTAGTATGTGCTTGTTGTAAAACTTTGTTTGATCTGTGAGAAATTTATTTTTTCACTCAGCTAGGTCCCATCGAAAAAATATTAAAGGGAGTAACGATTTTTAAGACTCGGAATTGAACTTCTAAGTCTAAAATTTGCCTGACGAAACTACAAATTCTAGACATTTCGAAACCCATTTGCTATTTCAATTTCACGTATGATTTTGAAAATGTATTAAATTTGGTGTTTTTTTATGATACAAAGTGACAAAACGAACAAGTCGTCCGCCTGCTTGTCAACGATACACCTGTCCATCACAGTTGTAGTGCCACTCAGAGCTTTAAATCGCAAAAATAAGAGGACACTGCCACTGCGCCTGTCACGCTGAGACACAAGTTGATAAGTCCCATGTGCCTGTAGTTCCACCAGCACCCTTACTTACCCTTGAAAACCGGAACGCAGTAATGCTCACATTACTGCTTGGCGGCAGAAATACGTAAAGTGGCAGTACTTCCCAGGACAAACTCTTTCACAACGAGATCTAATGTTACTTAAAAATGTTTTATATTTGACATCAAGTAACTTTGAAGTTGAACGATGGGAGATTATTCACGCTCGCATTATATCAAAAAGTAATTAAGAATATACTTCACAATTCATCATAAGGTCTTTAGAAGTCAACACATAATTGTGTCAATTACCAACGACGTAGTATGCTTGCCCCTTTACTAACATTACGACCTCGTTAATTGGCTATTAATGAATCAGCTTTGATTTAACGCAATTTTTACGACAAAAATCATCTAATTTCATGTATAATACGCTACAGCTAAATGTAAAAAAAGTTTAAAAAATCCCATTGAAAATTGAACCTTGTATTCTTCTACTTTCCTTTAAATATTTAGATCAGTAGTTCCCAAACTTATTTTTCTCGTGGACCACTTTCAAAATTTTACTGGTGTCGGTGGACCCCCTGCTGCTACATTTCTACCACATTCTTAAAGTCGCCAAAAAATAAAAATTGTGTCGTTTTTGAGTTCTGTGCCTATATTTTATTTATTAAAAGAATAGAATTACTATTAGAAAAAAATAATAAGGTAATATAGGTTCAGGTTATAATTTTAATTAATGGGAAGGATGTATTTGACGAAGTGTCAGCAAACGATCAATGTTTGGCTTTATTTTTGTGAGCAATAATCGCAAATCCCCCCGCTCTGTGATGTTTAATTTGCTCCTTTTTTTTGTTAAGAGGTTTGTAACGGCAGTAAAACTCCTTTCGACAAGGTATGACGAGGGAAAAGCTATTAAAAATTTCTTTGCGATTTCCCACAGTCCAGGATATTTTTCGGGTATTTCTGCTTGCAGCCAAAATGTTTGGTAGCCTTTTCTAAATTTCACCTTCAGCTCCTCATTGGTGCTTATCTCGAGCAGCTCCTCTTGTAATACAACATTGGCCACTTCCGTTTCATCAAATTCAAATGGATTTATGATCCATGGTGGTATATCCATCGTCAGCATATCTTCAAACCTGGTTTTAAAGTCATCATGCAGGGCACTTAAATGTTGACTGTAGGTATGGATATCCTCATCAATACATTCTACCTGCGACAAGTTTGGAAATTGAGAAAATCGCGCCGACTAATGTTTTGCTTCATAAATTTCAATTTCCCAAGAAAAGCCGAAATTATCCCCTTTGTTTTTATTAAATTCAGGCTGTCCCCTTGTAACTGCAAGTTGATATCATTAAATTTTTTAAACAAATCTGTCAAATACGCAATGTCTGCTTTGAATTTGATCAAGTTTTCTTTTAAATCTGGATCTCTACTTTCTAGGAACTCTAATACGGAATCGAAAACAGAGTAAAATCTCGTTAAGCATGCGCCTTTCGACAACCAGCGTACTTCAGTATGTAAGAGCAGTCGTTGGAAGTCTTCATCATTTTCATCGCACAATTGAGCAAATAAACGCGTATTCAATGCATTGCTTCTGATTTTGTTGACAGCTTTTATTACAAAATGAAGAGATCGGTTCAACCTGTCACTTAAATGTTTTGCCACAAGATGTTGTCGGTGGATTACGCAATGAATAGCTGTAAGTCCTGGTATAATTCTTTTGAGATGACTTATAAACCCACGATATCGCCCGACCATTGCAGGAGCTCCGTCTGTTGCCACTGAAATAATGTTTGTAAATGGAATCGATTTTTCCGTAAAAAAATTACTCAGAACATTAAATATTGATTCGCCTTTAGTGTCAGTCTCTAAAGTTCTGGCAAATAGCAATTCTTCGTGAATTTCTTCCTCCATAATAAATCGGACATATGCCAATAATAATGCTTCATTACCGGGTAACGTTGACTCGTCCAGTTGTATAGAAAAATGAGTTTTTTGCAGATGATCGCACAAAAAACTTTCGATATCAGAGCTCATTTCATCAATGCGTCTTTGAACAGTATTGTTACTTAATGGAATTCTTTTTAGTACGTCAAATGGAGATTTGTGCAAAACAGTTTTTAAAACCTCTTCAACAGCGGGTAAAATTAATTGTTCTCCGATAGTGTGCGGTTTTCCAGATTTTGCTATAAGTAATGAGATATTGTAAGATATTGCAAGCCGTCATCGTTACTTTGAGATGTTGAAGCGAACATACTGTGCATGGTGGGTCTCTTTTCATATTTTTCCTTCAATGTTTGAAAATATTTTAAATCTTTACCTATTTTGTCAGTATGACACCTTTTTAGATGATCTTCGAGCTTTGATGGTTTCATAGAGTCATTGCTCAAAACTTTGTTGCATAATAGGCACATGGGCAATTGTTTGTCTGCCTCTGATGGAACAAAACCATATTTCAAATAATCGACACTATATTGTCGACATTTTTTCTTTGCTGTAGCCATGTTTCGTGTCAGTTACCTTACCTGTAAAAAAGAATGTTTTAGTAACCAAGTTTTTTTCTGAATATAGGTATCACACCGCAGCCTTTGTCAGCACGCAGAAATAGAATTACGGCTTGTTAAGGGGCCAACTAATAACCGCTAAGACAAATACAGACGTTTTCACAAAACGGTATCAATTTTAAAGTACCTAAATTACCACTAATTTTTAATAGTACAAATAAAAATGGGTGTACTCAGTATCGAATACTGATCATATTTGTGTAGGAAAAAATAAAAGTCGAAATCCCAAAATTGTCCATAAAAACGATAACTAACATTTCATCAAATCAATGATGTATTTGCGTATTTTTTGTCTGCGCCTTCATTGTTAAAACGTGACTTTTTTATACTGTTTTATAAAATTAGTAGTTATTTGCAAGAAAAATTGAAAAATTAATTGCTATTGCTTATTCGGCCTTTTTAGAGAGGCAGTGCTTCTCTCGCGAAAAAAACAATTGAATAAAACGTGCTGTGTTTGTCTTCAAATCGAAAGAGGACAATTAAAATATCTGTAAGTTCCTAAGTTACCTATCTATACAAGCAGTTGTGATCAACCGACTAGTACACGTAAACAAAATACATAAGTACTATAACAAAAAAAAAGGTATTTACTTACTTTTCTCCGGCACTAACAAACACTGATATAAATTATCTCAAACCTTTTTTTCGAAATTCCGGAAACAAATGAATGAGTTTGCCTTTGGCATCAAGTATTTATAGTGGTGATCAAGTTCATGTCTGAACAAGCATTAAGCATTGTCGGGCGGATAGCGCTTTGCAAGTCTGTACATGTACGTACACGAAATTGTACGTAATATCGAATACGCAAGTTTGGACAAGTAAAAGTCGCTTGCCTTATTAAAATATTATCTGCTTAGTTATGTACTTAAAACCATGTAGGTAGGCCCTTATAAAACTATGCTTACATTTTTGCTCTTTACTATCAAAAGCAGATAATTTTTCGTGGACCCCCATTAACATCTTATGGACCCCCATTTTTTGTTCACGCCTACGTAGACCCCCAGCAAGTCTCCCGTGGACCCCTGGGGGTCCACCTGGACCACTTTGGGAATCACTGATTTAGATGATAAGGATATGTCCAATTACTTGCTTAAATAAATATTTAATAAATAGTACAGGTATATGTTTAACCAAGTATTTATTATAAAATAATTATTAAACTTATGTAATTTAAATAATGTAATTAAATTACTTTTTTATAAAAAAACCGACCTCAAAAGTTCCTGGAATTACATCTATTTGACAAGTTTTATTGAAATCGGTTACCGAAAAGTGAAACGGAATTCATCCCCTAGTGTGCCACTCTTGGAGGTGGAATATTTTCTTCAAATTTATACATAAAATAAATTTATACATACATAAATAAAAAATTCGAATTGAGCACCTCCTCCTTTTTTTTTACTAATATTTAATCTTTAGATATTATATATAGAATAAGATATATTTATTGATTAGTTCGACGAATTGTGCTTTCTCCATTGACTTACAATTATATGGACGTCGGGTCCGCGCTAAAAAGTGTCCGAACGTATAGGGCGTTAAAATCGTATACAGAGCGTCATTCACGCTTTAGTCTTCGTTTGTTCGACTGACAGCGAAGCAAGCAAAATTACACAGTACTGCGATGACATTACAATTTAAATTCAACGTTGTAACTTTTTCATATTCCTTTACATGTCACTACGTTTAAATAGGTTGACTTGGGACATTTTTTTCGTGGTTTTTGTATTAGACCCGTCGTCCATTTATTTGTAAGTCAATGGCCTTCTCTAAATAATTGTTTTTTTTTTCTAACCTAACCTAAACACGTTATGGTTTGCAGTTAAGTACTTATTGAATATTGAATACTTAGGCAATAAGTTACAAAACATAGACATTAATTTTTTTTTTCGGGACGAACAAGTCGTGCGCCTGATGGTAAGCTACTCCTTTGTCCTTTTATTTACTTTTATGACTATTTACAATGTAGGCTTGCTAAAAAATTAAAATATATTTACTAAAGAACGAGATGCTCTTCTTGCAACAAGTATCTATAATTCCTTAAGGATTCTTTCCCATCCCAAAACGTCTTAATATACAGCAAAACTTACACCACTTATTCACATTTATCTGGCCGTAGTCCGAGTACTATTCCCGGGTTATAGACCAGGAGCTGGGCTCGCAATGACGTCATAGAATCTAAGTCAATAGCGGTCATAACGGTTGTATGTTCGTAACATTTCATAGCTCTGTCGCTGTAAAGCTGCTGGAAGTAGCGCAAATCATAGAAACTTTAGATATTTCTATCGAGTTCTTAGGTTTTCGCGATTGTTACACATAGGAAATGAAACTATTTTTCCGGATTTAAATCGCGTATATTTGTTTTTTCAAACAAACCGACGTTTCGTCATGGTCAACCGTGACCATGGGACCTGTAAAGGGCCCGAAACGTCGGTTGGTTTGAAAAAAACAAATATACGCGATTTAAATCCGGAAAAATAGTTTCATTTCCTAAACCTTCTGTTTGTTTGGTTTGTTTGAAAAAACTCAAACTAAATCTGGAAAAATAGTTTCATTTCCTGTTTAGATATTTCTATTCATCAAAGAAGACCAGCGGCGCTCTTTATGAGTGACGTTTATATCACGTCCTGCTTACTGGTCTTTTTTGTGAAGTCAAGTACTTAATAAATTCAGGCGTTACTTTTCGCAAATATGTGTTAATAAAAATGGAAGTAAATTTATTCGCTACTCCGCATAGCCGGTGGAGGTTAAATCGTGCAAAATAGCTGCGCTTGTGTTGAATATTTTTTTCATGCAGTTAATGTTCCCATTTTACAGGGGATAAAATTAATAAAATAAGGCGCTGAAGGCGCTGGTTCGAATCCAGACGGATCTAAGGAATTTTCCTTAGTGTTTGATCTTTACATTAATAATTATAACAAACTAATGGAGTAATTTCACAAAAAATAACAGAATAACTGACTGACTAAATCGTTATAGTCAATAAACTTAACATTACAATTATCATAGCGACATCTCTAGTCAGCAGCTAGTAGCTGTAAAGGTACCTGCCTGATTGAAGAAAAACTTTCTTTCTCACAGCTCACATTCTCTTTATATCTAGTTACACCTATGACACATGTAACAGTGCATATATAGGTCAAACAGGGCGTAACTTTATAACTAGATATAAAAAGCATGTTTCTTCGTTTAGGCATAAACACCCAGTCAGGTCCAATTTTGCTAAACATTTGTTAGAAACAAATCATATTTTACCAGATTCCCATTCTTATGAAATCTTACATTTTTGCGAAAAAGGACTACGTCTGGGTGTCTTAGAACAGATGGAAATAATTAGGTACAACAACAGGGGTTGTATAATTAATGAACAATTGAATTTTGCATCATCACCTTTATTACGGGTATTTTCGGGTTTCAACAATAGCAACACTGGGGGTAGCGGGATATAAATACACCAACCGTTCTGAACGAGCTCACTCACTATCCCGTCCCGCACGCACCAACCGCCCTCACCGGCGAGGTCGTAGAGCCCCTCATTTCAGCACGTACACTGGTAGATTTTCTCCTACAGCACGCTCTTCTGGCGGAAGTCTCCAGTAGCGCCCTGAGCCGAGGTCCGTGCCCACTTGGGTGCCCTCAGGCCCGCTACTTAGTTTTAAGTTTATTTTAGGGATTATGAGCCTTCAGCTCGCCCTTTTCTCCGGTGGCGCAGTCAAGCCCATCAGCGGCCAACTGCAAAATATCCTTCAAAAAAAAAAAGAAAAAGAGCTCACTCGTCGGCCGAGCGTCGAGCAGTCAACAGCCCCTGAGGATGCCTCGTGGAGAGGCGAAACACGTGTTGGGTATATTTTTGGTGAAGGTTGGAAGTAGCAAATTAATTTACTTCCGTTTTTATTAAAGGTAGAAGCTAATGTTTCAGGATATTGAACCTTATTAGCCTTTTTTGATTTTGGCAAATTACGGTCAGTGTTACTAACAAAACGTGTTTTAAGTGTCTTTGATAATTATTCTTTCCCTGGCCACTTCAAATATATACCCAACACGGTTTCGCCTCTCTACGACGCATATTCAAGAGTCGTTGAATGTTCGACGCTCGGCCATCTCTGGCTTCGCGGAGTAGCAAATTAATTACCTTCCATTTTTATCGGTATCAAGTACCCATATCAGTGCACTCAGAGCTATAAACCGCAACGAAATAGTAGCATTGCCACTGCGCCAGTCACCCTGGCAAATAACGTTCCTTGCATGAATAACTAGATTTTCTTGTTAAACCTTTAAAAAGTTGCTATCAAATCTTGTTGCTTTTATAAATACATTAAACTAATAACGTAGTCTGATGCCCTTTTGCATATTTTAACTATGGTCTGGAAAATGGGGTGATAGTAGAGATGTGAGTCGGGCGTAAAATTGTCGGCAGTTTTCTGATGGTTTTTCGACCGGCGGCGTGGTATCGGCGTGGAATATATATTTCAAGTGTTTAAAAGACACTAAAACTTTGTTTAAATCAACATTTGTATGTATTTTCAACGTGTTTTTCAAGTACTTTAGCAGGTATGTAGGTACTGTCACTAAAAATAATCGACTTAAAGAATGTTTGTAAAAGTACAGTAACAAAAATAATTTTTTTTTTTTTTTTATGCTCTTTAATAAAAATTTTATTGAATGTCAGAAGTTTCACCATCATGATATTCAATTATTTTTTGTGAAATTAATCCACTAGTTTCTTATAATTATTAACACAAAGTTAAAACACTTAGAAAAAATTCCTTCGATCCGGCCGGAATCGTACTGACGTCTCCTAGCAAACCGTGCTAGGAGACCACACGAGTTCTTCTATGTACGTATTGTTGGATCTTTATTTATCATTATTTTATTTTATTTTCATTATTTTTGGTAAACTTACAGCTAGCTAACAAGAATAGAATAGAATATACGCCTGACAGGCCAGTGCGTGTATGCTGAGGGCTAATTAAAAGTTTCCACAGATAATTATTTACAGTGATAGAAACAAACTAAAAAGTAAGTTGCCAACTTAAAGAAAAAATAACACATAAAAATAACGAAATTAAAAACGTTAAATAGTTATAGTATAGCGTAAGCGTTTTAGTTTACTTGTACTCGTGTTGAACAAGTCCACCTCACCATATCTATTAACTAAAGAGTGAAAAGAGCGAGACGCCCTATTTAAAAATGCATTTTGTCTATAATTTGTGCTAACCCTAGTAACGTAAAGGGTGATAGGATTTCTCAGTGCAACCTTGCTTGTGCGTAGTCCTATTTGCTCAAGGAGTTCAGGGCAATCGACAGTGCCGTTTGCTATGTTAGCTATGTAAGTCAAAATTAGCCATTCCTCTCCGTTTGTATAATGGCAGACAGTGAAATTTGTGACACCTAGTCTCATAGTCTGGCAGAAATATATCTGCTCGATATTGCAAGTAAAGTAGAAATCTCTTCTGGATACCTTCTATTCGTGCGGAATACACGCCATAATGAGGATTCCACACCTGGGAGGCGTATTCAAGATGGCTACGTACGTAAGAACAAAAAAGTATTTTAAGAGTTTTGATATTTTATACTTATATTTAATAAACAGTTTATCAACTCGCCAATTCTACGCCGGACAAGCACTTCGGCGCCGGCAACGGCGGCGGCGCAGCGCATGTCTAGTGAGTACTAAAACAGTATAGTTCAGTTTTCAAAGTTCTACTTTGCTTCCTAGTTAAGTGGAGTTATAGAATTTTACAGTAACACCACGTTCAATGTATATGCTTCTATAATAAGATTCCGGGTGATATTCAAAATTTGTCTTTTACGAGGCTAACTAACTACTAAAGGTGTTAGTGACCCGTTCAGTTTTTGCAGGTTCGGCTCTTTTCGATCGAAGATGTTTAAATTAAATTTTGTTCAGAGTTTCTTGCTCATTCTTCTCAGGGTAATTTGCCTTACGAATGAGCAGTAGAGTTTAATCAATATAACGATTTTAAGTGTAATTTGTTTACGTATGAAAAAAGATGATTTAACTTTGACTTTGCAAAATTAAATTTTTATATATACACTGTTACGCTAGTGTAAGAATGTAAAAAAAATGACATATTCCTATTTTTCTAGAACTGTTGCATAATAACGTTTTTGGGTTTAGAAGAAGTTTCTTTCTAAATATAAAGGCCTATTATTTATCAAACAATAGCCATGAAAAGCTGTGTACAATCCACAGTATTTTATTATTTTGAATCAGATATCTGAAGTGTCTAAATAGTAAAATAAAATTATCGGTGTCTAAATGTACTTGTTCTGTTTATTTAATGTTTCTCCAACATTTACTACAATAGTGCGTACAATAAATTATATGATGGAGATCTTATCTAGAATTGTACAATTAATTAAGAAAGAACATATTTTGCAAAAACAACGTAGAAATAGAAAAGTTGTAACTTAAAAAATTAAATTAAAGCATAAACTAAATTAAACAAGCTATTAAAGAGAAAATAATATGGAGGTTTAATAAAACTAATACTGATGATCGCAAGTCACTTCAATAGATTGTTCATCCATGGTTGCTGTCACACATTCTGGTCACGCGTGGGCCCGGTCTCGCTGACGGATTGGCCGGGCGCACGCCGCGCATATAGATGCTGCGCGGATAGTTTTCATAAAGATAAACTGGGATTATGAGAAATGCGCCCGCAGTCCGCCGTCCCTCATTTGTTTCACTTCCAGTCTCGGCACTATAAGCCTGGGCCAGTCAGTGATTGATAGTGGACACGTGTACTTGTCCACATGTAATTACTTGTAAATATTTTCATCTTTCTAGTTGCGGTGCACGAATAAACTTACTCAGGTTTTTGTTGTACCGCCAAATTTAGATTAATAAATAGATATATATTTTTAATTATTCACAAAAAAAATTGGACATGAAACTATACTGCATGTGATTATCACTAATTACAGGTTTCTTACCACGATATGGTTTCTTTTTATTTTCCCGATATTTCGAAACGGTCACACTTCATGGTCACGGGTTTACTGGCCAGGGGCAGATGACAGTTTTAAGAACAGACATATCTGTCTACCCTCTTTCGCTGTCGATGACTACCCTCGTCTAATAAAGTAATCGAGAGGAGGGTAATCGTCGACAGCGAAAGAGGGTAGACAAATATGTCTGTTTTTAAAGCTGCCACTGGCCAGTCAACCCGAGACCATGGAGTGTGTAACCGTCTCGATATATCGGGAAAATAAAAAGAAATCATGTCGTGGTAATAATATACTATTTTCCATGCCTTACGAGTACATTCGAAAAGTGGGTGATTCTATTCGTTACGAAATAGTCGATTTTTTCACAATTTAATAGGAGAGAAACAGATTGTCGTATTAATGTAGGGAATCACATTTTCCGAGTATAACGAAGTTTAAACCTTAGATCATCATAATAGGAATTGATTTTGAAACATTTTACGAGCAATGATTGGAATGTGGAATTCAATGAACACAATTCTAAAACATTACGTTTGATATGTGAAATACTAAATCAACTCTATTCCTGATGAGTTTATAATATAAACGAAATAGTTTATTATAGAGGTTGTTAACAAAATGTACGAGCTACATTTTCAAAATGAACTAGCTACATTTTCACATTAGCAACGTTGTAACATGAGAAAGCAATTACCGCCGCCATAAAATGCAAATGATTGCAGTCTAGTTCAGAGCTCATTTGTAATACTGAAATTGTAAATCTGAAAGTTTATTATGTTTATAAATCCTACATGCCACGTGCATTCGTGTAGCGCCCGTATTTCCGATTAAAAAAAAAATCAAAATAGACTCACGTTTGCTCTCAAGATCACTTGAAAGTAGTGATCTCCGGGTCTACATTTAAGTATGAAGTCGTTACATTGGTTTAAACTTTAACTATTTTCTTACATTATTTGATTTAAAAAACCGGGACTTAATCGTGTATAAGAACATATTACTAGACCGACGCACAACATTCACGATATCCAGATATGTTGAGTGTTGTATGTCGGCCTAGTGATAACCTTAGGGTACTAAAAAGTGTGGGTAGTTAAAAAAAAACTCGCACGGCTAGAAGATGTTGATATTCGCCTCTTCAGTCTCTTCGAGACCATCGACGTTGCAAAGACGTCCGAACGTGGTAAATAAAATATGTTTTTATACGATTAAGTTCCGATTTTTCAAATCAAATAATATCAAATCGTTGTTTGATTGTAACAATTTTTATATAAAAAAAGTGTACATTTTGAATATTGTAAATATTTTAGGCTTATATTTTTGCATTTGCATTTCCAATATTTTTCAGAAAAGTAGCGAATATGCTAATAAATATGGCTCCAAATATGCTAATTTTTTTGAAACCACTGATCATTGTAATTCCATTGAGACTCCACTCAGATTATATTACAATTACGATTGATACTGTCAGAAGTTCGAAATAACATCTTCCTGAAATAACGTTTCCTCGCATTTTCATAACCTCGAAAGTAATTTTGAGAGGAAAATGTTTTATGGCTACACACCTCTAGGGCGTGCTGCGCGGTGTCATCCGCAGCGCCGCACTCGTGACACGACGGGGACGGTTCCCTCCTCGCCACCTTGTGCAGGTAGTGACCGAAGCAGCCGTGCCCGGTCAGCACCTGCACAAGGTGGTACGACAGTGGCCCGTGGGACTGGTTTACCCACTCTACGAGGACAGGGCGGATCGCCTCTATGGTAGGAGCGCCATAGGGGGGATCCGCCAAGCCCTCTTTCCACCGGTCCCGTATGCGCTGCGCCGCGAGGCGGCGTTCCCGCTCCACCTCGTGGGGAGCGGGTCGCTCGCCTCGGTCCCTCATTCCCCGCCGGTTGGTGTGGACCTCCGCCAGGACCTCGGCTTCGAGGTCCCACGGCGGAGTACCGGCGAGGACGCATGCGGCGGCGCAAGCCGTAAGGTCCCATTTTCTTTTAAACCTTTTTTTTGTTGTTAATCCGGGGGAATCTGCTTACAGATACCCCGGCCCCGCGGGGGCAGAACCGGGGTTATGTGGGACTGGGCTGAACCCTGAAGGGGAGCAGCCCGACCGCACTAAACCCCCGGAGTGTTCCTCCTCTCCGCTGTAGGTGGGGGTACGGGTACGCTGTTGCACTCATCCGCGCCCCCACCAGCGGCTGGCCGCGCCCTGCGCAGCCGCTCCCCGAGAAGGGAGACACATCGGTCCCCCGACTCCGAATGTGAGGCTCGCCGAACACCAGACGAGCCTTCCATCCCGGGCCCCTTTATGCTGGGCAGCGAACTCCCCCGAGTCCGCTACCCAGGGGCCATGGGGGGCCAGGACAGCATCCACTCAACTGTGAAGTTCAGTGGCTGCTCCCCCAGCCCCTGCGGCGGATCTGATGACAGGCTCCGCCGCAACACCTAACGCGCTTCCGCGCGGACTCTCCGAAGAGAGTCCCTTGGAGCGCCCACCACGGGCCAACCGCCCACATTCGGCCGCGGAGGATAGGACGAGCGGCAACGACACACCGACACGTCGCTTCCCCCGCGGCCCCGCCGCCACTGCATCGTCGAAAGCGGTGCAGCCCCGCCAGGGTCGCGGAGGACAGGACGAGCGGCAACGACACACCGACACGTCTCTCCCCCCGCGACCCTCCTCCTTGCGCATCCGCGAGGTCCCGCTGACCAAACGAACCCCGCGCGGAACGCCCTCCTCCTCGGGCCAGCCTATCACCATCGGCCGGCCCCGTGGGTTCCTCTTAGCTTCACCGTGGGATGAAAACTTAACCTAACCTAACCGAACCTAATCGTGTCTTTGCGATAAACATCTAACATATCCCGAAAGAACAACGGTTTCGTTATAAATCGGTTTTCGGTAATAAAAATTCTAACAACGTAAAAAATAAATTCGAGTTTGTGATAGGTTACCAAAACCTAGTAGCAATGTCAGGTGAGTTTCAAGAGAGTGTCAATGGAATGGCAGTGATTGCATTCATTCGTTCAATAATTAACTATTGATGTTGCCTTACTAAAACTGCCATGGAAATTACTGTGCATAATATTAATTTTTATTACTTATGATCAGCATTTTAGTCTTTAAATTTAATATATATATAATATTAGTACACAACGTCACTGACGTCCCATCGACTCGCCATTGAAGAGCAGTAGGGCTAACACGATAGGGCGCGTCTAGCGCGAGAGCGACATAAAGTGCGAGATACTGCTATTCTCACATAGAGATGTTCCGCTTTATGTCGCAGTTGAATGGCCAGCAACTGACAAGCCACCTCTTCTTACTTTCAGCAGAATACCAAACGTACAAAATCTTGTAGCAGGACAAAATCCTGTAAACAATTTAGTAGCACTAGAGCTCCTTGTTAAAAGTTCGTCCAGGGTACAGGGTACAGCTGCCTTGCCTATTTCTGCCGCCAAGCAGTAATGTCAGCATTACTATGTTCCAGTTTTGGAGGGTAAGGGTGCTGGTGAAATTACAGGCACACGGGATTTGTCAACTTTCTTTTTTTTTAATTTATTGAGGGACAACAGTTACACATATATAAAGAAATACAAATTTTATTAAATTATGTAGGTAAACAGACAATCTGATACACAATAAACAATACGGAAGAAAGAAAAGTATGTGTGTGGTCTGTGATAAACAACTTCAAGTTATGGATAGAACATATAAATAGAAAAAAAAAAACAGAACAAACATATTCAGCAATATGCGTATTCCGAACACTGCAAGAGTGCACACAGAGTTAACTCGCTGCGCCCAGGACCGGTCGTGTCATTACGTAACGGAACACAAGTCGTAATTGAATTGAAAAATAATTATTAACAATGCATTGAGTGAGAAAAAAAATGTAAAATAAAAAGAAGTATAGTTTTTGCAATCCATCAGTGAACCAGTTCAGCTATTTCCAATTTGTGTTATATACAATTTATAATAATAACGTTGCTATTACGGCATTAGATTTACATTGGAAATAACATAAGAAAACATGGTTTCCACTTAAGGTAAGCACAATAGTTAACTAATTATATTACAATTCATTAATTACTATAAATATAATAAAATCTAAATATTAATAAGGTAAATTTCATTTCAGACAATAACATGAATCATAATTAATATTCTTTCAATCAAATCCAGAGATGTTAAATGTGAGCGTCAACCTTTATCAAGAGGAATGAGAATGGATGGTATGCAGGCCAGAAACTTTAGGTAAGAACAACTTATTATACCGCTACTACATATTACTATATAAAGATTATACATTTTTGATGGTTTTACGTAAATGTTAAGCACCAATCATTATATTATTTATTTGTTTTACTGCAGGACTCCTGACTCCATTATAAAGCTCAAGACTCAAGACGGCTCACTTGTTACTAGGAGAACAAACTTATGTTTACCAGGGTGACGAGCGCAGCAGTGGTAGTACCTCTCAGATCGTTGCAATTTAAAGCTCTGAGTGGCACTGTAACTGTTATGGACAGGCACGTAGCTTACCATCAGGTGCACGACTTGTTCATTCCGTCACTTGATGTTATAAAAAAAAACAACTGAGATAATTTAAAATTAGCGAACTTGGCGCCTAATATTTTACTGAAAAAATTGTGAAACAAGTTTCACTCTTTGGAGATTTTCGAATAATTACCTAAATTTTTCTATCGCTAAGGATCACTAAATAGAGTTCACATGTCATTGAAACTTTCGAATAAAATTATTACGTATTCTTGTTTGATTGTTTGTTACCTGAAAGGCCTATAATACGTATTGTTTGATTTAGTGAATACGAAGTGAGGGTATTGTGTGTGTCAGTTAATTGTGTTTGTCATAGTTAATAGAGAGTCCTTGCCCGGAGCGTGGTCCAAACCATATTGACTGCACGGGCCTTTGTAGGTCAAGCCATTGACGAACCAGATTTAATATAATCCGATAAATATTAAAAGATTTTCTGAAATAAGCACAAAAATGCTTATTTCGTGATATAAGTGACACGGACACCGCGCAAAACTGTTGTCAATATAATTAACAGAGATTTGAAAATAAAACAATTTTTTTGGAACTATATGTATGTATATACTTATTGTTTTTCAAACGAATCTACATTTCGGGCTGTTTACAGGTGTTATGGTCATGGCTCATTGTAAACGGCCCGAAATTAGGTTTGTTAGAAAAAACAAATATACGCGATTTGATCCAAAAAAATAGTTTATAGTAATATACATATATAGCTTGAAACGTTGGTTTGTTTGAAATAACCGAAAAGTATAATTATTAATACAAAGATCGAATACTCAGAAAAAATTCCTTCGATCCGACCGGATTCAAACCGACGTCTTCTAGCATACAGTGCCAGACGCTATATCAACTAAGCCACGGAACGAACCAGCAGACCTCACGAATTTTTGTATGTGCTTGCGTCGTATCTTTGTATTTGGTTTTTCAACGACTTTTTAGCCGTAGCGCCATCTACGAGAAATCTATGATATTTTGTCAATCAGTTAGATATCTTTACAGCTACCAGCCCCGACTAGAGATGTCGCTATCCATTGTGTTTAAATTTTTATTGAATTGGTATTCAATTATTTTTATGTGAAATTACTCCACTATAATTATTACTACAAAGATCGAACACTCAAAGAAAAGGTTTTTATTAAGGCCCCTTTTATTTTGATTATACTTTTATTGCTTAAATATATGACGTCGTTGTATAAATATTAACTTTCATCAGTAGATGCATAAAAAGGTGTCGCTATCAGTACATATATTTTACTATCTGTTAAATTTATTATTATAATTTTTATCATTATTAATCTATAAGCGTTTTATTGAATGGTACAGGTTTCTCTGCAAGAAAAGGATTTAGATAATCCGTTGTGAGTGAGTAATGAAAATTGTATGAGTTTGATTCCAATGGTAATATGAGGCGCACTACTTTGGCATAATACTTCGGATGATATTCCTTCTGAGCTCATTAATAATATATTTTCTATTATTGTTTGCCTTCAAGTTACTATTATTTATTTCTTTGTTTATTGACTCAGATATGTATGGTCATATGGTGGCTCAGTCGATTAGCGAAAACCGCTAAGTTCATGATCGTTGATATACCATATAGTCTATGACTCTTTATTTCTTTGAATTGGGGTGAGATAATTGGTAATCGTGGACTTGTACGGCGAATAGACAACAGTAGACCTGCCTGTAACAGTGAATAACCTTGAAGTAAGTTTCATCAGTTTATTATCATCATGTTATCGTCACCTATATCATCGCATATATCTGTCTGCTGGGCATGGTTTTTGGGGGCAAAAGGCATCTTTGGAGAATCATGTAAATTTACTCTGTCATTCAGGTTTTCTTCTTTTGCTTCTTTATCTGGCTTTCGCAAAAGAATTAAAGAGTTTACGCTAATGAAATGATACAAATAAACGGAATCAGTTACAAAAGCTAGTTGTTATTTTTATTTTAGTATTATTATGACTCGGATATCACTCTTATTATTACTAATTTTGTGACTTTATATTATTTAAGAACACACTGCATACTGTTATAATTTTATTCTAAGTTGGGTATTGTTTTCTTAAATATTTAGGTTACAGATCAAATACTTGTTATTCTTTACAGTTTTTATTAAATAGGCATAGTCATCTACCTCTTCTCAGGCTCCATCTGAAAATCAGCGCCGTGGCTCTGCCCTGCATTGAGCTGGCTAGTCTTTTCGCCTATTATTATGTATTTAGTAATACTACTAATTTTTTTTATTGTTTGTTATTTAATTCAAATTTAGATTAATATTATTATTATTTTTTGTATATTTATTTGTAATAGCCGTATAAAAGTTTATTTCTTTCTTTAGTGATACCTTTTAATTTTTTTTTAAATTGATTTTAACAATGACACCTACTTATAATTACTTTATATTCTTGGCACTCTTAAGCCTAGAAAGGAATGTTATGAGTGTTGCAGCTTCATTAATTCTATTCCATTGTGCAACTTATTTATTAACTACATATATAGGTATTCATTAGTAAATTAAATTAAAGAGTTGCAAAACTGAAGTGGAAGTAAGTGGGGCACGTTGCTCGCACGAATAGCCGATGGGGCCATAGAGTTCACAAAGTGGACCGATGACATAATGAAGTTGCGGGAATCCCGCTGGATGAAAGCGGCGCGGCGCAAGACTGGTCGGTGTGGCCATTTTTAGGATAGGTTATGTCCAGCGGTGGATGATGATAGGACATTAAATTATACATCATTCGTAAATAATAATAATAATAATAAAGCACACACTCAGCATAGCCCCGCACTAGGGAAACCCTGTATCGCAGGCGCCATGGACACACACATAGACAACCACAAATTACACCGAAACTCACGAGAGAAATAAATGTAGGCCATACAAATATTTCTCTCGGCCCGGGAATCGAACCTGGGACCTCTGCGTGGCAGTCCGGCATGGTAACCGTTCGGCCACAGAGGCAGTTAAAAAAAAAGATTCAGTGGTACAGTCACTCCTTTGAGAATTCAACCCAAAACAGGAGATCTTCCTCTACCTAGGAAGCAAGTGAACCGCAAATGCCTAACTGCCTCTGTGGCTGAACGGTTACCACGCTGGACTGTCACGTAGAGGTCCCGGGCTCTAGAGAAATATTTGTATAGCCAACATTTATTCATCTCGTGAGTTTCGATGTAATTTGTGTTTGTTAATGAGTGTGTCCATAGCACCTGCGAGAGTGGTTTTCAGGGATTCGCTAGTGCGCAAAAAAAAATTAGGCTATCACTGTTACACTGAATGAAACGAATCAGGGGGGTCGAATCAGAACCTTAAGATAACTCAGTTGACAACCGATTCGATTTGATATCGTATGACTTTTTTCTTTTTTTTTCACAACTTCCGAATCGAACGTCAAACTGGTGTATTCGAAACCAAACCGAAATGACGTCACACCTATACGATTACTCGAGCTTCTCGACCGGCAAAGGCTAGAAACGTTATTCAGAACGTCCTATTGTTTACAAAGCTAGACTGTAATAAGGAAATCTCTTATCATTTTAAATAAACTCTGGATTTTCTTCAATTTATTTTAATGCAAGACTATTATCGAATATATCGAAGGCTTCTGAAACGGGGTCCAGGTTCAAAACAAACTGAGCTGGATACAACATTTTTACCACTGCAGTGCAATCTCACTGAGTTTTTCCCTTTCAATGCCAACTGTCGTCATGGAATATTTTTTATTTGGACAAGTTTAAATAAATAGAGTGAACCTGCGGGTCGCGCAATTCAACGCGGGCGGCGCTTTATTTCGACATTTGTCGCGAATAAATCACAATTTGGGAAGAACTATGGCAGAGCGGTGCCAAGAAGCAACGCGAGTGCTCTAGGAAGGAAGTGAGTGTTATACGCGATGGTATTGCAAACAGATCCACTAGTCCAAAACAATACAGCCGAGTCATTGTTTAGTTTTTGTTGGTTAGTAGTGCCTGTTTGTAGGTAGTCTGTTCGTACAAAACCCACCTGATACCTTCTTCCCTTTAATACCTCAAAGCACCGCTGCTATATTTCGCATTAAAGAGAAGGAGGGCTTGCCCAATCACAGGCCCAGGAGGCTTAAGTTCTTATATCACATACCCGGCAGCGAATATGGCTTTCCGTATACAATACGTCCCCAAAGGAGAGATGAATTTAGACACGCTTTTTTAACTAAACAACTGAAATAACTGTATGTCCCTTCAAAGCACGCAGGGGCAGCTGAACAGTAATCAATTTTGACTATTTCCTATTAAAAAATAATACTGTGCAATATCGTGACGAATAGTTGTTTATTATATTGTCAAAAACAGTGATTTTACTAAAAAAATAATAAAGTAAAATTACACCGTGTACGATATTTTATTTGTGATATTAAAGATGTGTCATTTGCGATATAAAAATATTTTTTCTATATCGAAAATGACATAATATCATGACATCGACTGGTTAACTGTTTCATATTTTGTCATAAAAATAAATGTTGTGTAGTTATAATAGTAATCAAATTTTTAAACAAGTAAAAGGAATTTAATTTAATTTATGGAAATCCCGGTCTGCTGCGTTATTAACTATCAATTAAGTAATAATTACGTATGCCATTTAATATACGAATCCGAAGTTGATCTGGTGGTTCTGAAACTCGCATTTTACTTCATGATAAATATTAACAATGTGATACCAGCGTAGTTGCCGAACTTAGGAGAGAATGAGACCTTCCATTTCGTTCCGCTCCAATATAAAATGAGCCTTATTCTCAACTCTGTAGCCTTTCGTTCCTGTGTTATCAACGCACTTGCCTTTTTTAATTTTTGTCAGTTGAAAACTGTTTGCTTACTGTAATTAATTTAATTTTTATATTGTATCCTCTAAGGGAGTTACAACACTTAAAAACGAGGAATCGACTTGAACAGGTTAAAAAGAGCTCTGTCTATGCAATAAGAACAAAAAAGAAGATGCGCGATTATTTAGCGCCCAGTCACACGAGGCGAAAGCTCTCGCGCGGTCGCCGCGCGGCGACCGCGCCGTTAACGCGCCGACTGCCGCGTAGACCAAATTCAAGCTAGGTTCGCCCGCGTGCTCGGAACGCTCATTTAAGTTACAACGTAAAAGCTAAATAAATACAGCGTATTTTGCCATGATAGTTAGATGCACGCGGCGGCCGCACGGGGTGAGCGCGGTCAAATTCGTGTCGAATCAATGCGCCCTTACGCTCGGATAGCCGACGCGAAACGACTAACGCCTTTTTTGCTCTTTATTACATGGACCTACAGTTTTTAAGGGCCGGCTTAATGCAATTTCGTGCCGATAATGTGGTGACTGTTAAAAATATAAATAAGGAGACGTCTTTTAGTAGCAGTACAGATCCTTGTGAAAGAGTTCGTCCAGGAAAGTACTGCCACCTTACCATTTTCTGTCGCCAAGCAGTAATATGAGGTGCTGGTGAAATTATAGGAACATGGGATTTGTCGACATATGCCTCTGACGTGAGTCGTGGCAGTGCCGCTCAAATCTTTGCGACTTAAAGTTCTGAGTGGCACTGCAATTGCTATGGACAGGTATCTCACTTGTCACTTGGGGTCATAAAAAAGCTGAAATTATGATATGAATATTTCTAGCATGTTAGTTTCCATTCTCGTTTAGTTTCTTTACCATATTTAAGATAGATATTGTGTACTTTTTTGCTGCGGCAGCTAATACAATATACATCCTTATGTTTTCAGTAAACCTGGTCGCCACATCGCCAATGTTAGTATGAACTTATATTCAGGAATTTGCATAACCTATTTTATGAATGACGGTTTGTAGTACGATGCTTTGTTTTCCCCGCTCTCAAAACAAACGATTTATTTTGTGTCGAATCAAATTGCTTGGAAAACTTTAACTTAGTGATTTTTGGGATAACTAGAATAAATATTTTATTTGTTTGTTCTTTAATTGCGCGCTCAATCGATTGATATGACAAGATTCGAGCATTCTAGCTTTGTTGCAGCATTCAAGTATTTATACAGTGATGGTGGTTTTATGAAATGCGGTACGGATAGTAAATGACAATTCATAGAAACAGAACATAAAAGTTCGATTACAATTGAGGCAGTAAAGTTTACATAAAATCTTGAAGTGTAAACGAGAAGTTACCACACTTATCCATGGTGTTTCCTTTTGACATTTCGAGACACAACATTTTTAGCATACGATCAAGTTGTCGGCGATTTGTTAGATCATGAAAACTGAAGATTTGTATTGGCAGCGTACGAATGCTTTGTCTAACGTAAACATTCATGGCAATAGTAAGTAATATTTGTACTCCGTTAAGCATTGATCTACGAACAATGGTTTAAGGATTATATTAATAACATATAAATAGCGCACACACTCATAACCCCGCACTAGGGAAACCCTGTGTCGCAGGTGTCATGGACACACACATAGACAACCACAAATTACAGCTAAACTTACGAGAGAAATAAATGTAGGCAATACAAATATTTCGTATATTAACTACACGTATCATTTTGTCTTATGCTTTTGTAATTGTATGAGTACATGTGTCTTCTTGTCTTATGCCTATCTTTCTTACATCTGCTTAGAGGTGTAATGATGACAGCCTGGTGCTCTATAACACAGTTTAATCCTAGTATGGACACCAGACTTGCGCAAACGAAACTAAATTCAAGAACATGTGAGGACCATAGGTATATATAAATATAAGTTTCTTTTGTGAATGTTAATAAAGATATTTTCATTTCATTTCATTACAAGTATTTCTCCCAGTCCAGGAATAGAACTCGAGACCTCTACGTGGCAAACCAGCGTGGTAACCGTTCGGTCATGCGCGGATGCAGTATTATAAGACGATAAGATTCTAAAAATTGAAAGTGACTAGTGGGAATCGTATCTAGTTTATCTAGTGTGTAATATATTTTTTTATAATATCAAGTGACGGGACGAACAAGTCGTGCACCTGATGGTAAGCTACTCGCCTGTTCATAATAGTTACAGTGCCACGCAGAGCTTTAAATTGCAAAGATTTGAGGGGCACTACCACTGCGCCCGTCACCTTGAGACATAAGGTGACAAGTCCCCTGTTCCTGTAATTTCAGCAGCACCCTTACTCTTTAATATCGGAACACAGTAATCCTGACATTATTGTGTTCCAACTCTACTCCTACTAAGGGTGCGTTCCCACTATGTCGTGACGAAGGCGTGCAGTTTACAGTGTCGTGGCCTGTATATTTAAATGAAGTTGTTAACATATGGAACGACACGATTAACTGTCGTCCACGATTTTTTTTCGTTACGTCTACAGACTGGCGTGGCAACGGAAAGAGTTAGGACGACAGTCGTAGGCCGATATACACGTATATCTGTCTGTATTTAAAAAATAGATGTTATTCACAAAGTTTTGAAATAATTTTTTTTTAATAAAAAGTTATAATTATTAATGCACATTCTGAGTGTTCGATCTTTGTATTAATAATTATAATAACTAGTGGAGTAATTTCATATAAAAAATAATTGAATATCAATTCAATAAATATTTAAATACAGTGTATAGCGACATCTCTAGCCGGGGTTGGTAGCTGTAAATGTATCTAACTGGGAGACGAATTACTTTCATAGATTTCTCATAGATGGCGATATAAACATAAAAAGTCATTGAAAAAAACCAAATACAAACAACACACAAAAACACAACAACAAGCATGGTAGAAAAATTCGTGAGGTCCGCTGGTTCGTTCCGTTGCTAAGTTGGTATAGCGTCTACCACGGTATGCTAGAAGACGAATCCGGCCGGATCGAAGGAATTTTTTCTGAGTGTTCGATCTTTGTATTAATAATTATAACAAAGTAGTGGAGTAATTTCACATAAAAAATAATTGAATATCAATTCAATAAAATTTTATATAAGTTGTAATTATTATATATTATAAAGTTAACTAAAAATCGACTGAAAAGTCTAACTCCATTGTGAACAAAAAATACCTGATTTTGTAAAACAAACAAATTGAAGTAGGGTAATGGTACCAATGATCGACATTTTACGAGAAGTAAAGTCTTTATATTTGTAATAAATTTTTGTTTTTAAACATATATAGTGATTAGTTTACTTGACAGATATAAATTCACAAGAAAGATTATAGCTATTTTAATTATTACTAAAAAAACTAAATTAGATTTTCTCTAAATCTCCTGTAACGAACACCAAACTTTCAGTAATTGACTTTTTGTTTTAATATCATGTGACGAGACGAACAAGTCGCATGGCTGTCTGTCTGAGGATAAGTTACACGCCTGTCCATACCTGTTGCAGTATCACTCAAAGCTACAAATCGCAAAGTGGAATACTGCCACTGCGCACGTCATCCTGAGACATAAGTTGACAAGTCCCATGTGCTTGTAATTTCACCAGCACCCTTACGATATTTTACAGTAATACTTACATTATCGCTTGGTGACAGAAATAGGTTAGGTGGCAGTATTTCCCTAGAAGAACTCTTTCACATGGAGCTGTACTGCTGCAACCTAATCAGTAATCGATACTCATCAATAATGAACACCGGATATTTGGCACTTACCAATAAGAGACGTGTTATTATGATCGAAAATTTTTTACTAAATTTATTAGAAATAAATTTAAAAATAGCGTAGGATAGTGGTGCTTGTCCGTCACTGGCGCCAGCACCTTTTTTTTTAAAAAAGGAAATTATTCTATGGTTTTGTAGCAGCCTATATAACGGAGTTGGGGACATGCGTGAAATGGCCATAATCCCCGAGGGCCTCATAAAACGCGGGATCCTTTATTCATTGCCGCATCAAAGGGCTTGTTAAAATTCTATTTCTCGTTGAAACATTATCTGCCCACGACGCTTCTCGTGTTATTTAATACTACGAAAATGGCTTACCATCATCATATTAGTTTAATATTATATTTTTATACGACTGAAGAAGATTTACTAAATGTCTAAGTGTAACCAGCCTGGTAGTGACCATGGCAGTAAATCATCTGTTGACTGGGTGACGGTCCTAAAATTGTAAGCAAGTAATTGTTATATAATTATAAATACTTGCATATAAAAATTATTTTACACATCATGTAATACGTATATATTCTCGATATATATTGTTCGGGGGCCTTGAATATCGTTTGTATGTATTGTATTTTTAAGGTACGATTATCTTTATTATTTATTTTAAAATTAATAACGAATTACTATATTTATTTCACTTATATTTATCTATTGTACAGGGTTAATTTTAAAACCGGTTACAATGGGTCCTACATTAAGCATAGCCTATCTCATAGGTAAATAGTAGACCTGTGTCGGTCGATCATTTCTGATAACCCGGGTCAATCATGAGCGAACGATGCATAATGTGATCGGGTTAAATGATTCAATTATAAGTTCGATCCTATAGTGGGTCTCTCGTCCCTCACAATACTTCTATATGGCATTTAAAAATGTAAAAATGTACAATTTGCTTTTATTCTTTCCTGCTAATGGGTAATGTGTGTAAAGTTAAATGCATCATTGATAAACCACACTTAGTACACTAAAATTTCTTTCTAGGAAAAGTAACTCCTGCAAAACAAAAATACAAAACAAAAAACTTATGAGCATTAATTTACTAATCTATTATTAATTATTATTTATTCTAATTATTTATACAAAGATCGAACACTAAGGAAAAAATCCTTCGATCCGTCTGTACACGAGCCAGCTTCTTCCAGCAAACCGCTCTAGAATGAGGGAAAAAACTAGAGGACCTTACGAATTTTTTTATGTTGCGGATCTTTATTTTTTTTGGTTTTTAACGACTTTTTTGTCGTAGCGCCATCTGTGAGTTTTCAGCTACCAGTTTGTTATAATACAAAATTTTTTGAAAACATTCCTTCGATCTTACTGGATATTGTTTATATATTTAATCCTGTCTGTCGTCTGGATTTATGGTTTGGTTGCTCTCTTCGAAAAATGTCAATAATGAACTTATTATACCATATATGAATGTAAAAAAAAGTTTCTTTGTTATAAAACATGGTTTGAAATGGTGTTATGTAGTCAGTAGAGCTAGCACGAATAAGCGCGACATAATAGAGCGACATAACCCTATAACGCAAGAAGTCTCTATGCGAGACATAGATAATCATCTATGATGCAAGACTGCAGTATCTCGCGCTTTATGTCGCTCTCGCGTTAGTCGCGCCCTGTCGTGCTGGTGTGCGCAAATATGCACCGGTGCACAGGTGTGCACAAATATATATCATCGGCGTTTTCTAGGAAGGGCGTAATGCACATGTCGTGATTTTCAGGTGAGCATATTTTACTGTTCTAAAATATTTACGGCCTTTTATAAAATTAAATTTTGGTTTTATATAAATTCCAATTTTAAAACTGAATTATAAAATAGGACGTAAATATTTTAAAATGGTCGTTCGTCCCGTTTTACAAAACACCGACTATATATTGACATGTTTATAACGAATGGCGTAAAAATGGTTTTTTGAGATATGAGAAAAAATATATACTTGAAACAAAACAAAAAGATTACCCGGCAAACTGATACAATTATACACATATGGGTACAACAATGAAACTAAAATCGATATAATGCAGCACTATCCGTATCCCAAACATGTGTCCCTAACAATGCAACAGTGCACACAGCCACAAAGGCAACTTGCTGCGTTTAGAGTGGTCATGTTTTCCGTGGAGTAATATTATTCTGTGGCCGTGTTACGTAAAAAACATATATGTATCGAGTCTAAATAAACCAGAGAAATGTTAGCAAAAAGAAATTTAAAAATGTCGTCAAATCATTTATAAGTATAGTTCAGTTAAATGAAGTGCCTAACCTTGTCTTTCAACTTTGATTCTGCAAAGTACCCTACACAGAACACAAAGTGACCCTTTGTGGTGTACCTGTTTGACTTAACCAGTCGCCCACCGGGGCTCGGCTAGGCTTAACGAGACGGCTGCCCGCGGGCCGCACTCGTGTCTGACAATGGAATTGAATTACTGTCATTTAATAAAGGTGTTTCAATTATGCACAAACCCCAAATTTGTGACAAACGGTCATGTATACGTATGTAACTTTCACCTCTTGCATGTCAAGTACATATAGATAAAAAATATATTCCTATTATGCTTTGAAAGGTTAATGTACAAATGCTACGCTCACGTAGCAAATTCGTAGCAGTACAGTATTTCTTAGCTTTTTGCTGCTCCAATCAAAGTTATGAAAAGAAAAAAGTCTTTAAGTTTAATAATTTGTTAAAAGCATTTCAAAAGCTATTCTGAAAGTAACCGATAATTCACATCGCTAAAAACTAATTATTTCTAAAAATTGCCTAGCAAAATTGTGACCTGATTATTTTAGAAGTTTAGATACCTTCCTTGAAACGGAAGATCAATTTATGTACGCACAACGGCACATCAGACTACACATTTTTGTTCGAAAATCGCCTCCAGTGCAACGGAAAAAGATACGTGAATGTGTAGCTTGATATGCTGGCGTGTGTACATGTCGCTCTTGAAAATGTCACACGCGAGACACTCTAGGGATTACTATTTTCAAATAAACTTAAATGCTATGGAATAAATTTTGAATCATAATTGTGTGGAATTTGGACTACAACATACTCTTCAATTTTGTAATACGACTTCTCAATTAAAATACTTTTAATGTAAGTTTTAAATTTAGGAAATCATAATCTTAATATATTCTCCGGGATCTTATTTTATAAACGTATACAGTTCCCCATAAAATAATCGTTTACCTTAGTTAATCAAAATCGTGGTACCATGATTTCGGACTTAGTTCTAAGGTTAATATTATAGATTATTTCTTAATGAATTTATGTGTATTGTTATGGGCGCACAAAATATTTGAGTAAATGTACTGTGATGCCACAGTCGTGATACCAGTCTCCTTAAACTTTTCTCTCAGAGAAACCCGAGAACCTAAACGGTACGCAGAACTTAGTTAGATATTTACTGCTAGATAGCAGGTAAGTAAAATTTACTGGTGGTAGCGAATGGTTTTTTTTTATAATACCAAGTGACGAGCCGAGCAAGTTAACGCTTCTGGTGGCTCCGAGTTAGTAGTTGCAGTGCCACTTAGAGCTTTAAATTTCAAACATCTGAGGAACACCGCCAGTGCGCCTATCACTTTGAGACGTAAGTTGACAAGTCACATGTACCTGTAATTTCACCAGCACCCTTACTCTTCAAAACCGAAACGCAGTAATACTCACATTATTGCTTGGGGGTAGAAATAATTAAGGTTGCTGGATATTAGGAGTACTGAAAAGACCGTAAGTCTCCATATTTTACTTTGGCTATACATGCGAGACCTATTTTTTTTATATATAAAAAAGTTCTTAGAATGTTAATTTGAAATCGTATTCGGCTTTGGAAACGGATAATATGAAATATTGTAAAAGCCACACTGTGTTTATTGAATATCATGATGTTGTTTTACTACTTATAAATACTTATAAATTTATTAAGAAAATACTTCTCTACTTTGTTATTATTATTGATATAAATACCGAAGCGATCTATAGCTCAAGTGGTTAGGAGTGGTAGCCCCGGCACAGGTGTATATCCAGTCAGATCGAAAGGATTTTTCTTTGTATTGTTCGAACCTTATCATCATATTTAAGAGCCAGACTCTTGTCGGTGTAGCCTTCTCCACTTCTCACGGTTTATAGCCAGTTTCTTGACCTCTTTATAGCTGTCCACTTTGATCTCTGTTTTTGTAAGTTATTGTCTATGTCTCGCATCCATACAATGCGGTACTTCAGACATAGGTTTTGGTGAATCTTTTGTTCAATTGTATATGTAGGTATTTTAGAGGTGAGAATGTGTTTTTTATTACGGAAAGCCTGTTTTGCTATTGTAATTCTAGCCTTTATGGCAGTGGTACACTTGGAGTCTTCTGCAATAACACTACCAAGATATTTGAAATGTAGTACCTGCTCTACTGGAGTGTCATTTATTTTGATGGGTGTAATTTTAGAAGGGTATTTTGCATTTAATACTTTGGTCTTATTTATGTTAATCGTCAGGTTAAATTCTTTAAAAATCTGATTCATTCTATTGAGTGTAATTGGTCTCTGTTTTCGGTAACTACAGCTATGTCATCGACAAATCTAACAAATAACATTCATATTCGTTTGTTAGAAACATCTACAGATAGTACAAGAGTGATGCACTCTTATACCATCTGTAGATGTTTCTATAAAAATGTTGAAGATGAGAGGGGAACATTATGTCAATAATAAAATTACATACTTTAGAAAAAATAATGAAAAGTCCAAAAATTTACAAGCGTTTTGTAATATTGTAACCCAATGGGTAACCCAGTGCGAGAATGTACTTATGACTTTATTTTTTTATTACGTACATTTCATGCATGTTTAGTGGTAATACCTTTCGCTAATTATAAAACAGTTCGAAGACGGTTCACAACCATTGGGAAACTTGAAGTCCCCAACCCGTACTAGGCGAGAGTGGTGAGTGGTGGTGAACTATAGACTAAACCCTCTCCTGTGTCCAACAGTGAAAATAAATTTCTCCACTTTCAGTTAATTACTTAAAAACACTATTATTGTTGTAGTACTATCTACGTTTTTAAAGGTTCATTTAAAACCGATTCCAATCGGGTTCTCTAATGAATTTATTCTCGTGGCTATTGAACGGAAAATGCATTGCGGCAAATAGTCCACTCTTTGCACTTTGTAGCTTTTTAAACATACTTCTATAACAAAGTAGCAGTATGTTGTAGATTGCAGGATTGGGGGAAACATGGTATTTTTAAATATAAAACCAATAAGAATAAACAGCTTTTAAGTCCAGCGTGCATGAAAGGAGTCGCACCGCATGACGTACCATTACTTTCTAGTACGTCTTGTGCACCCTCGGCAGCGTACGGCGAGTACCTTACGCCAATTTAAGCATTGGGTGTAACAAGGGCGTATCACGTAAAGATGAGATTCAAGAAAATTGAAGATAAAGTTTTAATGTCTTATATCTTTGTAATATTCATAATATGACTCTTATATACCTCATATATTACTTTTTTGTCCTATGATTTAGTTAAAAGATTCAGGTGTTATTAATACTTTAAAACAGTTTGAAACATTTGAAAATATTTTTTTTCCTTGTGTTATCCGCCCTTGTTGCACCAAACATGTAAATTAATGGGGCGTTCGTTTTATTATTGGAGTTTAAGGAAATAAATTGTGAATCAGTCTTAATTAAAAGTTACATCGAAAAAATTTAAACGTATTTTTAATCATTCATTAAATTAGCTGGATTGAAATGAATCGACAGTATTAGCTTCAGGTCTCACTGGCCTCCTAGATGGTCCATGTTGAGACATTTTTTTACATTAAAATAAGTTTTAACAAACTGCAGGTGGTTCGAAATTCAAACACATTTATAATCTATGCCACAAGGGCGGAGCGCCACCTAAATGAATGAATATTACGCCATCTAGAAGGGATATCGAAATGAGTTAATATTACAAGATACTAGATAGTGTTTTACATGTTTTGATGCAATAACATCAAAACGGGGTTTGGTTGCCGAACGCCCTTCTTGTTCCCAAGGCATACGCTTTCACCCGATGGTAAGCATTATAGTGTATGCCATCAATACGAAAAGACAAAGAAGTAATAAGTGTGTATCGACTGTGATCTCAGAGCTCAGATCTAGACTGTAATTATCAACTTTTTCGATGCTATCATCTCAAGG
This sequence comes from Hyposmocoma kahamanoa, assembly GCF_003589595.1. Lineage (NCBI taxonomy): Eukaryota > Metazoa > Arthropoda > Insecta > Lepidoptera > Cosmopterigidae > Hyposmocoma > Hyposmocoma kahamanoa. The sequence goes on from NW_020654289.1 coordinate 7,180,290, forward strand.
AATCAATACCCTTATTCATTGATTAGGACTTAATAACGATCTGGAGTCATAACTTAAGTGCTAAGTGATACTTATTATTAAAAAACTTTGACAAAAATGTCATTGGGGCGAGCGCCATATTTTTTATATTATTTTTTCTATATAAAAATATTATTTTTCCAAAGAAGGCAACATTAATAAGCAACCGTAGACAAGAGCAAGAGCCTTTCCATCATCGGGGGACTAGGCGTAAGCTTGGTTTCCACCCCTATGTGGTGGATATTCCAAAGATTCGCACGAAGCGTCACGCTTCCACATTTATATGGCGAACGGCTATGGAGTGGAATTCCCTGCCTGCAGACTTGTTCCCTGAACGTTATAACTTGGACCTTTTCAAGGCGAGTGTGGATAGGCATTATCTAGGCGTGCATGCTCCATCATCGACTTCATCGTCACTTTCCATCGTGTGAGATGGAGGTCAAATGCACACTTACATTAGAATAAAAAAAACAAGATCTTAATATCGATTATGCATTTGAAAGTCTTTAGTCTTACGTTAAGAAAACATGTAAGCACTCGGTATCGAAAATGTTGGAGATATAAAATTGGTGCCTAAAAGATGCTATTTTCCATCAATTGAATCGTTTGTTTGTCGACTTATTTTCTACAGTTTTTTTTAACTAAAAAGCAACTTACTAAATAAAGTTGTACTTACAGCCTATATCCATAATATACGTTACTTCAATAAAAAGCATAGAAAACATCCTTAGTATGGAACATATTGGAGATATAAAATTGATATGGAAAAGCACAACCTTTATAAGGTTGTGCTTTTCCATCAATAGAACCGTCTAGCGTCTGTTTAAAAAGCACATCTACCAACACGAAATAATCATGTTGTAGATTGTAAGTACAAACTTATTAAACTTAACATAAATTATATGCAATTAACCATATCACAATTAAGACCGATAATGACATACGAAAACTGATGGCAAGGAAGTATAATCACGAACACGAATGTTACAGAATGGTTTTAATTTAATGCAGGGTTGGCACGGAATGATCGGCCCACCTGTTACGGGCGCATAAATCATCGCCAGCGCATTTATCTTTATTAAGTCCCTTGTTCGTAAGCTCTTGCCTGTTCACCCGCCGGCGGCTGCACTCGATAAACACCTCATTTCTTAAATTAATCAAACTGCAATGTTTGTTGTCGACTTGTACACTTCTTTTCGCGTTTAAAATACAAGGCGGAATGTTTTATTTTGGGATATGTTTTGGAGTATGTTGTGCTTAAATTATGCATTACTTTTGTTGGTGATAGTCAGGCAACAACGTCTATGTACTGTTGAAGTCTTTGTTCAGATTCCAGTATCGACTTTAAAGACATCTGGTCTTCAAGTCTTCAACTGATCTAAATAAACGAAATCTCACCATTTCGAACCTACACCTGGACTTACAATGTGCTTACGCGCCTATCCCATGTCAAGCACCTCAATTACCTCACTCTAAACCTCGTCTTCACCTTTACGCTCTTCCTGCCCGTACCTCATCTTCATCGTGCGAGTGTGGAGTAGCTCGAGAGAAAATTGACGTCGTGAGTCGACGCTCAAGATGATGTAGAACTCCGACCACATACTAGTTTACCTACTGCAGCACTAGAACCGCTGTATCATCATAAACCTTGTTGCCCTCCGGTCCTGCACTTCAACTGAGGTCTCGCCTATGACCTCACTGCTTTCGGTTCTGCACCTCTATCTTCGGTCTCCAACTCTCGAGAACAGAGGCCTCCATCTCCGTGCCCTCGTATTCTATCTGCACCAACACATTACACCACTCATTGTACTTTACTACACTCTAATACTTTTACATTCTTTTTTTTAGAAGGTATTGTTTACTTTGTAATTTTCCATTCTTCTTTACCCCTCCAAATCGTCGTAACACGACAAGGCTATGAAGAATCTTCTTAATTATTGTCAGCCTTTTGAAACCCATGAGTGTCCTAAGGCCCTCTTCTTTCTTACATCATTCTTTCTGGGAATTTTACTTCACTCATCTTCAGTGATCAGGTCTCTTTTAATGCAAATGGACGTAAAGTACAACTGAACGAAAATGAGTTAATTACATCGCAACTTAGAACTTGAAACTCTGAATCGACCAAAATTCAAATTACACTTATTTGGTTAAAGGGATGCTGTTACAATTTTTTTGGCTACATATGTATAAATCTTTCCGTACGGACGAGGTGCGGACAACGGTACCTCAGACTACACATTTTTGTTCGAAAATCGCCTCCAATGCAACGGAACAAGATACGCCATTCACATGTATGTAGAGAAATTACTATTAAAGAATCTCCGGTTATGTTTATTGAAATTTATTATTTTGTTTATGAAACGTTTGTCAATACGGGCTATTAATGCTGCAAAATATTTTATGTTTTTAATGTATATTTCCTATGAAATTCACATTTAAAATTCGCTATGTGTATTCATATTAATGCAAATGAATATTAACAATTCACCTCCCCCTACATTCAACATTTTTTGATGCAGGCTTTGATATCACTTTTATCTTTTTGTTGTGTTTTCTGCTTTTGAATATTGACTGCCTATTTTTTGTGTTCATAAAAAATGAAAGTTTGGTGGCACGGGCTTACGAAAAACCACACGAGGTTCGTAGACGGCACTGTGACTTGGGGCTTTTCCCTAGCGCTGGTCAACAGTGGCGCTAGTACTGGCGAAGGGCCAAGAAATGCTCTCATTAGGTACAGAGTAGCGACCTCAAAAGTCATTCATCCCCTAGAGGTGGAATATTTTCTTCAAATTTAAATGGGACCACAGCTGAAGTACCCTCTATCTAACAAAAAAGTAATTATCAAAATCGGTTCACAAATGCCGCGTGAGTTATCGCGTAACATACATACAAAAAAAAAGATACAATCGAATTGAGATCCTCCTCCTTTTTTGAAGTTGATTGAAAATGGATTCCGGTAGGGTTTCTAACCACCAGGACCTGGACCAGGACCCCGATTTTGAACTCTTCGATATTTTAACCGAATCGTTCGGTTGGATATCGTTCTCGAATCGAAGGGTGCCTCCAGAGCTATTCAGTTAAACGTTTATTCGGATTCGGATACGATATCGTTATCCAACAGCGTTTACGGTGTTGGTGAAATAGATTATAAGATAATCTCAGCACAGAATACTAAAAAAACCGACCTCAAAAGTACGCGTAAGTTTTATTGAAATGTCCTTAAATTCGCCACTATAAAGTCTTTGACACTGGAGATATTATAAATCGGTTCTCACTACTCAAAGTATATTGAAAGAAAAACGCCTTGAATTGGAGAAATAGCAAAATCAACCATTAAAAGAATCGCTCTTTAAGTAAAATTTAGGCGCTATTTATAAAAATGGATCTTCACGTGTGAACAACCACCCTTAGAGGTGGATGATTTTCTTCAAAATGAAATGGGACCACTATGGAAGTACCCCTCCAACAAAAAACGAATCATGAAAATCGGTTCACAAATACCGGAGTTATCACGTAACATACATACAAAAAAAAACATACAGCCGAATTGAGAACCTTAATACAGCCGAATCGAGAAATTTCGAAGTCGGTTAAAAAATGAAATTTCTTTTATGTACGTTTTTAAGACTTTAAAGGCCTAAAATATAGGAATGCATTAGTATTGCATTAAAATAAATTAATAAAATTGAACAAAATTACGACTATTATTTAAGAAAATAAGAGATTTCCATATTACATCCTTGCTTTGTAAACAATAAGACGTTCGGTAACTGTGTTTTGAATAACGTTTGTAGCCTTTGCCGGTCGAAAAATTTGAGTAATTGTGCGGGAGTGACGTCATTTCTGTTCGGTTTCGAATACGATAGTCTGACGTTCGATTCGGGTGTTGTGAATAAAAATGAAAAGAAATCGTACGATGTCAAATCGAATCAGTCGACCACGGAGTTATCGTAAGGTTCTGAATCGACCCCCTGGTGTAAGAGGGCGAATACTGTGTAAGACGATTTTCTAATTGGTTCTAACAATAAAAACACGAAATACTTTATTTCCCTGCAAAAATGTTGCTTGTGTTCAGAATAATGAAAAGTTGGAATTTGCGTACCACAAGGGAAACGTACAAATTTTCGGGTTTCTCTTCATTTAAAGATAAAAAATAACATTAACTGTCTCCGTGGCCGAACGGTTACCATTCTGCACTGCCATGCAGAGGTCCCGGGTTTGATTCCCGGGCCTAGACAAATATTTATATGGCCTACATTTATAATAATAATAATGTTTGTGTGAAATTTGTGGTTGTCTATGTGTGTGTCCATGGCACACACGATACAGGATTTCCCTAGTGCGGGGCTATGAGTGTGTTTGCGTTATTTATATTTCAAATCTAAAAATATTCCAATCAAAATTCGACAAATTAATGACAAAGAACCTGGAAATGTGTTGATTCGCGTGATTATGTAAATACCACTATGTAGCTATTTAAATACCACTGTGACGACAAAAAAAACAAGTTTCAGGGGTATTGGTACTCATTTTCTACCTACATACTTGCTGTTCAATTAGGGTAAAACCTTGTTAGATGGCCATAGGGGGCCGATGGCCAATCGCAATATTTCAATGATCCGTTAACGAGATGGCGATAGTTATTGCTCAGTTTGCATCGTATCGTGTCTAAGTGCAAGTGTACGGCGAATATGCTGAGCAAAAAAAAGAAAAAGTAAGTAAAAACCTTGTTAATTGATTTGACTAAAGCTAAAATTTTTTAGAGGGTTCATGTTTTACACTACAATGAAGTTATTTTTTTTTAAATATGGATTATTTTTGGATTTATCGCTTAGTCCACATCCAATGCTTTGTTATAAGCTCAAAATTTTACGTGTCATGTTTTTCCTTGTTTAAATTTTATGTATGGCCACCTCTTCCGGAATATTAGAACAGATGGCCAATCCAAATTGGTGTAAGATGGCCATGTGACCAACTTATACGGATCACACAAAGGACTAAAATATTAATAAAATAATTTATTTGTTTTCGAACTTGTTTTAGATGCATATTAAATACAAAAGAAAGGTAACCGCAATGAGATGGAACTGAAATATCATTAAAAGCAGCTAGTAATGCTTAGGAAATGTCCTAATACTTGTAAAGGGCCCGAAACTTTGGTTTGTTTGTAAAACAAATATACGCTATTTAAGTCCGGAAAAATAGTTTCATTTCATAAGTGTAACAATCGCGAAAACCTAAGAACTCATAGCTAAAGCTGCTGCTACTATAAAACCCGCCTCATCGAAGACTGGCTCCAATGCGTCGTGTGCCACTTTTGGGAACACTTTTGGTTCAAGAAAACTAAGAATTTGACGACATGAGGAAAAAAGAAGACTTAAAAAAATAAATCATCAAGTAAAAGACCTATCTAAGTCTACAAAAAAATACTGGCCATCTTACCCATAGACCCGACACCTCGGAAGAGATAGCCAATCGTAATTTTTTTTAAAACTAATTTTAAGGTCGGTCTCAAGACAATTTGTTCTTTTTTCTGTTAAATCGATCGGACGCGATGTGCATCCATCGGTTACCCGCCGCCCATAACAGGTCATCCTTCGATCTAGCATCTAGTACGGGGCCGTCCCACTGAACGCCTTCCGGTTCGTAGTCTCTATTCGAGAACCTTTCTGCCCCAACGGCTGTCAGTTCTATGTGCCCTGCCCACTGCCACTTCAACTTGCTAATCCTTCGAGCTATGTCGGTGATTTTTGTTCTTCTACGAATCTCCTCATTTCTGACTCGACCACGTAGAGAAATGCCGAGCATTGCTTGCTCCATACCTCGTGGAGTGACTTTGAGTTTTTTTTATGCGGCCCATAGTAAGTAACCACGTCTCGGAGCCGTAGGTCATCGCTGGCAACATGCACTGTTCGAAGACTTTTGTCTTCAAAGACTGCGGTATTGCTGACGAGAAGACGTCCCGGAGCTTTCCGAAAGCTGCCCAATCGAGTCGCATTCGATGACTGAAGGCCTTAATTATAGAAAAGATGCTGTATGCTACTGCTGCAAATAAAGAACATGAATATGAATGTGTCAACTTTAGGCACCAATTTTATGTATGTATGTAATGATGTTTTATTAACTTAACGTTTTAAAGACGTTTTGATAATTCCATCTCAAATGTAGGATCTATTTTAAGGTATTTTTCTTAACCGTCTAAAAAGGAGGAGGTTCTCAATTCGACTATATGTTCTTTTTTTTTATGTATGTTACGCGATAACTCCGGTATTTGTGAACCGATTTTCATGATTCTTTTTTTGTTGGAAAATGAAATGGGACCACTATGGAAGTACCCCCTACTTCCATAGTGGTCCCATTTCATTTTGAAGAAAATCATCCACCTCGAAGGGTGGCTGTTCACGCATGAAGATTATTTTTTATAAATAGCGCCTAACTTTAATTTAGGAGCAATTACTTTAATGGTTGATTTTGCTATTTCTCCAATTCAAGGCGTTTTTCTCTCAATATACTTTGAGTAGCATCGTAGTGAGAACCTATTTTTATTATCTCCAGTGTCAAGTCCTGTATAGTGGCGAACTAGGGATATTTCAATAAAACTTAGCAAATAGACGTAACTCCACAACCACAACTTTTGAGGTCGGTTTTTTTAGTACTCTGTACTGAGATTATTATAATACCAAATGATGTGAGACTGGTGGTTAGCGACACGCCTGTCTATAAAAGTTGCAGTGCCACGCAGAAATTTAAATCGTAAAAATCTCGGAACGCAGTAATGCTCATATTACTACTTGGTGGCAGAAATAGGACGAACTCTTTCACAAGGGGCTCTACTGCTATTAAAATTAATATATTATAATATATAAAATTAATAAGTTCAATATTGTTGAGTAAACATAAATTATCGATAAAGTTTGTGTCAGCAAGAAATCACTACAAATATTTTTTCGTGATACCAAAACTTTTATGTCTGGTAATGAGAATGTCCTTGTAATAATTCTCTTAGCTTGACGCAGTTCTTTCCCTTATTGAGTAGTGTGAGTTTCCGAACAATATAATGGTGACTTTAACAATGGGCAAACGGGCGATAATGAGTGCGCGTATGTTGTGGGCTGAATGCAATTCGCTTGGTCCGATGCAGTTAGCGTCACCACAAATATGCGGTACAACGAGTAAAATGAGAATCGATTAAGCTTCAACCGTTCGATTTCTGTTGTCCCAAATGGTTTTTAACTGATTTTGTCGAATTGAAAGAGCTTTTTTATTACTATTATAAACTAGAAAAAAACTTGATGGTGGTTCATTCAGGACATCTGTATTTAGCTGGAAGTTTGCTTAACTTAAAAAACCTTAGCAATTTTAATGCAATATCGTTACTGGTTGTTAGCAAAGAATTTCGCTCTTTTTCCGTCCGTGTAATGAGCGAAAATATTTTTATGGTGTATAACTGCTTCTATGGCCGATCGGTTTCCATGCTGGATTGCCACGGTCCCAGGTTCGATTTCCGGGACGGGAGAAATATTTGTATGGCGTACATTTATTTCTCTCGTGATTTGGGTGTAATTTGTGGTTGTCTATGTGTGTGTCCATGGCACCCGCGACACAGGGTTTCCCTAGTGCGGGGCTATGTGAATATGTGCGTGTGAGCGTTATTATATATTAGAACATACTAAAAACTTTTAGAATTTACACGTAATTGTTTTCTCTTGTGTTGTAAAGGTATTTTCCGATCTAAGTGCACTTTGTATTACAAAAGCCGAACGAACGAAGGCTTTAAAAGGCAAAGGCTTAAAAGCTTTGAAACAGGGGTGCAGGAAGTAGTGGACAAAGAGTAGCCCGCAACTTAGGATGCAGGAAGATACGTACTGTAGAAATTTTAACACGTTTCATTAAGGGTCAGTAAATTTTCATGTTTACACTTGGATGAAGATACTTTGAAGATATTATTGTATATTACTGGTTACTGGCTTTTTACCACGGTAAGGTGGTTCCTTGAGAGCGATGGCGTTGTTAAAGAGTGTACCGTTTCACAAAGAAACAGTAAAAGTGACAAAAGGATGGAATGTTTCAAAAATTACATATCGTACCCTTAGTGTATAAGATCACATTTACAAAATGACACCTTTTCAAGTGAGAGATTTGAAGATTCTATCGTAGATAGAACACGAACACTTCATAATTTTTTTTACGCACACAATCATAGCCTCGGACTAGACCCAAACTTACGAGAGAAACAAATGTAGGCCAAACAAATATTTCTCTCGGCCCGAGAATCGAATCCGAGACCTCTGCGTGGCAGTCCAGGATAGTAACCGTTCGGCCACAGAGGCAGTTTAGAAAATTCCTTCGATCAGACAGAACTTGAACCTGCGTCTGTTTTGCCAATCTATAGCAAATGCTCTACCAACTGGGCCAACGGACATTTGTTTTAGGTTTGAATGGCTTTTTGTCGTACCGCCACCGGTGAAAATCTATGAAAGTTTTTCTTCATTGAATCTTCACAGCTACCTTTATAATGAATTTCATATTCATATTCATTTATTTAAATTTCACATGGACTTATACATGTGATACTCTGTAAGGGTGTAGCAAAGTTACAATGGAATTTAAATACATTGCAAGCTTGAACGTAGTTAATTAGTTTAGATAATCGATTATAATATTGATTTTATAATTATTTATAAACGTCATTATTACATAATATTTTTATCTTAAAATTAATTAAATTATTATTTTTATTACTATTACATTTAATTTAATTTAATTTATTGCAATTCACATTTTAATAAACTTAGATACATACATGTGATACCATGTTAGGGCGTAGCACAATTTAAACTTAAACCTAATGATACAATTATTTCAACATATGTTACAATATATATTATTTGTGATGAATATATTATAATATTCATAACAATCAATAGACGTTAAGTTTTTATTCTTAATTAAATATGAATGTTATATACATATATATGTTGAATGGGGTGTGCTGTTCTTCGTCGTAATAAAAATCGTGAAATTTGGCTCGTAAGTCCTTTTTTATTTTCTTTTAACTTTTTTTCCAAAAAGCATGGGACACACGTGTAATACCAAAAATCTCTCTCGTCTCCCTCCCCCTCTTTTCACTCACTCATTCCTCTCCTTTATTATTAATTTGTGTGAAAACTATTCTGCCAAATCATTACTGTGACAACTGCGCTCCGATTGGCCAGCCCCAATTCGAAACAATTGACGGGTGTCGTCTTGAGCTTTGCTATTGACGAAAATTGCAAAATTACATATTTAATTACCGATGAAATGCGATTCCGTTTGTTTTTAAATTAGATGTTATGCTGTTTTTCCCACACCACCGAATGGAACAGCACCCATTGTTAGAGATATTATTTTTCTTACAATAAATACAGCATGTTTTTGGAATATACGGCGACGTACACACAGGTCAGTTGTTGCCGCTGTACCATAGTTATCTAAATTGTGATTTCAGCGCAAACGAGAGTTGATATTTAAAAGTGATATAAGGCCAGTTTGTCTGATGAGTTGACAGGGATGGATGGACCTTATTTCGTCTCCTTTTCTGGTTATATACTCGATGGTCACCAGTATCCTCATCCTTCAAAATCGGAACGCAGTAATGCTCACATTACTGTTTGGCAGTAGAAATAACTAAAATGGCAATATTTTCTGGATGAACTATTTCACGGGGCCTCTACTGCTTCATAACTAGAATATAAAAGTCGCCCCTAGGTTAAAATTTATTCTGCTTATGTTTAGTTGAAAGGGCCGAAGCTAGTTTCCAATGGCGTCGAATGTTCAGACACCAAAAATGTCTTTAATAAAGCCATCACGTTCTAAAAAGCGTGAGCCTTTTTCTAATCTAACCCCTTGTCTCGGCTAGGTAGCTTCGCATCCCTCAGGGAGTAATGCGTTCTGGCTCTAATTCTGTCGACAGGAATTTCTGCCTATCTTAATACAGCCATGGTTGTAATCCGAAGGCTTATTCTCTCACACCAACGATTCAACGATTTTGTTTGTTTATCTTTTCCTTTCAACTAGTTGTCGCTGCCAGGATTCAATCGAAATAACGCCATACCTTATAACGGAGTTGTGTGTCCATTTAAACAGAGGCACTCGAAACACTAAGCAATCATTGACAAGACAAGCGGCCTTAATGAATTGTCTCGGGTTTGAATATATCTGTAATCTTAGAATAATAACGCATAGAATGATAGTTTCATATCAAACGAACTGTCACAAGTGAGGCAAAAACCAAATTCATGTAGGCGTAAGCAACTTGTAACTACGCTCGTCGGCACGCACACAAATATACAAATAATGATGCCATGGAATAACATTTCCCTCAAAAGTGGGGAAATTGTATCTTGCTTAACTCATCATTAAGTTAAAGGTGCCTACAGATTTGCCCGACATTGTCGATCAGGTGCCTACAGATGTGCTCGGTTTTGTCGAAGAAAAACGAATATAGCACTTATTTGTAAATCCAAGATGGCGGACACGATTTTTCAAAATATGCTATATGGGTATCCTTTTCGAGGTATTTGGGGATGCTCATTACGAATATGGCACTCATTTC
>NW_020654289.1:7190911-7196662 GCF_003589595.1 Hyposmocoma kahamanoa
CAATATGGGTATCATTTTCGAGGTACTTGGGGGTGCTCATTACGAATGTGGCACTCATTTCTAAATCCAAGATGGCGGGCACGATTTTTTCAAAAAAATGGTATGTGGGTATCATTTTCGAGGTATTTGGGGATGCTCAATGTGAATATGGCACTATTTGTAAATCCAAGATGACGGGCACGATTTTTCAAATAATGGCAAGTTGTGTATCGTTTTCGAGGTATTTGGGGGTGCTCATTACGAATATTGCTTTTGTTTGAACTGTCGTGTTTGCCATCTTGGATTTAGAAATGAGTGCCATATTTGTATTGAACATTCCCAAACATCTCGAAAACGATACCCAACTTGCCATTATTCGAAAAATCGCGCCCGCATCTTGGATTTAGAAATAAGTGCCATATTCGAAACCTAAAACCGAAAATGCCATAAGCAAACATTAAAGAAAATAACTGTTAAAATAGATTAAAAAATCGCTTAAGAATGCTCCCCTTTTAAGAAAATAAAATATTTTAATATAAAATATTTCGCTTGAGTTACGAAAAGAAAGACATATAATAAGCTATCAAAGTTGTACTGGTGGTGCCAACACTATAGTAGAAACAAATATATAAGTACTGTAAATTTGTTGCAATATGTGCTCCAATTCAAATAAAATTAAAATAAATAATTATTCAATAAAGCATGAACGCAGAGCCGTTAAAAGTATTATAAAATAATTAAGTGTCCCAATCACTTACAGGAGTTAACGAAAACATTTAATGTTTATTAAAGTAAATATTAGTTCAAGATGCGCAAGTAAATCTAAATTACAGGCACCACTAAAATTTACGTAATATAATTATTTTGATACAGAATAGCAAAATGGGGAGAAAAAAAATTCGTTACTTTGCAACACTTTCGTATCTTGTTGCCGCGAAATTATTTTTCTGTTTTAGTGAATATTTACATAAAAATATGAGTTGAAACGCATTACTTACTTGTGGAATGCGATGTTAGTGTCTATTTTATGTTTGTCTGTTGTATTTTTACACCCATTTACCGCACATTTCGTCATTTTTAGCAAAAAATTTTGGAGCTGTTCGCGGTGCAATATGACCTTGAGCACTAACAGCCCGCGCGCTCCTGGGACGCGTTTGGAACCCTCTAACTTGCCTCACTTAGCGTGTGCGGGCTAGGTTTCTATGCGTTATTATTCTAAGTCTGTAATGTTAATTCCTAAACAGCAGCCGTTTGACGGTTAAGTTCAGGAATGCAGACAATGTTGTTTTAGTTAGAAGAATCTACCCGCATTTTTATACCTTAGAATAGTTTGGTTTTTTTATTTTACAACAGTAGGAAATGAGACTATTCTTTATCGGCTGACTGTCACGTAGTCGTGGCCACGGAACCTGTAAAGAGGCTGAAACGTTGATTTTGTTTAAAAAAAATCAACGTGATTTAGATAAAAAAATAGTTTCATTTCCAATATTGTAACAATTGCAAAAGCCTAAGATCTCGATATTCACATAGTTACTTGAAGATATGAAAAAACTGCTCGCTAAAAGAGACTTAAATCTAGATACAAAAGCCTTGGGATTATTTCCAGTACTCAAATTTCTAAAAATACAATATTGCTTTTCTCAACAATATATTCTTTGGGTGGATTATCAATAACAGTATCGAGCTCTATACGTGCTTCAATCATATCGTTTCAAACACACTTTTACATTGTTTGTTATCTTTTTAGTATATTTCATCAGATTATTTATCAAACGTACGATGCGAATGATCAACTTCTGAGAAAAAAAGAATATAGTAGGATTTGTTTTTTACGAACGAACAGGCGCTGTAGACACCAATTAATCGTCTACGTTTTTTGCTCCCGTATGTGCCGTGGAGCATTATGTCGGCGGTGTGTTTGCTCTTTGCATTGAAATTTCTGTTTGTATTCGCAAATCGCTAGTTTTGTTTGATCCGCAACTACCTTTTGCAAATCTGCTGTTTATGTTTAGGTAGCCTTGTAACGAAATGCCTAATATGAAGTAAATAAGTGTCTATTCTTGTATATTTATAACGATTTAGGTTGTGCAATAACCAATTAAAGGCTGACACAGCGTTACGTACGTTACGTTATTACTGTTACGTAGTATTGATTATTAATATGCCTTACATTTTTGAACGCATAGTTTACGAAAGTTATGATCAAGATTTGCCGAATTCGTTAACAACAAATGTCTGTCCTACGTGACGTCAAGATACTTTCAAGTGTATATTTATCTCTTATATATATTTAACCCTTTTCGTATATAAAAATGAATAACTAGAGTGGACAATTATGCAGTGGCGTAGTATTACCTAGTGTCCGGTCGTCACGAATGAAGAAGGTATGTCATATATTTAGTTAGGGTATATAGCCAGCCACTGACAAATTTAAGTTAAATCCCCGTTATGCAAAGGAGCATTGAATCCCGTATATCACCCAAAAAGGTAAATGTAATATAGTCAGCGTATGTAATAATTTTGCCATTTTCGATATTGTTATCTCGTATGGCATTTACATAATAGACAAACATAGGGACCGATTGTACTTCCTTGAGATACACCGATACTCACACAACATTCTCAACTCACAATATCGCCAACTTTTACACGTTGGGTACGGTCAGAAATATACTTAACTATGCAACAATTGTAACTATAAACATCTGACTCCTAACTTTCCAGCTTCGACACGAGTAGAATGGAAGGGAGATCCTATCAAAAGCTTCAGCCAGGTCTAGAAAGATGTTATCAATTTTTTGTTTCCTATCAAGTTTTTTGGCAATAAAATCAACGAGGCACTGCGTCGTTACCACACCTGTCCTTCCTGAATCCACATTGAACCTTTAAGAGAAGATTCTTTGTTTTCAAAAAATGGCAATCAACATGAAACTCATATTGTTTCGTTGTAATTTTGTCAGAGTAGCTAAACTCGATATAGGGCTTTGATAAACATGAACACCAGAAGGCAGACCTTTTATCCTCTTTTCGATGTCTCAACTAACGTAAGACAGAACAGAGATGTTTACGGTTAGTAGGTATGGGAAGAAGATCAATCTTTTTAACAAAGCGATCCTAAGAATTTGCATGGCGCCACAAACAGCATTAAGTTCCTTTTTCACGCCTTATTGGAGAAAGCCTGCAACTGTTTTATTAACACCCAAAGCAGAAAGAGGTGAGTTATAAGTTCCAAGCTTCTGCCTGTGGATCTGTGTGTTTGTCTGTATGTCTACGATGCTACATATCGTAGCTCTTAAACGTGTGGACTAACTATGTTTGGTGAACATCTGTTTAAAAATCGTCATCTCTTTTTCTAGTTAGTGTAAGTATCTCTGTCATAAAACCGATTTACTGTCACTTGCCTGATATACTTGAAGTTTGTTGTACCATGGAAATCCAATGACATTGCAATAACGTGGAACTTGATCTGATTCGACAACCAACACAGTGTGCGAAAAACACAATTCCTCGACTACTTCCAATAGAACTATTGATTTTGAGCTCACTAAGTTATTGACTTTTTGGAATGCACTATACTGTTTTATGTCGGGGGTTTTATTATTTTAATTTAAGTGATATTAAACAATGACATTCTATACTGTTTTTTTATATACTGCCAAGTGAAGGAACGAACAGAACGAGCGCCTGGTGGTAAGCGACACGCCTATATCTATAACAGTTGCAATGCCACTCAGAGCTTTAAAGATCTTAGGGGTACTGGCCGCGGCGCCCGTCACCCTGACACATAAGTTGACAAGTCCCATGTTTCTGTAATTTCACCAACATCCTTACTCTTCAAAACTGGAACATAGTAATGCTGATATTATGTACTCCTTGGCGGCAGAAATGGGTAAGGTGGCAGTGCTTCCCTGGACGAACTCTTTCACAAGGAGCTCTATTGCTACTAATTTCTAGATTCTACAGTCCAGGTGACAATTAATTTTGTTCAATTATTAATTATTTGATAATGACTACCGTTTCTTTCTCGATACTTGTCTAATACCTTATTATCGTCTCTTCAATGAAGGGAAATTACCAGAAAGGTACAGTCTGGGTAAAGTCAATCGAAGTGTTTCATTGCACCTGTTGCGTCGATCTTTCATTCACGCATCATTACACTCACTGTTAATTTATTACGCACCCACGCCTCCTCCCTGCTCCCCTGTCGCCCCTGCATCCCCCGGCATCGCCCGCGTCTCTTTCAACCATTTGAAATGAAGTTTATTGCAACCACGGCACAAAAATAGTTAGATTAAAATGTTTGAATCACATGGAACCTGACAGGACACAGCAAAATATACTTAAGCCCACAGACATATATCTAGATAGATGCCGTAAGTACAGCAATTTGTGTGAAAACCAAGCGTGTCACATTTTTTGTACCCACTATGATGTCACAAAAACTATTTAGTGATGGAAACCTCCTTCCGCTCGCTCTAAATAGATTGATTGAACGGAATACACGTATCAACGTGTCACGTGTCAACACGCGTATTCCATTCAATTAATCGATTCTGAACAGAATAATTTTTGTTCAAGTATTTGTTGATGACGAGTAATATTAAATTTTTATTGATTTAATTTCTGAGTGTTTTTTCCGAGTGTTCGATCTTTGTATTAATAATTATAACAAACTAGTGGAGTAATTTCACAAAAAATAATTGAATATCAATTCAATAAAAATTTAATTAATACAGTGAATAGCGACATCTCTCGCCAGGACTGGTAGCTGTAAAGGTACTAACTGGGTGATAAATCTGTCAAAGATTTCTCATAGATGGCGCTACGACTAAAAAGTCGTTGAAAAACCAAGTACAAAGACACGACGCAAGCACATAGAAAAATTCGTGAGGTCCGTTGGTTCGTTCCGTTGCTTAGTTGGTATAGCGTCTGGCACGGTATGCAAGAAGACGTCGGTTCGAATCCGACCGGATCGAAGGAATTTTTTCTGAGTGTTTTTTCCGAGTGTTCGATCTTTGTATTAATAATTATAACAAACTTGAGGCTTTAATTTTTAATCGACTTCAAATATTAAAATTATTGTCCCTCCAATAAAATGAGCTTATTATGTAACGTCTTTTTGTAATACAAGATCTCATCGATTAACTTAAATAATGAAACTGCACGTCATTATAAGAACTTGCGACTGTATTAATTAATTTTACTAGATGGTTTTCTGTTGATAATTGAACAAATTGATGAATGACAAGACTTCAGTAACGCAAATACATATACCTAACTCTAAATACTATATATCAAGCAAAAGTGTGAAATGTAAAGCAAATAATGTAAATAGTGTAAGTAATGTAGGTAAACACAATATTAAATTATAACAATAACCACCAAATATGAATATATGATTTTGGTTGCAACGAATATCATAAAAAAAATAGAATGTAAATATTGTCTTGTACAATTAATTTTGTGCAAACCCTTAATTTTCAGATGAGCATCAAAATTGTAAAACAAATGACAAATGAGAAAATTTCATGTTCACATGCAAAGAGTCCCATTTTCAAAATTGTAATTTGTTTTTTCTAGCGTGTTTTTTTTAAGTGGCCACTTGTAACAACTCTCAGTTTCATCTATCGTATAATATGAGATGCTCACAAGTCAGGTATGGATACTTTGAGAGCCAATTCCTTACATTATTATAATAATTTTAAATTTAAGTAATTGCAATAAGCATTGACTTACAATTATATGGACGTCGGGTCCGCGCTAAAAAGTGTC
>NW_020654289.1:7206662-7220742 GCF_003589595.1 Hyposmocoma kahamanoa
TACTGGTGTCCTCTAAGTAGAAGGTCTAGTTCGCTTTGTTTTTTATGGCGATATTTTCTTTCTCCGTTAGCAAGAGGTAATGTTACTAAAGTCATATTTTCATGTCGTAGCAGCATTACAGTTACTATGTTAAAAAATAAACATTTATATGTCATTTACTTAGGCTAGTTTTAGATCAGTGCGGATTTATCTGCGGACGGTCCGCGCGGAGCACGGGAGCGGAGTTACACGTGTGGCGTTAGAGCATCGTTTTACAGTGATGCGGATTGCTCGGCACGGAACACACTCCACGTGAACTCCGCACAAGCCACCGGTGCGCTCATTGCAGGCGACTGTCTTCCATGAATATCTGTACTAAATTAAATACTCGATTCAGAGCATTACCGATTCTACGCATGCTGATGACCCGGATGGCCCGCAGGTGGACAGTCAGACAGGAAATTTTGATCTAAAAAAATTAGAGCTAAGTATTTTATGTAAATCGAATGTCTGGGGCCTCGCTTACAAGCTTGCCTAGTGTGTAGTAGTAGTAATAAATGTAATTGTTGCCTACAATCATCTGTCAAATAATTTGTATTTTTTGTGTATATGTATATTTGTTTATATTAAATATGTATATGCGATTTATAAATAGGGTGGTTTCCATTAATATTAGATATAATTTGTTGATGCTTTTACTATCTCAGCCGTAACCATAATATCTGCGATTTATTTTAACATACTTATTATATGTACTATGTCTATCGTTTTTACACGTATATTACTGAATTATTTTTATGAGAAACATTTGTTTCGAATTAATTTAATAAGTACCATATTCAAAAAATATTTACGTTTAGATTTTTTGTCATACTAAGTGATGGGACGAACAAGTCGTGCACCTGATTGTAAGCGACACGCCTGTCCATAACAAGCTCCATATCTTTCTGCGTTAGTTTTGATTATAGTGACCCTCCCTACCTACCCTTACATACGAGATACGAGAAGGGCACTATGACCTGTGCGTGCACAGGAACCCTACAAGTTCAGGTTTTGACCCTAGATCAGCCAGTGTGCAGGGTTGTTACAGACCTCTGTCACTTGACTTCATGCGGTTCTTCGAGAGGGTAGTGCCTCGGGTGAGCCGCCCCGGGTGCACGTACAGTACTCTCCCTATTTTCCAGATAGGTACCGGAGCTGTAGGCACGCTCACTTCCCGTTGCGCATTGCACAACTAGCGGTTGCCACAGCTTAGCCGTCGACTTGAGTCCACTACCAAATCTCCTCATTGGTGGCGGAGCTGTAAGGCACGCTCACTTCCCGACGCCGAAAAGCGACGTCTGTCTAGTTCCCAATAACCTATGCGGCTGGAGGGACCAGAGGGTATATAGTTTATCCTCTACTAGCACTCCGGGCAAGTGCCGGAGATGCCAGTCGCAGTGTTCTGCGACAATGTCCGTACATAGCTTTCAATTTAAAAGGCAACTCACGTGTCCCGCGCGTCTCCTCGCTTCAGGCCCTCAACTAGACTGCTACTAATACGCCAGCTAGCGCGTCTCTCACGTGTCTCTCACGTGTCTCTCACGAGACAGACGCCCCGGACACATGCAACTGGAGCAGACAAAAATGTCCGTCTCTGCAGCTAACCACAAACCCCAGCGACTCCATGCCAAGGGCTTGGCCCGGACGCACGCTGTACCTTGGTCTTGCTGTCGAACCTGTAGTCTCTATACTAGTCTGTCCATAACAGTTGTAATGGTACTCAGAGATTTAAATTGCAAAGATTTTTTATCAGCAGAGCTCCTTGTGAAAGAGTTCGTCCAGGGGAATACTGCCACCTTACTTATTTCTGTCGCCGAGTTCCGGTTTTGAAGATAACAGTGTTCTCCGATCTTTGCGTTTTAAAGCACTGAGCGGCACTGCAACTGTTACGAACAGGCGTGTCGCTTACCATCAGGCACACTACTTGTACTTCTCGTCACTTGATATTATATAAAAATAGATGTGAGGGGCACTGCCACTGCGGCCATCACCCTGAGACATAAGTTAGAAATTCCGATGTGCTTGTAATTTCACCAGGACCCTTACCCTTCAAAACCGGAACGCAATAATGCTCACATTACTGCTTGGCGGCAGAAATGGGTAAGATGGCAGTTCTCCCCTGGACGAGTTCTTCCACAAAGAGCTCCTACTAAAAGCTGATAGCTTTTGGAATGAAAAATATTTATTTTACATTTGTTATTTATATTTCTCCTTAATTAACATGCTTCATAAATAAGTCTAACATTTTAAATTATCATTGAATATTAATATTACATTAAATGAATCAATTACTTAATCCTGTGTTAATTAGTGTAAAGTAGACCAGTTTATATTTCTATAATCAATGTTACATAATTATTTACTAAATATAAATAAATATTAGATAACATCACTTACGTTGTTCTGACCCCAAAGTAAGCAACTAAAGCACTTGTGTCATGATTATAATTCCTGAACTTTTTATTAAAAAAAAACCGAACTTAAAAATTACATCTATTTATCGAGTTCTTTTGTTTTCGCGATTGTTACACATAGGAAATGAAACTATTTTTCCGGATTTAAAACGCGTATATTTGTTTTTTCAAACATGGTTTGTTTGAAAAATCAAATATAAATAAATTCAAACAAACCATGTTTGAAAAAACAAATATACGCGTTTTAACGTTTAACGTTTCGGCCCCTTAACGTTGACTGAGATGGTACAGTTATCAACCAGTTATGTCTAATATTAATGCAAATCACCCTATTTTTCACTACATTTACAAAAGTTATTAATTAAATACCTTATTTTTAATTTTACAAAGAAACATTCCAATTTACGCTACATTGTTTGAATGTTTAGGTTTATCCATGACATGCTCGCAGACTGCAGACTTGTTTACGCGACGGTGTTTGACATCAGCTATATGTTCTTTGACGCGAGTAGAAATACTGTGCTTCGTTTGTCCAAGACCGCACTCACAGTCAAACTTGTAAACTCCTGCATCCTGTAAGGGGATGTTACATTTCACGGGTCGCAGGAACTGAGAAATCTTCCTCAGAGGCTTGTTTTTTCTAGCAAACCAACGTTTCGGACGTTGGTTTTTTTTGAAAAAAATAAATATACGCGATTTAAATCCGGAAAAATAGTTTCATTTCCTATTACATCTATTTGCCAAGTTTTATTGAAACGGCTACCAGAAAGTGCGTGAAACCGGGTTCATCCCCTAGTTTGCCGCCCTTAGAGGTGGAATATTATCTTCAAATTTAAATGGGATCAATACTGAGGTACCCTCTTTTCATAAAAAAAAAGTCCATTACTGTTAGGTTTGCATTCATGATCAGGTCGTATTTTGCCTACTATATTGTATATTGTATTATATTCTATGTATATTTTTACAAACTTAACTTACGTTACATAGAATTTGTTATAACTTTTCACAATAAATTCAAATATTATAGCTATAGTACTTCTTCTTCTTTTAAATGTTATGGCTCCGTCGAAATAATCAATGATTTTGCCAATGTCAAGTAAAAATAACTATGTACGGTAGTTTAATATTATTATAAAAATTATACAAAAAAAAATGGCGATGTCGCCAATAGATATAGTTGTTAATGTTGAGAAATTTGAATTGTAGATGTCATTTTACTTTTATATCGGTATTGCCAATTAATATTTCTTAATGCCATGGACTGTGTCGTAATTATAAGCTAAACAATGCAATCTGCCATCTGTTGTCATCTTTTGGTATTATTGCTCGCAACGATACCGCCAAAACAGCTATTATTCCTCGATGATGTTTAGCGGTTTTGGCGGGAAGACATTTGTATAAATAAGCGCGGAATTTTTTGTATCGGGTCTTTTCCTGTACTCTGACTGGAGAAATAAACTATCACAAGCGAATTACGTTTTATTTCATAATACAGAAAAAAATACAGTCGAGTTGAGAACCTCCTCCTTTTTAAAGTCGGTTAAAACTAAAAAATCTCGACGGTATTGCAAGCACTGGAAACTGGAAGGAAAGGGAATCATTACACTAGCGGACACTGAATCGCACCGGTTAGAAAAATCTTGCCATACGTAATATCAGTAACGAATGACATGACTCAACACATACAAAACGCACAGTCTTTTTGCTCTTATTGTATAGAGTTTTTTCTAATCGGTTTTGCGTCTCTAAGTGTGGTGTCTCAGTATCTCTGAGACCCACAACATGCAATCAATTGCAAATACGTCAGACCTACATCTCGATTTAGTGATTTTGTAGCGGCAGCGAGCAATCGCATACCCGTATCATTACAGGCCGACATGCGAAGGTCACGTGGCTAAAGACAGCAAGATAACCGCCGAACATTCGTCGAAGGACAAAAATCACGAACAAATGCAATTAATTTGCAAATACGTCAGACCCACATCTGAGCGTATGACCTTGAGTAGAAGTCATGTCGCATAGAGTGTGAAGGGTTATGTACTAACTATAAGGAGTTGCTACTTAAGGTGGTACTTTGTTTTATTTCTGAATTCCTTATACTTTGAGTATCAGAGCAACGGAATTTACTACAGGACTGTACCCAAAATACCCAGATCAGAACTATTTCAGAAAAGTTCCCCTTCCTTTCCACAAAGCAAATGTGTAATCACCGAGCTCATCGAAATATTCTCTGCATCATGGGGTTCAAGTTTCTATTAACTTCGATACTGTATATATAAAATATCTCGAATTCACCATCGAATATATTTTCACGGTATTCAAAATGGCGAACAGTCAGACGGTCGACTTGATCGGAGGTAATTATCGTTCGCTGCCTATAAATCCCTTAATACAACTGTGAGACGTAACTATTTGAAGTTTGTTGTGCCTACGCTGGTTCTATCTAAAATTCGACATAGATTGAGCGATGGTACCTAAAAAAGGTTGTTGTGCCCATCCTTTACGTATTTTCTTACAGTTTAACATTACAAGCGTACCTGAATACGGTAATTAACTTTGGTTTTCGAGCTTCGCATTACATTCAAGAATTAAATGTAATAAAGATGAAAGCAATTCCATTCCGGTGTAGTCCCGGTTGTAGTCTCGACCTAGCGGACAGGACTGGCGGAACAATAAACAAAAACACATCATAACCTCCTCTGCGGGGCAACAAAGACCCGTGCGACGTTAAATTATTAAACAGACAGCGTAATTTGCGTCACCTCACATCCGCCAAACGGAACTCCCGAGGCGCAACCGTGGTAGACGTACTTAGGCCTCTTGCGGACCCCAAAATTTGAGACAATTTTCAGTCGCATTAATGTATAATAGAATACTTTACGAAAGATACGTTCGCGTGGTAAAGTTATTCCTAGCCGAGATGTAGCTTGCAAAAAACCTACGATACACGTAAGAAGATTTCAGTTTGTAAATGTATAAATACAAATATGAAGACATAATGACTCAGGACCTGCAAGATTGGAAAGACTTTATAAATATTAATATTGATTTGAAATACAAAACATGTATCATTAATTCAATGGGAAAAGCACCCTATTATACTTGTACCTTCCTACGTCTCTGTGGCAATCCTCAAGCACATGAAGCTAGAGACTAAATCACAGGAAGGCTCAAGCGAAGCTTCAATTTGGAGCCACACTATAGCGTCGCGTGGAAATGAACCGCGTCCCCGGGGGCCTGTTCCGCCGCCGATGTCGACGTGAGAGAACCGCCGTGGACATTTGCCAGATAAACTCACTATTGGGAAACGACTGTGATAAAGTGACGCTATTATTGCTCTCAGTCACTGAATTTGAATTTGTGTTTATGACTGTGAACAGCGCTGCGTATATAAGAGGTGACAGGTATGTATTTGTTTAAAATAGGTCAATCGTTGAGATCCTGTTCTGGAACGATGCTATAATTCAATTATGTTTTGAGATTCAAAACAAAAGACTGTAATGAATACTGCGAATGTGTTTTAAATGTTAAAAAAATATCAGCGGATTTCACAAAGACGTAAACGAACTGTTGTTTGTTTTAAAAATAGTTGCTATATTAAAAGATTTCGGGCCAAAATAACCTCACTCCAATGGAATATGTTTTTTGATGATTATGAAATGATGGGACGACTTGTCCGTCACGTCCACGCTTTAAATTGTAAAGTTCTGAGGGGTATCGCCACTACGCCGGTCACCCTGAGAAATAAAGTTTTGCAACTCCCATATGCCTGTAGTTTCACCAGCACCCCTTACCCAATAAAAATGTAAACGTAGTAATATTAACATTAATTGCTTGGCAGCAGAAATACGGTGGTGGTGGTGCTTCCCTGGACGAACGCTTTCAGAAGAAGCTCAACTGCTACTAAATGCTTACTGTATTGAGAGCTTAAGTATTCATAGATATACTGGAATCAAAGACTTCCTTTATTCCAAAATGTTTAATATCGAAGTCAATCAGAATATCGGGTATTAATAGATTTCCAAGAAGCGAGAGAAGCGCAAAGTCGTCTGAAGTGATTTGATTGAAAGAAAGCTTATTACGTTAGTACAGGAATGACGAGCGGGTCGTGGAAAGTACGCTCGAGAAGCTATAGAACTAGTGGTGTGTCGGTTTATGGGGATATTATTCGATATTGCGTTCGGTTTTGGCGCCCCGTACGCTGAATATCCCTTTAGATGGTCCATTGGGATCAATTTTATCAACAGATTGGATTTCGAGCCTTTAACCAAGTAACGATCGTGACATGAGATTGTAAGAAATTGGAACAACTGACAGTAAATAATTTGGCAAACTATTGAGGGAACTAAGGCTAAATAGCCTTTATTATTCGAAAAATAGAAATAAGTGCTTAAGTACCGCTTGCACAAGCCACTGACTAGTATTTATGATCCGTGATCAGGAACCAATGAACAATTTACGAAAAGCAAGCTATTCACTTGGCTTTACTGATTTCTATTCATATTTTTTATGATACCAATTGACAGTACGAACAAGTCTTGCACTTGGTGGTAAGCGAGACTCCTGTCTTTAGTAGTTTAAGTGCCACTCAGAGCTTCAAATTGTAAAGGCCACTGCCATTGCGCCCGTCACCCTGAGACCTAAGTTGACTAGTCCTATGTGTCTGTAATTCCACCATATCCAAACTAACATCTAAAAAAATCCATCCAACGTTATAAATAGGCGTATGTAGAACAGACTGCACTTTAGTTGCTGCAAAGTATTGTCTTAATTGAATTATTTCCACACACATAACTTAGTCAATGAACTACTCTCCAAGTATCGCAAGTTGTCCTTTATTGTTTTCACAGAAGTTAACGTTGACCTAACACGGTCACATCACTACTCTACTCCACTTTTAAATCGAAATGAATTTCCCGCATCCATAAACATGGCGGCTTGCGCGGATTTTAACGCCTTCTTCACATATTTTATCTTTCCATTTCCCATGCACGACACCCATCGCGCGTTGGGGTTACAGCCAAGTTATGTCGAGATTTTCATGCGTAAGACTTGGCAATGTTTTTGTAAATAAGAAAAATTTAAAAAATCACCACTCGTGAAATATTGTAAGTACATTTGAAGCAATGAAATATAATTGACTTTGAGTGATAATACTTGAATAAATCTATTGTAAAACGGAATGTAATGCAAAGTAAACTCTTTGAGTGAGTGACAGAATACAATTTGCAGAATTAAATTAAATTGTCCGATATGTCCAACTGAATTCAAAGAGCTGAAAGTTTCGCATTTAAAACCACACACGTAAATAAGATGTCGATGAAAGTTCGTGATACGCGACATAAATTGCGAATGTAAATTTCGCTAAATAAAATGCCGTAACGTATTTGTACGTTATTTATGAAAATAATTAAGTTTTGTACAGATACAGGGATATTTTTAATAACACAAAACATTTTTAGATTGGATTCCTGTCATTAAAAAACAGTTCTCGTTCCACGTCTTTTGAAAACTGATACAATTTTATTTGAGGAATAGTTGATACAAATTTGAACGGGAAGTCCAAAATTGTTATTCCTTTGATTTTAAAGTTTGAGAATTAAAGTTGAAAGTAAATGAGTGGATGTTTGTCGAGTTCCAATTTTATCAAGGTTTTTGACCAATTTTATTCTATATCAGTGTAGGTGCAGTCAGGAAATAACAGAGCAGTGAAAAATGAAATAATAAAAGTGTACCGTGCCAGTTCAAGTACGACGAATGATGTTCGATCGCGAGTTTAAAATTGCTAACTGCACCCGCCCCTTTACCGTTCCGTCGTCGTCGTCCCGAGAGCGGTGAGCGCCAGTTTTATATTTTGTTCGGAACTTGTCAGAAGTTGCAGTCGAGAATGTATCGATATCGATGGGTGATTCGTGTTCTACAATTATTTATTTCCTTTTGTTTCATTCGTTTGCCATTAATATAGGTAAATAGTACGTAACCTAAATTTTTGACGTTTTCTCATCTAACGTTATTTTGGTAGGTCGATTATTAGTTCCGCCTCTAGCGTCCGCATCGATAATTGTTGCTTATTGAAGTGTAAAATGTGGCATAACATCGTATAATGTTCCGTAACTTTGACCATTTCTCAAATCCCGTTCGTAGTACAGGCACTGAGAAAAAGTAGCGTGTGTGAACAACCCTGTACAGCGCCTGTACCGCTCTCAGGGAGCTAGTCATTAGCATTACTAATTTCATTCGTATGCCGCACTATGCTGCTTTGCACTGCCGTACAAGACTATTTGCCGCTTGTTGTGATTTTTGAACAGTAGTAAATAATGAAATGCTGTAGGCAGTTGTCACTTGTCTTAAAACGTAGCGCGTTTCTGTATTATTTTAGGCAATTCATAAAACGAGCCAAATCAGTTTTATAACTGCCTCTGTAGTCGAACGGTTACCATGCCGGACCAACAGAGGTCCGAGGTTCGATTACCGAGTTGGGAGAAATATTTGTATGGCCTACATTTATTTCTATCGTGAATTTGGGAGTAATTTGTGGTTTTTCACAGGGTTTCCCTAATGCGGGGCTATGTTGAGTGTGTGCTTTATTATTATTATTATTTTCCTATTTTATTATTATAAATGTATATTACATAATATTATTATTCTATTTTTTCCTCCTACCAACAATATTGGGTGCAACTACACGTGTGTAGGGCAGTTGTCTAGACGTGGCATTTCTCTGGCATTAA
This sequence comes from Hyposmocoma kahamanoa, assembly GCF_003589595.1. Taxonomy (NCBI): domain Eukaryota; kingdom Metazoa; phylum Arthropoda; class Insecta; order Lepidoptera; family Cosmopterigidae; genus Hyposmocoma; species Hyposmocoma kahamanoa. The sequence goes on from NW_020654289.1 coordinate 7,215,829, forward strand.
GTAATTTAGTATTGTACTAGCACGTAAGAAAAATTTACTGTATTACTAAACATTAACATGGATCACGGTCTGAAATAAATAATTATATTCTATTCTATTTTCATCCTTGTATCGCAAAACCTCGCGGCGGTTGTCTCGGTTATTTTTGAGACGCGAAAATCTTATAATAAAGAGCGCCCATTTGCCTATTTTCAAGAGTACATTTTCAAGCAAAAATCTTCCATGAAAAGCTAGTTTATTTTCCGCATGGAGCATCACGATGTAGTGTAAATTACAGTTTTTTGTCGTCGTTTCGTTTATTTTGGCGGTGTTTACTGTACTAGTATCTCCACACCTATCCTCGGAGCATCACGCTTCAGTAGTGTTTATTTAGATAATGCATTTTTAGAAAAGATAGTTTCAGTGCATCATAGGATTTATATAGACAATTTGGTATCAAAGAACCTATTCTCGGTTATAGAGTCAATTCTTAGAGTGGTTACACATGGCGGCATTTAGCAGCGATGCAAACGCAATGCATTCGCTAATCATCTACCTTTACACACGCGTGCGATTTTGAGCAGCGATACAAACGCGATGCAAGCGCGCGACTGCATCGATATAAAAGCGCAATTGCATCGCTACGCTTGGGATTTATAGGCGATTACATCAATGCAATCGCGCGTTTGTATCGACGCAATCGCCTATAAATCGAAAGTGTAGCGATGCAACCGCGCGTTTCACGGACGCGCGTTTGCATCACCGCTAAAAGCCGCCGTGTGTGACCATTTTTATACAGGAACTTGATTGGAGCCTGTCATTCTCCGTCGTTAATTTTTCCGTATAGTTTATAGTTCCACTACTGGGCACAGGTCTCTTCTCACTATGAGGGGGCTTGGGTTGTGCTTCCCACGCGAAACGTTTTTCCTTATAACCTTACAAAAATATTCGGACGAACATGATTACAAGATAAATTAATTATGGTGTTTACGTTTAAAAATGAAAACATAAGCATTTTCCAAAGAATACATTTAATGAGCAATGCTCATTTTTAATGACATAGTTCACGACAGCATTAAAAATAATCAAGCATTATGTAACAAGTACAATTAATGTACTGTACACATTGAGCTTTGTTTATTAAATATATTTTTATCGGTTTCTTAGGTTTTCACAATTGTTACATATAGGAAATGAAATTGTTTTTCCGGATTTAATTTAAGATGACCATGGGGAAACCAAAGGTACATTTCCTAAATATACCTTTGCCAATATGTTTTCGGTTTGATGTTGATTGATTATGAAAAAAGAGACACTGATAAAAAATAGTGTTCATAACAATGGTAAAGTAAATAAACAACAATATTAAAAGGTACTCTCATACATTTATAAATAACTATTACCGCATATAATCTACTGACTGACTTATTCAATTCTTTTTTTATGATACCAAATGACGGGACGACCAACAACAACACTAATAATACTAATACTAATAATAATAATAATAGCAACAGCAATAGCAACAGCGACAGCGACAGCGACAGCGACAGCGACAGCAACAGCAACAGCAACAGCATTAGCAATAGCAATAGCAATAGCAATAACAATAATAATAATAAAAATAATAGGATAGGTTAGGTCAATGACAGGATAGGATAGAATAACAAGGATAGGCTCTTAGGATAGGATCTTATTGCACACCCACCGCCATACCGCATTTACTGGACTTCGGTCCGTAAATGCGTTTCAAACCAGCTAACAAGCCGAGGAGAATAAAGCAAATAATAATAATAATAAAATCGTTTATTTATCTCCACACGTTAATAAGTAAAAAAAAAGTTCTACATGTGTGAGATAAAACGGTCTGTAGCTCGGCACAATGGCGGAATGTTTCACATATCTGCTATTACACACAGAGCACTATCCACACACAAGTACACTACAACACCTACCTCCAAGGTTTGCCTGGACAATAACCAATTAAAAATTTCTTACGGAAAGTACGCAATGACAAAATATGATAATCGCGCACAGGCGGGGGAAGATCATTCCACACATTTATATATTTTATATACTATATTTTATTACATGTCAACTTCTATACAACCTGTGTTTTCAGAAATTAATAAACTATATATAGACTTCACGTCCTAGTCACATGAAGGGTGGTGGAGAAGTACAAGTTCCTGTAAGAACTCTCTTAACTCTTTAAAAAAAGCCTTTTATTCACCATACAGTCAAAAGATGTAAATAAAAATTCAGTATTCATTGGAAAAGCAATCTTACTTTGGCAACATAGGCGCCATGCGATAAGATGAACGGACGGCTTTTGAAAAGTGGCCGGCACCGGCTGGATGAGGGCGGCATAGGACCGGGAGAATTGGCGTGCTCAAGGGGAGGCTCCTGTGGGGCAGTGGATGCATGTAAGACGATGATGAGTGACAAAATGAAGATCACCTCCCCACTGTTTATATCTGTATAAAAATAAATAATTAACGCACATACTCATAGTCCCGTAATAGGGAAAAACCTGTATCGCGGGTGCCATGGACACACAAATAGACAAAAACAAATTATACCCAAACTCACGAGCGAAATAAATGTAGGCACCTCTGCATGGCAGATCATCATGGTCACCGTTCGTTACCTACTATTGATTACACAACGATGTGTTTAAGAATGGTCTGAAACTAGTCAACTTATGTCTCAGGGTGACAAGCGAGAGGCAGTGCACTTCAGATGTTTGTGATTTAAAACTCTAAGTGGCACAGCAACAAAACAAATATGTTATGAATAGGTTCGTCGTACCCTGGCATCATTGGTAACGATGGTTGGTACCGGTTGTCAGTCCAAGAACCGATTACTAAACTCGAGTTCAAACTGCCCAGGCTATACAGTTTTCCATTTCGGATAACTCTTTCTGCGAAGTTACTAGACGTATTACTGTACTCAGTAAGTAACAGTCAACAGCATGCTTAACTTTACATACATGCTTTAAATTTCAATGTATGCCACATACTATAAAAGCGTTTTAAAGTGTTAAAACTGAGTGGGAAGTTGACTTTATCTAAAAAGTGTTGTGAACTTGGAACAAGGAAAAGCGTACGTTTTGTGTATGTTTGAAAATGAGATGCAATTACGTGACCGTTGACATCTGTGTTGTGTGTTAAAAAAATGTTTGCGACAAACGTTGAAAGTGCTTTTTTACATTTGTGTGTGGCAACTCGTGCCGGAACTGACGGCTTAAAAAATGAGACAAAACATTGTCCCGCAAAAAGTTAAATTAATCGGGACCACTGTTCCGTTTCCGGAAGTTTGTAAAAATTGGATTTCCTGAATAACACTAACAATAATAAAGAGAGGGTAGACATTGTGTCAGATTGTTCGACAGTCGAAGGGAAACTTCATATTTTTCCTTTTAGAAATTCCTATTACAAAATGGAAATACTTTCAGTATTGAAGCCATGTTAAATTAATGACCTTACTTGTCTTCATCTTAAAAACATAAAAAGTGTAAATTAGTGTTCTTTATTTTTTATAAGCATGTATGAATTCCTCCGAGGCTCGCTAAGGGGGCTATTAGTACCTTAATGTGAAAATTTTGCATCTCAAATCTGCTTCTTTCAAACTGCTCTTTATTTACCCAGTGTTGGTGCTCATAATAAAATTAACATTAATAAAAGCAACAAAGTGTCCCCGGGACAAGTTTGTTCCCGTTCCGCCGCTCGGGGCCCGGTCCTCATTCCCGCTTCCGGAACTCGGGAGTTTGTCAGTATTATACAACTGAAAAAACTATTTTAATTAAACGTCCTGCTTGGAAAAGACGCCAAGAGTAAGGTATCCTTGTGGAATATAACCCTAGTAGTGCCGGGTTTCTTTGTTCGATTTTAGGTTTTTTCCTAGGGTTGTTCGAGATGCTACGTTTCAAATCTGAACCCAGAAAGGGATTAATGATGAGTTTCTATTGGATGTATATTATATACATATATATTACCAAGAAAGAACGGCATAGCATGGAAAAGTTAATTGTTACTGGACGGATCAACGGTAAAGGACGTCGAGAGGTCGCTGTGCTACAAGATGGTCCAACCAAATCAGAAGTACGGCTCTCGGTATGAGTCCCCATGATGTGCTCCACTATGCCAAAGACCGCCATAGACGGTGTAGGGTCGTCATGCAAAACCTGTTTTCGCGGGGGAGTCACGACCTTCAGTAGTGAAGAACATGACGCGAGGAGGAGAAGGATATATATTACGGACAAAATCCGCTAGTTTTTAATTTAAGTGTGTAATACAGGCTGCATGTTGCTTTTTACTTTTTGTTTATGGTGTTGTCACTTTGATTAAAAGTTGTGACTTGAGCTATCCCGTTTTTACTACAAATATAATATTTTATCACGGTAGTTTCGGACAGTCGACTTTTTTATATTTTAAAGCTTTAATGAATTCGCTTGAGCAAGAGGAATTAATTAGAATTTTTTTATTTTTTTCGTTATCTTAATGAGTCGGATGTTTGGCTTACGTAGACATGTTGTTTCAGATTTTCTGATATTTTCGGTTTTATAAAACGGAGGTTTGGGACATCCCTGTTTAACCTGCAGTTTCAACTTTGAAACTTCATGCTGGATCTTTAATTTTGCGACGGAAGAATTATTATGTATTAATTAAAAGTTTCTTATTTCACTTCTCTATAATTATGATGTAAAGACCTCCGTTTGGAGGAGACTCTTGCCTAGCTTTTGTGTAAGTCTATTTGTCAAATTCAACACAAAATATTCTTATATCATGGGAGAGAATTATATTTCAAATAGGTGGGCAAATTGATTGAGCACTCGTGAGGCAGAATTGCCTAAAATGAACAAGTAAGGAACTCCAGGAGTTGTTCACATTTATCATTTATGCAATATTTGTTAAGGGTAAATATAACCTGCAA
>NW_020654289.1:7221142-7289270 GCF_003589595.1 Hyposmocoma kahamanoa
GCAAGGTTTTGAAAGGTAAGGGTGTTGGTGAAATTACAGGCACATGGGACTTGTCAATTGATGTAACAGGGTGCCGGGCGCAGTGGCAGTGCCTCTCAGATCTTTGTAATTTAAAGCTCTGAGTGGCACTGCCACTGTTATGGACAGGCGAGTAGCTTACGACCAGGCGCACGATTTGTTTGTCCCGTCATATGATATTATAAAAAAACTTACTTACAATTCCATTTAATTAGTTACTTTATTATGTTATTAAGTTGGTAATACATACTGAAACAATGATGTTAAAATTTGTATACATAATAAATGATTTTGATTTCATGGCAAATTCGATGTAACGTAATTAAACACGTTAATAGTTTAATAGAAAATGGCGAGCAAACAAATTCCAAACCATTCCCGTCGCATCCAACTCAATCATCGTTGAGCTAAATCCGCGAATATATGCGTGGATAATGTGTGGGGCTTAAAATAAATAAAGCGCCCCAGGCGCCTCACGCGCCAAAAGCGCCCCGCTGCGCCGCCCGCCGCGGTCGCCCAAATTGATATTTTGTGTTGCGGACAAGGGCTGTGGTCCGCTTGATTAAATTGCGCTTACACCGGGATCATTGATATTGATTGCGGTTTTTAACGATAAATGGAGAATGTCTTTTATAGAAAGCCACTAGTACACAGGGAAAAATATATCAGTTTATTAGCCGTGGTAGTGTAATGGTTTAACCTACCGCCTCTCATGCAGAGGTCGGAAGTTCAAATCTAGGTTCGAATCATAAGCTTTTTGGTGAAGGAAAACATGCACGTTGAAGAAGTTTCACAACCCTTGAAAAACATGTTCAGTTCCCAAACCCGCATTAGGGCCAACGTGGCAAATTATGGCCTAATCTCTGGGCTGAGAGGAGACCCGTGTTCAGCAGTGCGACGCGTAAAGGGTTGATGATGATGATGACGTACGAATTCACGTCACTATTAATGTGAGTGCGATGCATTGCACTTCTTCTTATCGTGTCGATACTTCTTTTATTTTAAGGCTATATAGACCCTGAATAGTGCGTTGCTACTTTGATTGCGCTGCCCGTGGCCGCGTAGAGATCCTCTCTCGTACAGGTATTACGACAGTATTAACGAGAGTGCAATGTATTGCATTGAAATGGATATTATACAGATAGAGAACAAGTTAACAGCACTCTGAGATACGGACCATTTTAACTTGAACAACCGACCGTGCCCAGCTGTGGGCATAAACTGGTTGATGTTGATGATTCACATGCAATTAGTTTTATATTGTAGGTAAGGAATGCCAATGTGACAGGGTGAGTGTATAAGAGTCGTTTTGCATTCAAAGAAATGTATTTACTTACATTATTCAGAATAGAATTATATGTTCTATATTACATTGCACTTTGAAAAGTGCTCGCGGCGCCGCATAATGCGTTTTCTTTTTCAGTTTTTGTTTCTAGAAATGTAACCTTATCTTGTGCAAGATAAACTTTATGTTTCATTTTAATGCATTGCAGCGTCTCGTCTCGCCTCGCTGCGGCAATTTAAGGCGACAATAAGACGTATGTATAATGTTTCTATGAAATGAAGTCTGAATAAATTGTATAGAACAAAGTTTACTATTTTCGTCATAATATGACTAGTCATTTTAGTGACTTATTGTCTATTTTTGCAGCATTTTGTCAATGTCGCTGCGACGTCGACATCGTATTGCTAACCGGCGGCCAAAACGTTTTAAATCCTCATTATTACAAGCAATCAGACCGAAATATCTCGACTCCCGATCTGACATTACCCCGCCCTCGCTTGTTCCAATACCACTGCCACAGCAATTACAATACCAAAAACGTTATTTGAGTGGTTTTTGATAGATATTTTCGTCATTTAGAATAATTTTAAACAAACTTTATAGTGATAATTATCACAATGATCATTTTGATAAGTAGAGCCTGTTATATAATTATCTTCATATTTATAAAAGAACAATGGCAATATCATAGTTAAAAGAATTCGTTAGCGTCTTCAAATGTCTTAATTATAAGTTTAAAAAAAATAAATTCATTATATTTTTTAAATTATAACAGTGGCCTTTCTATGTCAGAAAATAACATCATATTTAAAAGAAACTCTAATGATAATTAGCATGTAACCGGGCTGATATCTACAACTATCAGTTTCTTAACGTTGAGCCACACCTAGCGGTCAAAAAAGGAATTTCAGTGCCTACGCATGGATATGGTCCACATTTAGTTCACGTAATATCAAATGTACTGATTCGATCGATTTGTAATAAGCTAATAAAAGATTAACTACTTCATTACAAAACATGAAGTCGATAATTTCTTCTCCAAAATATATGCAATAGGCTGTGGTATTGCATATATATCATAATTAATTAACTCAGTTTTTTTGTTATGGCTTAACTTCATGCCTTTTGACCATACAAAACATTTTTGGTATACAAAACAATTTCCTCTGAACTTTCGTCTCTTCACAAACCCACGGCGCCATTAAGCTTCTATGAACTCTGTTCAAGACTTCTGTAGTTTATTTTGATACAAATGTACGGAATATATTTTATTCAATTAAGTAACACATAACCTCCAAACTTCAAATTGGAATGTCTTTAGTTCCTGACTTCTCAGTATAGTAAACCCAAAACAAAATATGTTCAAATTTCAACTCTATATTTTCACATATTTTTCATAAACAGACAAATTATGTCAAGAAAAATTTATGTGGGAGTTTACCATTGTCTTTTATTAGAACAACAAAATAATACCGCTAGCAACGTTGTGCCATGTGTTTGTATTAGAGACGTATCCAAATGTGTCAATTATCGATCTCAAAAAAGTCACAAATTATATCGTTTTCCCAAAGATTTTTTCTTCGTGTTTAATAGTTTTCGAACCCTTTTAGTAGCAGTTGAGCTTCTTGTGAAAGAGTTTGTCCAGGGAAGTACTGCTACCTTATCTAATTCTGCCGTCAACCAGTAATATGAGCATTACTGCTTTCCGGTTTTGAAGGCTAAGGGTGCTGGTGAAATTATAGGCATATGAGACTTGTCAACTTATGTCTCAGGGCGAAGGGCGCAGTGGCAGTGCCCGTCGGATCTTTGCGATTTAAAGCTCTGAGTGGCACTGCAACTGTTATGGACAGGCGTGTTGCTTACAACCAGGTATACAGCTTGTTCGTCTCTTGGTATCATAAAAATAAAACTCCGATTTTAAATATTAATGTAACATATTTTTGTGCTGACTATACTAACGAGGTAATTTTTGGACTGGTCTAAAGTTATTATGGCCAGGTTGTATCTGTAGTTAACCCGTAAATTAATATATGGATCAGCTTGATTAAATTGCTGTTTTATTGGTGGTTACCCGCTGAGTTCACGGGTAATTTTGCAGATTGACAGACAGACACATAGTGCATATTTACGTACGCGGTGGACAATGTAACCGTGTTTGCGCTTCAGTGTTAAATGTTTTTGGGCCATTTGCAATTATTTATGTTGACGATGCAAACTCATTGCTTCTGATTTACCGGCCATTGTTGTCAGCAACAATAACAAATACGAAGCGGATACTGTTTTTCGTTATGTTTAAAAAAGTAAAGAAAAAACTAAATTTTATTAAATTCTAATAAATAATAGATAATAATTTTATGGAAATAGTAGTTATAGATTGTAAACATTTTTACTGCTTTTGCCAGACAGCGAATAGAAAATATATTAAGTCTCATATTAATCAGTACTTCGAATTGTTTTGTACATTAATAAAAACCAGTTTATTGTAGCGAATAAACCGGAATGAGGCGTTTTAATCTCGATTACTCCCGATTGTTCTGGCGAACGTACGGCCGCAGTCCGATTATAAACACTCGGTCGACACTAACGCGATTTAGGGCTGGGTGTGTGGGACAAGTGGTACTGAAATTACATTGAGAATTATGTACATTAATGCAGCCATGGGTAGTTGGTTGTTAGGGTAACTGGCATATACCCACCACCAATCATCTTGGTTATATGTGCCAAATCATAGAAGAATGTAGGAGAAGAAGCTATACTGAGGCATTCTAGGCATTTTGGGACTTCGTAGTTTGTAGAGTTTAGAAGCTGAAGAGCTCCTTGTGAAAGAGTTCTTCCAGGGAAGTACTGTCATCTTACCTATTTCTGCAGCCAAGCAGAAATGGGAGCATTACTGCGTTTCGGTTTGAAGGGTAAGGGTACTGGTGAAATTACAGGCACATGGGACTTGTCAACTTATGTCTCAGGGTGACGGGTGCGGTGGCAGTGCCCATCAGATCTTTGCGATTTAAAGTTCTGAGTGACCCTGCAACTGCTATTGACAGGCGTGTAGCTTACCATCAGGCGCGAATTGTCCGTCCCGTCACTTGATATTATAAAAAATAGAGTTAGCAGTGGTGCTGTTTATTTAGGTATTACTGGTTTGTGATTGAACCGATTGTAGGTGTCTTGAAACATAAATAATCCAGGCAACAGGTAGCTGTATTTACCATTGCACGTTAATAGTGATCTCGTGAGGACGACAGAAATTCTTCTTTTGTAAAAAAACTTTGGGTCGAGCAGTAACTCTAAAATTGTTGTGACTATTACATTAGTGATAGAATAATTTGAACAAAACAATCTAGAATACGATCAATCTAACATATATGACATAATCGTCGTCGGACATAGAAATGACATTTCCGCTACATCTTGTCCTTTGCGTTACATATCAAAGCCAAAGCCTTGCGACTTAGACGCAATCCCTTGCTTAATTTCGTGGAATGAGCTCTTAAGCAGGCCCTTAGTTCTCTACTGAGGGCCCTTGTCTTACGGCACTCACCTGGAAGTTCCACTTTAATATCCCTTCGCTTGCTTACGTCGCACTTTAAGTCGGATTAAGCAAGGGTCACGCGATAATGTGTGGCATAAACCTAAGCATAAACTTACCAGTGTAATCTTGGGGCGAAATATCAAACTATTGTGGGATATCACCCTCCATTAAGAGCTATGTTTCTAAGTACAACGTCTGTGAAAACATGGTTATAATTATTGATATGTTTCAATTTCTTAAAATAATTAATTTACTACATTCTTTCCATGAATTACATCACTATGAAGGCTTCTAGACCATGTGATAGATAATTTTGGGATCAAAATCATGTCAGCGGAATATCTACAATTAATCAGCATGATATATATCTCATCTGTTCTCGTGCCCATTGTATCTGACCAGCTGCATCTGTAAAGATCTGCTAATGGCAACAAATAATAGGGGCATAGAGCTGGATGCTTACTGGTTCTAAGAAAATTAACATCGCATAGTTTATTGATTTGTTTCATTTAATCGATAAGGAGACTATCATTAATTCGATTTTCTGAGGAAGTACTATGTGAATATCCCAAGCAAAGCACAAATTTTTGTACTTACTAGTACAATTATGTTGGCATATATACATTACAACGTCTGTAGACTGGGTACATACTCAGGACTACTACGTGTCCGATGTTCGCATTCTCCGTTCGCATCAAACTTTTCAGACACACGCCGGTTTATTCTTGTTGTTTTTTACTTTTTTTATCTATTATTAATGTATATAATAAGTATTTGAGTCTAGTCGGATCGAAGGTATTTTTTTCTTAGTGTTCGTTAGAATTGATTTGAGTTTGATTAATAAAATTTGTATTTTGTATTTTTTGGTCGAACACAAAGAAAAATTGCTGCCGGCTGGATTCGATATTTACGCCATAGCGACATCTGTGAGCACTACGGAAAAAGTCGTTAGAAACAAAAAAACAACGGTCTGCAACAAGCACATACAAAAAATCGTAAGGTCCGTTGGTTCGTTCCGTGGCTTAGTTGGCATAGCGTCTATCACAGCTTGCTGGAAGACGCTGGTTCGAGTCTAGTCGGATCGAAGGTATTTTTTTCTTAGTGTTCGTTAGAATTGATTTGAGTTTGATTATAATTATAACGGAGTCATTTCACAAAAATAATTGAATATCATGGCGTTCACATCGTGTCATTCAATAAAAACTTACGGATGTGGATCGTAGAACAAAGATTCAAGTTCGGACAGTCGAGTCAGTTCGCTATCATGTTCAGCTGTTGGTGCTGGTCCAAACCCCGTACGCCAGGTGTTTGCATCGTTTCCACCTCGTGGTGTAAAAGCAATCTACACGTACCTCAAACATCTTTGACATTCATTAGCATCCGGAAAGTAACCTACAGGCTGCTTGTGTGTTTCATATATATTCGCCAACTGAACGGTAGCTAATGGAAGATATCTCCGGCAACAAATCTCTGGGATTGTTTTATTTCTTTTTTTTTACGATATTAAGAACGGGATGAACAAGTCGTGCGCATGGTGGAGCGACAAGCCTGTCGACAGCTTTAAACTGCAAAGATCTGAGGGGTACTGCCACCGCGTCCGTTACGCTGAGACATAAGTTGACATGTCCCATGTGCTTGTAATTTTACCAGCACCCTTACCCTTCAAAACCAGAACGCTATAATGGTCACATTATTGCTTGCCGACAAAAATAGGTAAGGCGGCAGTAACTCCCTTGTTACGAACTCTTTCACAGGGAGGCTGCTAAAACCTATGTCAAGCGTATCTAAACTAATATTATAAATGCGAAAGTAAATCCTTTCTGTTACGTTTCCACGCCCAAGCCGCTGAACTAATATTGATATTTTGGTATAGAGGTAGAAGGGACGTAGGAAAAGGCCATAGTTTACATTTTGTCCCAAAATAAATCTTAAATGAAAATTTGTATGGCGAACCAACAAAACTGTAAAAATTAGAGTGATACGGTAGGTTACTCCAAAAATAACAGATAGCACAAATAATTGCAAAACTGGAGTGGCAGTGGGCAGGGCACATTGCTCGAAGAGTTCTCGAGTAGCGACCGCGTGCCGGAAGACGCAGCGTGGGCAGACCACCCACAAGGTGAACTGATGATCTGGTGAAGGCTGCGGAAATCCACTGGATGCATGTGGCATTCTTTGGGGGAGGTCTATGTTCAGCAGTGGACGTCTTTTTGCTGAAATGATGTCGATTACTCGAAGTACTTGTTCTACGCAGACGAAGTCGTCGGCACCTGCTAGTAGATATCAAAATCTAAGCTTACCCTATACAAGAAACCTTCGTTTTAGACAATCCAAGAGCTTTTGAATTAATTTGTACGTCAGGTATTGATCAATGGAAAATATAATGTAAATAATCTCTCGAGAACTGTGAACGACGTAAAGTATGTTTTTGTATAGCGGATTAAACGAAGAAATGAGGGAGGTAATAATATTTTGCCTTGGAAATGAAGCACCGTGGTGTTTTGGACGTGACTGTGGTACAAAGAGACAGCTTAATTTTTGCTTTCGACGATGACGTTTAGAATCCATTAGTGAGAGTTGCCATTCAGGCTACGTATCGTTAATCCGTTCGGCAAACGAACGTTTTTGTTCATAATCTAAAGGGTTGTTTCGAAAATAGAAGATTAATTTCGAGCAAATTGATTAAGTATTTTTCAATATCTTATTGAATATTACGATGATTTACTACTTGCTATTATATTGCTATTGTTATTGATACAAAGATCGAACAAATACAAAAAAAATTCCGCCAATATGACTGTATTTCAACCAGCATCTGACGCTTCGACGAGGCTACAGCTCTTACTAGCTGAGCTACAGAAAAAAGTCAGCAGATCTTACAACTGGATTCCAACCAGCCATTATTGTGTAATGGTCGATATAACAACAAATGATCGGTTTTCACTTGGTTTACGATATTTGATATAATCTTAAACGATATAATCACTCATGGGATGTAATTTATAAGTGGTATAACAACAAAAGTCATAATTTTGTTATGTTTAATAAACCTGTAAAAACAGGTTTATATAACAAATAATATCATCAAATCGTATCATGCACTAGTAGAGTCGCTTATCAGCTACGAATTAAAAGTATATAGTCGGACATTTGCTAGGTATCTAAAAGAAATCAGAAAGTTACAATTAAGGTTGATAAAACATTTAGTATGCAAAAAAGTTGAACAAAAATGCAATGGCACAGAATACAATGGCTTATTATGGGTTACTTATAAGTACTCCGAAATGACATTTTCCAGAAATAACGTTTGGTGGAAATTTCATAACCTCGAAAGTAATTTTGAGAGGAAAATATTTTTTCTTTTAAACCTAACTTAACCTAACCCAATCGTGTCTTTGCGATAAACATTCAACATATCCTGAAAGAACAACTATTTCATTATAATTCGGTTTTCGGTGTAACGAAAATTCCAAGAAACGTTATTTCGGACAAAAAAAATTTTCGACTTTGTGATAGGTTGCACTTATTTAGTCACTGTAAGGTCATGCCAATAGAAATTAGGAGCAGATATTTGACAGTGTTGGAAAATTACTATAGTGATAATTATAAAGTTAGGCTTAAGGTACATGACAAAAAAGTTAGGCAGGGGTAAACTAGTGCAGTTTAAAGCAAATAACTGTTATGGAAAAAGATGTACACTTTATTTAGTTCCAAAGATATATAACGTTATTGATTGGCTAAGGAATGACACTGACATTAAGTAAATGTGCACTAAAATGTACGTTAAAGGCGTACCTCTTAATGTAATTTTTACATTTTATTTAGTAAGTACAGTTAATACTTGGTAATGTTTTAAATTACATAGTAAAGTAGGTATAATTAAGTAGGCACAGCAGTTTGGCGACTTTTGGTAAAGAAATTACCTCCTGTATTTTTCTTGAAATAAATAAAAAAAGGAATGACCTCTTTTCAATTGATATAACGATATTTGATATAATTCAAACGATGTAAAGGGATATAATTAATAAGTGGTATAACAACAAGAGTCATAATTTCATTGATTATAAGTAAACCTTCTGTCGATAATCCAGCATCACCAGTCACACAGGTTATAATTATTAATATAAAGATCGAACACTTAAAAAAAAATCTTAGATCCGGCCGGTTTTGAACCGACGTCTCCTAGAAAACCGTGTCAGACGCTATCTAAGCCACGGAACGAACCAGCGGACCACACGAATTTTTCTATGTGCTTGTTGACGGATCTTTGTATTTGATTTTTAAAGACTTTTTAGCCGTAGCGCCATCTATGAAAAATCTATGAAAATATTTCATCACCCAGTTAGATATCTTTACAGTTACTAGCCCTGGCTAGAGATGTCGCTACTAACTGTAATTAAATTAGGACTATTTTAAATTACACAAAAAATAATTGAATATCATGGTGGTTAAACATTCTGACGATCAAAAAAATATTAACTTAATACGTTCTTCATGTTTCATCATCAAATAAATCATGACCTTAGTTCAAAACGCCAAAGTATTCACCTTCAGTATTATAAACATTAGATAAGTATAATGATTAACTAACATAATGAATTAATGATACAATATGAACAGTCACAAAGCTGCATAGCTTTGTGACTGTTCATATCAATACTTATATTATTTTATAGGCATATAACATCAAAGTTTTAACATTATAATAAGCTTACTTTAAGCGCGAAAAGTCAATGTAAGGTTATAGTAACATTGTTTTAAGGGGTTGTGGTAGGCCCTGTATTCTATGTTGGCGGATCAAGAGTCCCACGAGGCAGTGGTCTCCTTCTGTGAAGCGGTGATTCATCAGAAGGAGGTCGCTGAGCGTGATCGGCAGTGGGTCGATCCCACTCGGCGGCGGCGTACCTTCGAGGTTGCGGGCAATCGGAGCGGGTCCCCCGCTGCGGAGAGGTATCCCAGGAGAATTTCCCCACGAAAAAAGGCCCTGTATTATCAGTATTATCCATTAATTAATATAAATCTAACCTAACCTAGCAGGAGTATCTGGTACGAAAAGTCAATGTAAGGTTAAAGTAATATTGTTTAAGAAGTAGTGGTAGGCCCCCATTTCTAAAAGATCAATTTTAATGCGTTTTTGTGATTTGGTTTACCAGACTCGAAAGTTGTCGCACCTAAATGTGAGATTGTAGTCTACGAAAGTTATACTGAAACGTTTATATCAAATCAATATTATATCATCGGTATATTAAATTGAATGTTGTTATATCAATCGTTTGTTATTCCCAATGATACTTTATATCAATATGTCAATGTCATTATATCATATATTATATACCTATATAAAAAAAATCAAATGTAAACCGTATGTCTGGGACCCGACGATTCAAGCTTGCCTAATATAGGGACCGTAGTAAATATGAAATTCTAAACATTTCCTGTCAATAAATTTTAATTTTATTTTTTTATCACAGATTCTGTAGGTGAAAGGTAAAGAATTTAAGTGCTAAATAGTATTTTTTATTACAGAGCGTTTTAAAAAAAGTGGCTCTTTATTCATAGCTCTTTTCTTTAAATCAATCTTAAAGTCAAATAAATTATTTTAAATGAAAAGCACACGACAACAGGACATATGTATTTATTTTTCATCACACTTGTCCGTAAATAATATATGATTGTATGCGAGTTTCGTTATAATTATATCAGAAAATCTATGAAAATTAATCGGCTTTAGAAGAAACCCTCGCCTCAGAGGAGGCCTGTGTCTAATAGTACGACGGTGTTAAAGTGTTTCTGAATTTGACAAATTAATGAATATTTCAACGGCTCACGGGTTTTATTAATCGACGTCAAAAAGCAAATTATTTACCCGTGCGTCAAGATAAAACAACAACACAACAACTCAACAATTGGAATTTGAAAGAGAATCCCTTTTGAATAATCAAATTTAATAATTGTTTGATCTCTCAACGGGCATTAATCAATTTCTTGAAGAATTTGACCGTTAACTTTGGATTCATCTGCCAATTCAATTCCCTGTGAAGCTCCCCGCGTCCCGTCTGCCCCCCTCTTTCGCTTGAAACTCGGACTTCACCTTCCCTCCTTTGCATAATCAGGTTTTACTTAAATTACGAGTTTGAATGATTTATACGAAAAAGTTGGCCGTGAAAATACCGTTTTTAGAATTGGGTCTTAATTGAGTTTTTCTTTGATCGAATTATATTTCAAGTTAATTATATATGTGTCGAGTTCTTATATTTTCGCAATTGTTACACAAAGAAAATTATACTATTTTTTCGGTTCTAAATCGCTTATATTTGTTTTGTCAAACACACCAACGTCTCGGGCCCTTTACAAGTCCCATGGTCATGGCCGACTGAGATGGTAAAATCATGAACCAGTCTAATGTTAATGCAAACCACCAATACAAACCATTAGATTACATAGATTTAGGTCTGAAAAAATTGTTTAATTTCGTATAATTATTTCATTTTATTTATTTATCTCAACATACAAGGTAAATTATATAAATGCTTAGTGAGTTTTCAACATTATTACTAATTTACGAGAATCTGTTGCCTTATTATATATGTGATATATTTGTCAATTAATTTTCACTCATTTAGTGTTGTTACTTTATTTAATAACAATAATGTGCTAGAAAAACCACGCTTAATACCTGCATGGTCTCACACTAGGGCTATTTCCTGTACTATGAGTACCAGAGCAACAACTATTTACTTATGGCCACCAATTTAAGTAAGGAAATTCCTCAAATTTTGTGTTTCGACAAAGTGTGTTTGTTGGAGCAAAATATCCTTTACTTAAACGCTAAAACGGGGTTAGTATTATATTCGGAATGCTAACCTCTCTCAATGCGTTATTCTCCAACAGTTAATTTAATGAACAATGCTCAGGTGCACCATTCAATAATATTTTCATTAGTGTTCGAGATAAATATTTGCGATATGAACACGCCCGCCGCTGATTAACGATGCCGCAGTGCTGCTAGTGTTGCGCCTGCATCGACAACATTATCGATAAACGATATTATTACTCTGTGGTGAAATGCAAAAATTTTCATATATATTAGCGGCAGAAATATGTCTTACGCCTAAAAAGCATATTAGGTATATCTATAAATTGCAATTGGAAATGACTGCTATACTTTGCGATCGCGTTTATGGTTGATGTGTTTCGCTAAACAAATCACTTCGTTTTTAATGATTTGCCAGACATATTCAATTTCATAACGCGAGTTTTTTCTTACACTGGACTCGTCATCATGAGTATGTCTTGTGATGACAAGTGCAGTGCAAGAAACAATGCAAGAGAGTACTTGGTACTTGGTGCAACGGGATGGTGTCCGCAACTCGACGACAAAGCGCCTAATTTGCGTGTATGTATGCAAGAGAGTAAGTCCCATGTTCCATGTGCCTGTAATATCACCAGCACCCTAACCCTTCAGTACCGGAACGCAATAATGATCATATTACTGCTTGGCGGCAGAAATAGGTATAGTAGCAGACCCTCACAGGGTGAACTCTCACAAGGAGCTTTAACTCCTGCGAAAAACGCTGGATCGCGAGGGTTAGGTTCCAGGTTATTACATATTAAATAAAACACAGGATTTTATAAACAAAAAGTTGATACCGAATAATTGTCATCGCATCCCTACAAAAGTGTCAGAGAACTGAAATTAAATTTATAAATGAAAAGCGTTAACTTATTGAGTTTTGTGAATAAGAAATTGATGGATGGTTTCTCCGATGCAGTGTAATTACAAGCGAGATATATGTATTCATCTAAATTCGACTAACGCTTGTATGTAAGGGTTTATCACGTAATTATGAAACTAGGCTTTAGGCTTAGGTGTTCTTGATATGTTTGAAATCATTACCAAGCTAAAAAAATCGTTTTTGTTAATTTTCTAGTACATTTTCCGCAGTATGGTTTGACACAAAGTCAAGGTTAAAGTTAAATAATAATTTTGGTCAATCAACTTTTATTTGTCCGACGACCAACTCATTGTGTCCCAGATAAAGTGAGACCACTAACAAGAATTCTTTAAAACTAGAATTGTTTTATATATGGTTTTCTTAAAATAAATATATCATTAACCAACATCTTTCCTAAATTATCAAAATTATCCATTATTTAATGGTTGTCCGAGTGACCCAAAACTTCGATCCATAGTATTAAAGTCTGTCCTCAAGTAACTGTCGTACCATGATATTTCATACCATAAAAAAAGAACAACATCCAGCAATTATTTGTAATTACATTTAAACACATTGACTTACAATTATATGGACGTCGGGTCCGCGCTAAAAAGTGTCCGAACTTATAGGGCTTTAAAATCGTATACAGAGCGTCATTCACGCTTTAGTCTTAGTTTGTTCGACTGACAGCGAAGCAAGCAAAATTAGACAGTACTGCGATGACCTTACAATTTAAATTCAACGTTTTAGTTTTTTCATATTCCTTTACATGTCACTACGTTTAAATTAAAACTTGGGATATAAACTTCTAACAGTATATATCTTTTATAGTTATTAATTTATTAAGTTTTATTGACCACAACACATAATGATACAAAAGGCGGTCTTAATGCTTAAAGCATTCTCTACCGGTCAGCCTTTGAGGAAAACGAAATTCACGAATGCGGCAAATTAAACAAAATATTAAATTAATAATGTAATAAATATATAATCAAATATATGTACAACAAACATTGACTTACTTATATGGACGTCGGGTCCGCGCTAAAAAGTGTCCTAACTTATAGGGCGTTAAAATCGTATACAGAGCGTCATTCACGCTTTAGTCTTCGTTTGTTCGACTGACAGCGAAGCAAGCAAAATTAGACAGTACTGCGATGACATTACAATTTAAATTCAACGTTTTAGCTTTTTCATAATTTACATGTCACTACGTTTAAATAGGTTGACTTGGGACATTTTTTTCGTGGTTTTTGTATTAGACCCTGTATTAGACATTATGATTATAACTGTTGTCAAACAAACGTAGCGATATTTTTTATTTTATCCATTAGGATTTTTTTGCATTAAGTTTTGGTCCCCATAAAATGTTACGTGACTCAAGTCTATTGGACAACCGGTAAAAAGTTCTAGCAACAATACAGAGATGATGCGATAGTTATAATGCTAAACAGCTATTCTTACCAGCAAGAGAACACACTTAGTCGCCGTCTTGATTTCGGCGAAAACGTGGCATCGGTTGGCCGAGTTGCACTCTTTTTTTTTTTATGTATATAATAGACACACGCTTGGCCACAATCTCACCTGATGTTAAGCGACGATGTGACCGACGATGGGACGCGTTTGCCTAAAAATGCCTATTCACTCTAGCCTTGAATAGCCCCAAATTGTACTTTTCGGGAAATACAGATGCCGGTAGAGCATTCCATTCCTTTGCCGTACGCATCAGAAAGGAGGAAGCAAAGCGCTTAGTGCGAATAGGTGGAATATCAACGACATAAGAATGGAGTGCTCCGGACCTTCTAGTCGACCGAAGTAGGAACGGTGAGGGCGGAACCAAATTGAAAAGTTCCTGCGCACACTCCCCGAAATGTATCCGATAGAAAACCGACAAGCAGGCTACTTTTCTGCGATGATCGAGATTTTGGAGCTTCGACTCCACAAGAGGATTATTGTTAATAAGTCTCTTTGCTTTACGCTCCACCGAGTCCAAGGCAGCTAACTGGTATTGGGCAGAGCCGTCCCAAAGGTGGCAGCAGTACTCCATACAGGATCGAACTTGTGCTTTATATAGATTTAAAAGCTGTTCAAGAGAGTGGGTGTGTTTATTGTGTGTGCCCTCGGACCACCACAAGAAATAAATAAATAGATTGTTATATCATACTCAATTATGGTGAAACAGATTCTATTTACTCTTGGTTTCATTGTGAGAGTGATATAAAGGACACAAAACCTCACTTCTTGCTCAGGTAGCTTAAATTTAAAAAGTCCCTTTGGACAACCTGTCGTCTGGACAACCTGTCGTCTGGACAACCTGTCGTCTGGACAACCAAATTGGTTGTCTGTGGGACATCATTGGTTGTCCGTAGGGCCAATTCATGTAGTTTGATTCTTTATGTAATAAAACTACAATTTTCTTTGATTTATTTGTTTAAAATACTTGTTCTATATGATTTTTGGAATTTATGTTATAGAATGGGAATATCTCAAAAGAAGAAATCCGCGTACCAAGCATGGGTAGATGGTCGACTGCGCAAAGCTCCGAGTATTCGGAATCTGAAGAAAGCTTTTAATATAGTCGCCAAGGAGTGTAAAAGCGTGTTACATAGGGCCAAGTTCGATCACGTGCACCGCATAGGCTCCAAGCTTGCCTCTTATCCAGCAGGTAGCAAATCCTTTTGGTCCTTGGCCAAAACGGTCTAAAGTAATTTTTGTCGCCCATCTTTGCCACCTCTTTTGAGACCGAATGGCACGCTGGCCCATACTGCAGAAGAGAAGGCGAATCTCTTTGCCTCACTCTTTGCAGAGAGTTCGCGTCTGGATGCTGCAGGGAACCTACCGCCTACCTTACCTCAGGCTGACTGCACTATGGCGCCAGTTTGTATACGCTAGAAAGATGTACTTAAAACTCTGCGGAATCTTGACTAGAATCATATAGATGTCGGAGTCCCTCAAGGTTCCGTAATGTCTGCAACACTCTTTCTGCTGCATATCAACGATATGTTAATTCCGGGTACTTATACGTATGCTGATGACAGCACAGTTGTAGAAAGGTACTTGACCAATGCAAGGGTCTGCACAGAGGAAATCCAATATTGTCGAGAGTTTATAGTTAGCCATTTGGATTTGACATTCAGGCCGTCTCCGATTGGGGCGATGCCAATCTTGTCAAATTTAATGCTACCAAAACGCAGGCGTGTCTATTCTCCACAAAACGGAGTCTCTTTGAGCTGACACCGACTTTTCGTGATATATCCATACCGATAGCCGACCGTCTCCAGCTACTTGGAATGGACCTGTCGTCCAATCTGAATTTCGGCAGATACATTGAATCTATGGCCAAAAATGCAGCCAGCAAGCTTGGCATCCTTTCCTGTGTGAGGCGTTTCTTCACACCGGGACAGTTGCTTTAGCTGTATCAAGCACAAGTCCGGTCATATGGAGTACTGCTGCCACCTTTGGGATGGCTCTGCTATATACCAACTGGCGACATTGGATTAAATTGACAAGCGTGCCAAGAGGCTTATAGGTGACTCGGAATTAGTAGAGGCGAAGCTGTAGAGCCTTGAACACCGCCGTAAAATTGCTTGCTTATCGGTATTTTACAGGATTTAACATGGAGAGTGTGCCATGGAATTACACGATTTAAGTCGGCTTTCCCCTTTCCATCATCGGAGAACTAGACGTAGGCTTGAATTCCACCCCTATGTTGTGGATATTCGAAAGATTCACACGAAGTGTTACGCTTCCACATTTATATGGCGATTTGGCGAATGGCTATGAAGTGGAATTCACTGCCTGCAAACTTATTCTCTGAACGTTGTAACTTGGACCTTTGAAGGCGAGAGTGAATAAGCATTATTTAGGTGTGCATGCTCCAACGTCACTTTCCATCAGGTGAGAAGGAGGTCAAATGCTATATTCATAATAATATTTTTTTCTTTTTGTTCCTTATCAATATTCATTTGTAGGCATTAGAAGTTTTAATATTTTCTTCGGACAACCAAACATGTCTCAATAGACATGTCCAATGACAACCCGACTGTCATCATGTCCATATTTCACTGAGTGATAGGACAATCGTTGTCCAAGAGACACAGTTAATGGTGATATTTCTGAAGTTATATGTCATACCGTTCCAACAAATATAAAAAGTTATAATCTATTACATATTTCATAAACCTGAAGTGTGGGTTTTAATTTTAAATAAAGTTTACTTGATTAAAAAAATTATTCAACTAGTGATACACGGGACAGATGGTATTTATTGGGTTCCCTCGGATTTTTAAGTCAAAAATTATATTTTTCTGACGATATTCGCACTGCTAATCGCCGATTCCTATAAAATAATTAATTAACTAGCGTATAAAATAAAAATGTATATTAAAATCTTCAGTCAAATTAAAATTATAAATTTCATGAATAGGACATTTAAAAGTTGTTTGACCCATTTATTCCATAGGTAAAATTTTTACGCTTGAAAACGTAATTTATTTTAATCTACTTTTTAAGCTACTGTACTGCAGCGACACTCGTGACATCCACACCTCGAACATGTCATTAAAAGAGTAAGAAAACTTAATTGTATTTTTAAAACACTAAGATATGTAGTGCCAGGACCAGTCGCTCGTCCGCGTGTTTCGTCGTCTAGGGATATACTTAAGGAAAAATACGTGAGTTTGTTTCAATCTGTATTGATTTATTGTATTCCTGTATGGAGTGGAGCTGCTAAAGCTCGTTTTCTCGAGTTGGAGCGTGCGCAACGCAATTTACTTAAAGTAATGTATTTTAAAAAAACACGATTTGCCACTAGCAGTTTGTATCAACTATCAAATTTAGCCACTGTAAGGAAACTCTACATCACTCAAACTGTACTCAGACAAGCCAGGTCTCTAAAATATGATCTAAATATTTCGAAGAGGAGAAGGAAAGACATTGTGATACAAGTACCTTAAGTAAATACAACATTTGCAAACAGACAATTCAGCAAACGATCGGCCAATTTGTACAATTTAATTAATAAGGAATTAGAAATAAACGCCAAAAGTTACAGAGACTGCAAAAAGGTTATATCAAAATGGCTACAGTCGAAATCGTATGAGGAAACCGAAGATCTATTAGAACACTTGTTTTAAAAACACTACTTTCCTAATGTATGGCAACAGGTTAACACACGCGCACACGCACACACGCTCACACGCACACACGCACACACGCGCGCACACACACACACATACACACATTTCATATACAAATGCACACTCATAAGTTTTAAGATTAAAATTAAATTAAAATTAGAAGTTAAGACAGTGCAAAATTGTTAAAAAAAACATATTTTTGGTTTTGACGACGTTCGGAAATGTAAAAATTAAACACTAAATTAAATATAAGTTAAAAATGTTAAATATGCCTTTACACGAGTAGCTATCGAAGAGCGGTGCCTCCTGACAAAGGCTTGATAAGCTTAATAGGAGGTACCATCCACTGTTAATGTAAAGTTAATTGTATTACTGAAATAAACATATTTATTTATTTATTATTATTTATTTTTTACTGCTCGTTCACTACGCTGACCTCCCTGAGAAGAACTAGCAAGAAACTCTAGGGATTGCTCTTTTCAAATAAACTTAAATGCTATGGAATACACTTTGAATCATAATTGTGTGGAATCTAGACTATTGTTGTCTTTCCATACTTCTTTATCTAAAACATACTCTTCAATTTTGTAGTATGACTTTTCAATTAAAATACTTTTAATGTAACTTTTAAACTTAGGAAATGATAATCTTAATATATTCTCCGGAATTTTATTGTAAAAACGTATACAATTCCCCATAAAATAATCGTTTACCTTGGTTATACGAAATCGTGGTACCATGAGTTTGGACTTAGTTCTAAGGTTAATATTATGGATATCTTTTTTCTTAATGAAATTATGTATATTTTTACGGGCATACAAAATATTTGAGTAAATGTACTGTGATGCCACGGTCATGATACCAGTCTCCTTAAACTTTTCTCTGAGAGAACACAAGCGTCTCACCACGGTTGTCAACCGGTTTTTCTAATTGTTGTTTGTGTCCGTTTATTTTGTAAAAAATACCAAAGAAATTCGAGAAAAAACTAAATCGTAAGGTCTGCTGATTCGTTTCGTAATTGGAGAGTGTCAGGCACGGTATGCTGATGGCGCTGGTGGTGTTCGATCTTAATTCGTTCGCATTAATAATAATTGTAACAAACTAGTGCAGTAACTTGACAAAGAATAACTGAATATCATGATAGTAAAACATTTTGATATTAAATACAGTTAATATAGAATGTTTTGTAGATAGTTTCTGTTAATTTTAATAACGAGGTTTCGACTTTGAAGTTAGGTATTTGGCATCGAACTTTAGCTTCTGTTTTTGCTAAATTGCGATCCTAAATCTAACCCATTTAGGGTTGTCGTTAAATCGGCAAGTGTCGTGACATTCTGTCGCTAACTCCTTTATCAATGTCTGTATCTCGAATATTCACGTTTAGATTCGCAGAATATTTGCTTTTTGTTGCTACTTTAAGTCGATCCGCAATTTCGACGTTTTCGATAAAAGTTGTGAAAAGTTATTTCAGTGTTATTGAAAATGGCCGCGGAGATGGGCCAAAATGATTAAGTAAAGTTTACCCAAAGGGGTTTTGGCTTTGTGAGCGGAATAAAAAGGCGACTTATATTACCTACTTGTATCATCGTCATTGTCAACACATTAAATATTCCATTCGTGGTAACGGATTTCCTCCAAGGATAGGGTTTAACGGTAAAGTACGGGACTTCACTCATTTCCAAAAGACTAACAGTTTGCATTAATCGAAAAAATAAAAGGAATGCTACTTTTTCTCATTCAGTTTTACTGTTTTTTACTGGTTTTTAAGGTCACCAAGGTTGAGTTCTCCGTCGAAGGGAAAAGTTGGAAATACTCAGAACTGTAAAGGAAAGGCTGTAAAGCTGCAGTATTAGTCCACGTAATGAGGGGCAATAGATACCGTATTTTTCAATTAATAGTGCAAGGAAAATCCAACGAAAGCGTAGTCATGGCAGAAGGAATACCTTGTGGTTGGAGAATCTGAGAGACTTATTCCACCTTAGCACACGTTCCCTCTTTCGTGTGGCAGCTTCAAAATGAGAATAGCCGTGAGGTTTGCCAACCTTCGTTTAGAAGCGGCATACTAATAAGATGAAGGCTTCTGGTTAACACGGGAGTTACAAAAATGGTACACAGCTGTGACTACCGCTAGCATATTAGAGATCAGGAGACGACCAAGATGTTCCAATAACTGAATGAAACGTCTGATTAGACTCAGCCTACCCAGTGGCACAGTTTTGAGAACTTTAATACTCACCGTCAAAGAAGGCTCTTAGCCTGTATTAAAATTTAACTAGCGGGCCTGAAGGTGCTCATGTAGGCACTGACCTAGGCTCAGGATGCTATTGGATACTTCCGTCATAAGAGCGTAGGATTGAATCTACGCGAGTACATGCTGAACTGGGGAGCTCTTCACCCTCGTTGACAAAGATGGTCGTTTCGTGTGGAGTGTGGGTGTGTTGCGATGAGGTTGGCCTTGTGTAGTGGCGAGAGTGGCATTGAGTGCTGGCTACAAAACAATAAATTCAGTAGAAGTAGTTAGCTACCGTCTCACGCGTAACAATTGTAGACATAGCTCTGCCTACTTGAACTCAGTCTTCCCTTTTCGCTTTGTACGATATGGTTGTGTTGATTCTTTCGCGCAAATTCTCTAGATTCGTAGGAAAATACCTTATTTTGCTGTTTCTAAGTGCAAAAATGATTGCCGCACCAAACATATTACCCGTGGTGGCATTTCATATCATTAGTAAGTATTTTAAATCTTCAGTTTATCGAATTGATTTTTTTGTACTGTAACAAACGAAAATAAACATTATTCCAAAGCGATATGGTCAAGTTTTATCTTTTGGAGAACTAAGTAAACATCTAAAATTTTCCGCGCTATTAGCGAACAAAACCTTAGCGAAAAAATGCTTCGTAAGTGTTTTGTTAATTTTAAACTTAATTGATCAAAATAAAGTTCATTATGCAATAAAATAAATAAATAAATAAATAACGCGCACACTCAACATAGCCCCGCACTAGGTAAACCCTGTGTCGCGGGTGCCATGGACACACATATAGACAACCACAAATTACACCCAAACTCACGAGAGAAATAATTGTAGGCCATACAAACATTTCTCCCGGCCCGGGAATCGAACCTGGGACCTCTGCGTGGCAGTCCGGCATGGTAACCGTTCGGCCACAGAGGCAGTTATAGAAGCTATAGAAGTTATAGAATGTGTGCGTTAAAGAAGACATTTGTTGTCGAGAAGATACTACTTCGTTCAGATGTTAGTCGTTCGTCGTCGTCCAGCTACTGGACGCAAGATGGCAGCACGTTGAACAATATTTCAATATAAAATCAAATCGTCGTAACTTGCAATAAAGTTATTGAACTTTCAACGATATAGCGACTGGGTAAAGTTTAAACTACATTAACAGTCCAGAATTTGTTGCATCTTTTAAAATAGAAACATGTTCACATCCAATGTTCACGTGCACGTGACGTAAACAGACAACCTGACCGACATTTGCTAAGTGATGACAATAGACTACTCAGCAGTGCAATGACCGTTCAGAACTAGGCTGCTGAGTAGAGTAGTTAACTTTATGTATACATTTAAAAATAATATTGTTTATAGTCACACACACTTAAATACCGTTTTGTATAAATAGCTTAAGTTTTGTAAATAAAACGCTCTTTGAATTCAGACATCAACGCTGTCTTATTGACAACGGAGCACTCCTGATTACAGCATCCTCTCACTGCGGCCAAGACACCTTTAGCCGTTAGCTTATCTGATCAGTCTTGTGAGTCTGTGAGACTGGCAGTGAGAAAACCATTTCCTAAAGCACCCTTATCCTCCCCCCTTTCCATCTGTTGCCTTAGGTCGCACGGTGACAGGCTTCCCCTACTATTTATATAAGTATATATTCCGTAGCGTATGGTTAGGGCTAGGCTGTTAGGTAGGCTACTAGGGTTGTTAGTGATAGTACAGCTTTCCCTGCTCACTCATGTATAGCTAGCTAGCTACAGCTAGGTAGTTGACTGTACAACCAATCAACTGTGTTTATCATTTGTTTGAGTACGTTTTGGCGATAGAGCGGTTCTGGTCCATTTTTTTTTCTTCCGTGGTCATATGCACCTGAACGGCTCGCACAGTTGTCAAAACCAAACAAATCCACTGTAGAACCATGACGCGGGTCCGTTCGTCAATGCTTTAGTGATTTCAACAGTGTTCTTAAAATAAAAGCACTTAGAATTAAAATATATGTTCTAGATAGGGCTCACTGACGAGAGTCGTGTTTTGGACAGAGATCTCTCTGTCCAAAACATTTACCACTGTTAGATTTTTCTCTGGTCCCATGATTATGTTCATCTCGCTGAAAGGTCATACGAATAAATATTCCGATTTAGGCTACTTTACGTACAGGTAGATAAATTTTTCCGAGAATACGTACTTACATACGACATCTTTGTTTGTAAAAAGGACGGGTTCATGTTTTTCTTACAGTTTCTTTTTGAATCATCTTCCTCATTTTATATAAATATCAGCTTGTAGATTTCCTTTGTCGATATCTGCTTTGTGGACTTTATATCTTTTACCGTATATTTTTGTCAACTCGTAAGTAAATTTAACTACTGTAACAAAACGAAACTTCGTTAAAATTGTGTAACGCGAGTATTTAAGAACGAACAACGGTTTGCTTTTGTCGAAACTTCACAGACGAATCGTAAGTAAAAGGTAACTTTGGCACATCGTCTTTATTTATGCAACTTTGCCTGTTAAAGTTTATTAAAAGTTGTGATTTTTTTAAGTTGTGGCATGCAATATTTCTGTAAAGGGACCTTGTGTTTTTTTTTATTTATGAAATCAGTTGCACAATTTTCATTACAAGATAGAGTAAACCGTTTCGTTGAAAATGGCTTTTTTATGATATTAAATAACGGGACGAAACAAGTCGTTCACCTGGTGTTAACCGACAGGGCTGTCCACGCCAGTTGCAATGCCCAGAGTTTTAAATCACAAAGATCTGAGCAACACTGCCACTGCTCTCGTCACTCTAAGACATAAATTGACAAGTCCCATGTGCTTGTAATTTCACCAGCAACCCTTCAACACAGGCACGCAGCACGTACGTAAGGTAATTTCGCGACCTAGTTTGCTCGCTCTGATGCTGAAGTAAGTATTTGGAAAGTTAATCTTAGCGCAAGATTTCGATTTTTCTTGTTCCGGGGATGACGGCAACAGTTCGTGTAACTTCAATGTAAACTTGGTCAAGTATATACGGTAAATAGTGACTAACTTACAAACTTGCGTCATGCTCAGAAATCTGCAGTTTTTCCTCTACCAGGGCAGAATTATTTATTAACTTTTTGGTATACTGCTCCATGGGGTCCGAGGCGGCAAGCTTATATAAGCACTTATATTCTAAAGGCGGCAACAATATCTTTTAGATGATAGGACTTTTGCTTGGTATACGAAATACCGCTTCACCTGGATGAGATATCGAAATCATTTGCTGCAGTTTTGCCCATAGACTGTTTGTGTCCGAAATTCAAGTTGGGTGAATTGTTCATACAAAAAAGGTCAAGGTTTTTTTATGACACCAAGTGACAGGGCGAACAAATCGTGCATCTGATGGCAAATATCTGAGCACCGCTACAGCGCCCGCCATTCTGAGACATAAGTTGAAAAGTCCCATGTGCCCGTAATTTCACTTTCTTTCTTTCCGAACTCTTTCGCAAGGATTAAAGCGGCTGGTAATCGGTGCTATCACAGCACAGAAAGTCAGAGTCTATAGGAAGGAATAGGAATTTTAGTGTCATTGACCCTAACCAAATCTGCATCTCCTCAAACAGAAACACTTTAAGAGTCAGATTTAAACATTTCACCACAGTTTACGACAACATGTTAAGATGATAGGAACTATTTATACTATTTTAACTATTTTGCTTGCGATTATTTTATATATAATTGTGATATTACTAGGAACTATATTACACTTAGTTCAGCCTGTTGAAGTGCATTTGAGTAAATGTACAATAGGTTTGTATGCCTACTATTTGGCTGGACGTAGTGAAACTATGCTTATATATAGGATTTTTTTGAGATATAAACTTTACAGGTTCCATGTAGTTAGCCGTGGCCGTGCTACCTGTAAGGTGCCGGAAACGTTGGTTTATTTGAAAAAATAAATATACGCGATTTACTCCAAAAAATAGTTTTCTTTCCTATATGCAACAATCGCGTCTATACAGTCTGTGTTTTCACAAATTAACGAGATATATGTATTTTATTGATGAAGTTAGTATACAACATTTGCGTTGTCTCGTTGAAGCGATAATCTGGTGTTTGAGATTAATCTTATGTTATGCCGTCACTAATTCCATACTATAATAACAAATAGAAACAGTGTGTATTCCGAATGCAAGTTCGTTTCAAATTAGTGGCGCGTGTCGGATACTGCCAAATGGCTGCCAAAATCTGCTAGATTGTTATTTGTTCAAAATAACATATAATAAATTCGAAATTCCTTTGCTGTGGTTACCAATTTGTTAGGAAACCATCAGGTATCCTGTGTCAGTTTCAAATATTAACATTGGTCATCATTAAAAAAAATATTTTCACTAGTTTTTAAGCTTTTGTAATTTATTTTATCTTAATACACATAAGAAATTGTATGCTTACTTTTTAATATAAAGTTTACGAGCTGAATAAAGGGGCTTTTTCATGAGCGACGCAAGACAACGATTGGATTTTGTGTGGCAAAATTTTAATTCTCTCCTAGCGCATCTTCGGTGGAAATGGTCTGGATTGATGAGGATGAGCGAGGCGAGAATTGAAATATTTGTTGATATAATATGGAACCGTATTGCTGCCTACATAGAGTATCTGCAACGGAAACCCACGAGCCATTAATGGCAATTTTTGGTGGAAATAGGCCGGCGACATTTTATTCTGGAAAACAACCTTAATCGTGTTGTATGTATATATGGTCGGTTTGTGTAAATTAGATTAAAACTATAAATTGTAATATCGAATGAAGTACCACAAAACTGTTTAGTGCATCTAATATATAAATAACGGAGTCTGCAGCAGCTTTACACACAGCTGCATTTTCACGTAGGCACGCGTCAATGCAACAGTCGTTCCATTCCGCGAGAGACGCCGCATAAAGATTATGCTATGTTGAAGTTTCAGACTTTCGTGTTGCTGCGACAGACGTCATCGTGTGAGAACCGCCTAGAGAACAGCTTCAGTAGCTCAGTCTCAACAATTTAATTAGGAATGTCAGTGTTCTCGAGCACTGTTAAGTATTCTATGATATTAGTTGACTGCGCGACGGCAGGCGCCATCTTGACTGCCGACTGACGGAGACTAATTCGCGGGTTAATTATTCTGCCGCATGCAGCCGCCTTTGTTATTCAAATGAAGACGCAGCGGCGGCCGTAGCGTGCAATGGAACGCATGGACACTACTGGAGCAACGTGCTTGGCAATGCTCGCTGAATCAAACTCGATTTAATCAAGTTTAACACAAGTTTGAAAATTTTTGCGCAAAATTTGCAAGATTGAATCTAAGGCACATTGACCTGCGATACCGCTATGGGGTCAAATAAGTCAATGCGATGTGTATTCATTTTGTCAATTTACCAAAAATTGTATGAAATCCATGAAAACCGTCTTAGCCTAATTTGACCTACCGCCTCTCAAGCACAGGCCGTGGGTTGAAATCAAGGATCGCACCTCAGAGTTTCTCGGAATTTATGTGTAAACTTTAATATGAGCTTTTCGGTGAAGGTAAACAGCGTGATGAAACTTGCACGTCGAAGAGGCTTATTCCCATCTGATCCCCAATGCCGGGGTACAAGAATAAATATAAATATTTTATTCCCACGTGATACTCTGGTACTCACAAGTTTATTTTTGGTAGTTACTGGTCTGGTACAGTCAACAAGAAAATGTTTTTGAGGGTTGTGCTGCATTTCATTTAGTTTATTACAAATGAACAACATTAACTGTACTAACTTCTATAACTACAT
This sequence comes from Hyposmocoma kahamanoa, assembly GCF_003589595.1. NCBI lineage: Eukaryota > Metazoa > Arthropoda > Insecta > Lepidoptera > Cosmopterigidae > Hyposmocoma > Hyposmocoma kahamanoa. The sequence continues at coordinate 7,246,841 of NW_020654289.1, forward strand.
TAACTTTGATTTCAAAAGTTCTTTTACTTGATTGTATCTATCTTAATTGTACTTACCTTACAAATACAGTGCGGGGATTCGTTGGGAGTTGCAAAATATAGAGGGGATCAGTTATAGTTTAAGATTGGCGGTGGATCAGTTTTGGGGATCAGATGGGAATAAATCGTCGAAGAAGATTCACAAATCTCGGAAAACGTGTGAAGTCCCCAACCCGTATTGAGCCGGCATGGCGGACTATGGCCTAAATCCTCGCCTGAGAGGAGACCCGTACCCAGCAATGGGTCGTGTAAAGGGTTGATGACGATGATAACGCAAGAATTCACGTCACTATTAATTCAAATTTAAATTCAAATTAAAAATATTTTATTTCGCCAAATATTACAGCATAGAAAAATGAAATGAAATAAAATAATGCATTAAATTAAATTAAAATTGAAAACACATATTATTGATGAGTCATGGGTCTCAACCGCTACCACTATCCACCTATGTGCTTGTCCGCATGCAAGCACATCCACTGGTGTAGCAGCGGAGAGTCCCACCAGTCAGTAAAAACGTTCAGGATGCTGTTAGATGATCTACGCAGGCGGCTCAGCAGCGACGCAGTACGCTTGCGCAGGATCGCGGGGAAACCATCCGTTGCCGTCTCCGCGAATATACCGGAAGCACTACAGAACCGTGGCAGACCCAGCAGCATCCTGAACGCGTTATTATATTGTACGCGTAGTGCGCCGGCTGACCGCTGCGCATATGAGACCCAGAGGCTGCAAGTGTAGAAAGATTGGCAGAAAGCTTTGAATAGCGTTATCTTGACTTCGTTAGAGCAGCGCGCGAAACTCCGAGCCAGCATATTACAGTGGACAGCCAGAGCCCTGAGCTCTCTTTCTTTGTCAACATTATCTTTTAGGTCATCCATCATCATCATTAGGTTAATGAGAGTGCGATGTATTGCACTGAGATGGATATTATATAGATAGATAACAGGTTCACTGCACTCTGAGACAAGAATCGTTTTATCTTAAATAACCGACCGTTTTAACGCAAACAGATGAATTTGAATCTTAAATGTAAAGGGAGACGTGCCATTATCTGTACAAAAGGCGACCAATTAGAACTTGACATGATAATATTCACTTCAGTACACTAACTTGGACAAACTTCGATTGTTTCTGTCCAATATTAATACTCTTACTATAACATCAACAAGCGGACTTAATAACTAGGTAACAAGGGTTGTTGAATTATTATATTAAAGCTCTTAAATGTGCACTTAAGTAAGACAGTAAATTGCTTGATATAAAGCGTAGAAAGTGATATGACGGCATAATTATCCGAGGAATGACGCAAATGAATAGCGACATTGACAGCATGAATACTAGGAATAGTTAGTTTTACATTTGGATTTTTTAAAATGTTTTTAATGATTCCTTGCTCAGCTTCAAAACTAAAATAAAAATGTTTACCCAAAATTAAAATAATATTACAATAAAATTATATTACGTACAGGAAATGAAAGTATTTTTCCGGATTCAAGCCGCGTATATTTGTTTTTTCAAATAAACTTACGTTTCGAACTCTTTACTGGTCACGGTTGACTTGGTTTGTTCAAAAAAATCAAATAGATGCGATTTAAATCCGGGAAAATAGTTTCATTTCTTATGTGTAACAATAACGAAACCTAAGAACTCGATATTACGTGGGGCGCACTATAAGTTTCCGGAATAAATAAGAAAAAATACTATAAATGGTCAGAAATGAATTTATTGTTTCTCAAAATATTCTCGGTTAGCGTTAATGCACTTTTTCATACGAATGAACCAATTTTGAAAACATTTGTGCCACTCCTCCGTGACAATCTCTGAATCATAATTTTCATACTCTGCGAGAGCCTCTACGGGTGGTGAAAATCGTTGACCACGTAATTGGTTCTTAATTTTTGGAAATAAATAAAAGTCGCAAGGTGCCAGGTCGGGACTGTACGCGGGATGGTTCATAAGGTCAACGATGTTCACCTTCAAGAAATTCATTTGTCTATCTGGCCGTGTGAGAAATGGCATTATCGTGGTGCAAGATGATACAGCGTTTACGGTTATTTTTACGGAGTTTGTCAATAACTTCCGGCAAACAAATGGTTGTATACCAATCACTATTCACGGTACAATATTCTCCAGTTTTATTAAAAAAAGAAGCAATCATCCGCTTAGAGGCACATTCACGCGCGCCACTTTGGTTGGTTTCGGCTCATCTCAAAAGACCCATACGCTCGATTGCTGCTTTGTTTTGTATCGTAACTATAAATCCATGTTTCGTCGTCTGTTACTATGTTCCACACCAAATTTGACGCCCCTTCGTTGAATCTGGTAAGCATGGCATTGCACCAAGTGACGCGATCCGATTTTTTGAGTCTCAGTCAAATTGTGTGGGATCCACCGAGAGCACAGCTTCTTCACACCCAAATGTTTGTATAGTATCACATATTATATTATCAGTATCACACTACCGCGTTTGAATTATGCAAATCAGCTATATATAGTCGTCTTGCATGGTGCTTCATCGCCAAAAGCAGTTTGAACCCGAGCGAAGCTCCGCTGAGCTGTTAAATTACACTAAAAGTCGTAGAAAATCATAGTACTTATGAAAATGTTCACGAGTTAAATCCATGATGATGTAGACAACCAATTTCTAAAATGACAGTGTAAAAGCAAGTGACAGTTATTATATTATATATGTATATACTTATTATTATAAGTAAGTAAGTACTAAGCAACATCGTTCTTAATGCGCTCAGGCACCTGTCACTCCCTAATGAAACACGATCTTTATTTATATTTCCATTATTCAAATCTGTAGGCGAGAGTACAGATGGACAATGGGTTAAAACCCAATCAACCGGCCCAGGTTTTTACCTAAAGTGGTTTTAACTCATTTCTGCCAAAAATCTTGGGCGGAAACGGCGAATTCGGAATTTGGTATAAACTTCGCATAATATCTACCTTGCAGTCCTGTAGATTCTCACTATGGTCACACGATCTAACGATTTTTTGTATCGATTATTTCAATGCGATTTGCAAGCGAACCGATTCAATAGAAAGACAAATTCAATCATCTGGATTAGAAAGCAATAAACATTTTGTAATAATATAATTAAATTTAAACAAAATTAGATTTACAACATATTTAGTTGTATATATAATCGTATTCTACAGCTAAAGAGTTCCATTTTCAAATGTTGTAATTACTTCTTAAATATTGTTTATGTAAGTGGCCAGTTCCGGAAAATTATAGTGCGCCCTATGTATATTAAGTAATTATATTAATTTGTAACCTATTGCTATATGAATTTGAAAGCGTAAACTTTATAGACAACAACGTGACCGTATTAGGCGCACGACTTGTTCGTCCTGTCACTTGATGTTATAAAAAAAAAACAAAATCCCGCTTGTTACGCTTGTTGTTGCCTGAAAGTGCGATATGTATAATGCTTTTATATTTTTAACCGACTTCAAAAAAAGGAGCAGGTTCTCAATACGACTGCACAGTTTTTTGTATGTATGTTTCGCGATAACTCCGGTATTTGTGAACCGATTTTCATGATTTTTTTTTATTGGAAAGAAGGTACCTCCATAGTGGTACCATTTAATTTTGAAGAAAATCATCCACCTCTAAGGGTGGCGGTGGTGGTGTTCACGCATGAAGATTTATTTTTATAAATAGCGCCTAAATTTTATTATAAGGAGCAATTATTGTAATAGTTGATTTCGCTATTCTCCAATTCAAAACGTTTTTCTCTCTCAATATACTTTGAGTAGTGAGACCCGTTTTTTATTATCTCCCTGTCAAGTCCCGTATAGTGGCGAACCAGGGGGTGAAACCAGGTTTGCGCACTTTCCGGTAACCGATTTCAAAAAACTTGGTTATTATTTGTAATTCCACGTACTTTTGAGGTCGATTTTTTTAGTACTCTGTACTGAGATTATGATTGCACCTTTATTGCTATACTCTGTCTATGTACTGTGTCGGCTATCCATTCTAAATAAATAATAAAATGAAATAAAGTGACACGCACGACGGCCTAATTATTCAAGGAATGATGCAAACGACTTTATATTAACATAAATACTAAGAATACTAGGGTCTTTGTATTAATAATTATAACAAACTAGTTGAGTAATTTCACAAAAAGTAATATTTTTTTTATAATATTAAGTGACGGGACTAACAAGTCGTGCGCTTGATGGTATGCTACACACACCTGTCCATAACAGTTGCAGTGCCATTCAGAGCTTTAAATCGTAAACATCTGAGGGGCACTTACCCTTGAAAACCGGATACAGTAATGCTGACATTACTGCTTGGCGGTATAAATAGGTATGGGGGCTGGATGGACTCTTTCACAAGGAATTCTACTGCTATTAAATACTAATAATATCATGCTAGTGAAACGTCTTGATATTCATTAAACTTAATTACTTAAATTAGTGTTAGATTAAATGGAGATGAAGGCATGCGACCAGAGCGTGTAAAATGTTGGCAGAGGTCCCCCTATGCACGGCTAACACGTTCAACGAAGTAATATATTTTAATAAGTAATGTTATCCATAAATATCGTGGGGTTGCACGAAAAGAGCCTCCCCGTAAGATGTACTCATGTATCATAAAATCATTAAGTCGTATTATGGTGTCACTACTGTGCATGGGTCTTTGCTACAGAGTTATTCATTGGATTTACTAGCGACTGAAAAGTTACATTTAGTTGCAACTCAAAAACATCGTTACACAAATTACACCTAAACACACGAGAGAAATAAATGTAGGCCATACAAATATTTCTCTCGGCCCGGGAATCGAACCCGGGACCTCTTCGTGGCAGTACAGCATGGTAATCGTTCGGCCACGGAGGCAGTTTATATGGTTATTAATTTGGTTTTCACACACTAGTTGGTAATGTGAAAAATGAGAAACACCACTTCTTGCAATATTCCTTTATTCGTTTTTTCAATCTACAACAAAACTGAATATTTTACCAATATTACAAAATTTTTATTAACTACCCCTACCCTACTACCTCACTATTCAACAGGAAAACGACAAATCAAATAACTCAATACTGATTAGACTAAATATTTGTACATTAAAACCACAGTTAAATTTACTTATAGTAATATGGATAATGAACAATAATAATCAGGCTGTATAATTAAGTTCCTAAACGGTAATATTCTACATCACATTGCTACCAGTTGCTACTCAAGTCCTATACTCATCACTTGTTCAAATCAAGAACTGTACTCATTATCTACCTTCTATATTATTATGATTATTACAAATATAGGTACATTGTATGATTAAAATTATAAAACGCTTACAGTAAACATTATTAAAATGGTTTTTAATAATTTTTGTTTACGGAGCTGATACAAACATCAACTCAGTAGCGCGCTCTCACGATATTTTAAATTATCGTTAAACTAATTTTTAATATTAGGGGTTAAAGTATGAAATTGCCGTTTTATTGGAATAGGTTCTTTGAATTTTCATAGAATCTTCATGGTTTGAGGTTTTCGAATGAAACTTTTTTCAAATGGTTTCTGTGATTTTTTTTTTTAAATTTGAAACATTTGAATATCGACTTTCAATTGTTTTTGTTATTCAATTTAGACAAGAAAGATGGATACTGCGAAAATTCGAGTGATTTTTGAATACGAGTTCCGACGCGGAACTAACGCGGCAGAAACAGCCCGCAATATAAATGCTGCGTTTGGAGAGGGGTTTACTAATGAACGCACCGTGCGATTTTGGTTTAAACGCTTTCGTGATGGAAATTTCGACTTAAAGAACGAGCCACGAGGAAGACCGCCCATACAGGTGAATAACGATGAATTAAGAGAGATAGTGGAAGCCGATCCTAGTCAAACTACCCAGGAATTAGGGGCATGGTTTAACGTTACCTTACCCACAATATTGACTCACTTGCGTCAAATCAATAAAATAAAAAAATACGAAAAATGGGTGCCTCATGATTTGACTGATCTGCAGAAAGAAACGCGTGTTGAAACTTGTGTTGCCTTGTTGAACCGGTACAGAAATGAAGGAATATTGGATCGATTTGTAACATGTGATGAAAAGTGGATTCTTTATGATAACCGGAAAAGAAAAATGCAATGGCTGACCCCAGGTCAAATGCCACAACAGTGTCCTAAAGCAAAACTTACCAATAAAAAGGTAATGGTAACTGTTTGGTGGTCTCAGCATGGTGTTATTCACTATAGTTTTCTCCGATCTGGTCAAGCAATAACGGCAGATGTCTATTGTGCCGAACTCCGAACCATGTTGACAAAACTAGCAGTAAAACAGCCCCGACTCATGAATCGATCTTCACCATTATTGCTCCACGACAACGCGAGACCTCACACAGCACGAGAAACCATTTTGACCCTTCAGGAACTGCAATTAGAAACCATTCGTCATCCTCCGTATTCACCAGACCTTGCTCCAACGGACTACCATTTTTTTCGTGATTTGGACAATTATCTACGTGACAAGAAGTTTTCTTCCCAGGAGGCAGTACAAAATGCTTTCACACAGTTTGTGCAGTCTAGATCGTCGGAGTTCTATCGCAAAGGCATTAATAACCTTCCCATTAGATGGCAGCAATGTATAGATAATAATGGCAACTATTTTGATTAAATAAATTTGTTAAAAATTTAAAAAATAAACAATTTAGATGTTCAGTACAAATCGGCAATTTCATACTTTAACCCCTATTATATTAAACTAAATCGTACGTGGTGCAAATGGTGCAGAATGGTGCGTGCCCATCGGCGGTATCAACCCAGGGTATCTTACACGGGAGGTATGTGCTTTTAATGTAGAAATGTTTAGTCTAATCAGTATTAAGTATAGGATTTGATTTGTCGTTTTCCTGTTGAATAGTGGGGTAGTAGGGTAGGGGTAGTTAATAAAAACTGTGTAATATTGGTAAAATATTCAGTTCTGTTGTAGACTTTTGGTATGAAAATATGAATAAACGAATATTGCAAGAAGTGGTGTTTCTCATTTTTTACATTACCAACAAGTGTGTGAAAAACAAATTAATAACCATATAAACTGCCTCTGTGGCCGAGCGGTTACCATGACGGGCTGCCACGCAGAGGTCCCAGGTTCGATTCCCGGGCCGGGAGAAATATTTGTATGGCCTTCATTTATTTCTCTCGTGAGTTTGGGTGTAATTTGTGGTTGTCTTTTTGTATGTCCATGGCATCAGCGACACAGGGTTTCCCTAGTGCGGGTACGTTGAGTGCGTGAGTGTGTGCATTAGTTCGCATAATCAGACGTTGAGAACTCCTACACAAGCAGCTGTACTGCTACAAGTCCCTCAGATATGAAGTAATTTCTAGTTACACATGATAATCTCAGTACAGAGTACTAAAAAAACCGACCTCAAAAGTACGTGGAATTACGTCTATTTGTCAAGTTTTATTGAAATGTTTTATTGAGATAATAAAAATCGGTTCTCACTGCTCAAAGTATATTGAGAGAGAAAAACGCCTTAAATTAGAGAATAGCAAAATCAACCATTAAAATAATTGCTCCTTATAATAAAATTTAGGCGCTATTAAGAAATGAAACTTCATGCGTGAACAGAACACTTTCTTCAAAATGAAATGGGACCACTATGGAGGTACCCTCTTTCCAACAAAAAAGAATCATGAAAATCGGTTCACAAATACCGGAGTTATCGCGTAACATACATACAAAAAAAAAACAGACAATTCAGAACCTCCTCCTTTTTTGAAGTCGGTAAAAAATATAGAACAATACTATAATTGCGGAATGTCAAAGGGTAAAAACCACTCTATGTGGATTACATCATTAAAGTTTAAGTAAATATACTTTGGCTATTCCGATTTCTAATCTTAATAGTATAAGTAAGAGAATATACACGTAAATAATTTCATAAGTACTACACCTGGGAGTTGTATGTGAGGAAATTCCACAAGTAGTTGTAGGAACATTCATATCAACTGTAAGAGGAGGCAAGTGGCTTGCATTGAGACTTCTAGTTTTGCATGATGCAGCAGCTAAGTTGTTCAAGAACTCTGTACTGGGGTGCGATGCGACTTGGAGAAGGCATTACAATAATATTAAAGGAATTTTGAGATTGTGTTCCTTGTCTTTCCATTTTTTTTCGTCTTTGCGTAACCTAATAACGCACCCTTGTATAATAAGGTCACATGTGCAAAATCAGGACAGAGAGATTTCCTTGAATTAGTCGAAAACATTTTTTATGTTGAAATAGGAGAGTTATAAAATTCCACACATGACAACTAACATAGTATTATCTCAAAATTGCTTTAAGTTGTATTAATATTACCTGTTTGATTTCAAAGCGACAATGTTGTCCTGTCACTTTGAAATTAAATCGTATACGAATGACATACAAATATAGCGAAAATTTGGAGATAAATTATAAATATATCGCAATTTTGAGACAAAATATAAAATAATGCAATTTTTGAGATAATATTATTATAGTTGTCAAGTGCGATATACATAAATTGTTTCATGTAGTTCGTATTATTTCTATGAATTTTATATTATGAAAGCACTTCTGATATGTGACCACATATTGCTTTTGTACTGTTTGTCTGTACAATTCAGTCAGGAGAAGTCGTCTGCTCCCAGGTTTAGTCATGACTGTCTTTTGTCCTAGAGAAAGTCGATCTAGTCCGATTTTGTGACCTGTTAGTCTGGTCATCCACAGACGCTGAACGAGACAGTTTTATTATACCAACATTTGGCCTCATTAACTTCCACTTTATTACATCTACAAGAGCCTGATTCTTAAATTTAGGAAATAGAATCTACCAGGGTTCATCGAAAGAAATAACGACATTATGTATTTATCTCTTTTCGTTGTATAATCACATCGGACTCTGTTCTTCGGATGAGTCGATTTTATTACATAATTTAATTTAGTTTCGTTGTGCGCGTAAGCCCTTTGACAAAAATTATGGTAAATAAAAAAAAATAGTGTCCTGTATTTTGGTCTGCAGGAAGAAATTTCTTATGGAAATAGGCTTTTGTTTGTGTTTTTCGTTTTACTAAATGTGATTTGTGTTTTCCTGTACAATAAATAATTGAGTAAGTAAATAAATAAATTGCTTAACGCTACGTTTTTGTCCTTTAAAAACATAGTAGAGCTCCTTGTAAAAGAGTTCGTCCAGGGAAGTACTGCCACCTTACCAATTTTTTCCGCTAAGCAATTATGAGTCCTACTGTGTTCCGGTCTTGAAGGGTAAGGGGTGCTGGTGAAATTACAGGCACATAATATGACTTGTCAATTTACGTCTTAAGGTGATAGGCCTTATGGACAGGCGCGTCGCTTATCACTAGGCGCACGACTTAGTCGTCCCGTTACTTGGTATAATAAAAAAAGGAACGTTTGTTTATCTAAGAAATCAAAACAACGTGTTTTTGGACTTATCAAACGTGCATTAGCCGCTCCGTCGTCGGTACACAAATATTATGTTTGAATTTTCAAACGCGCGTAGGACAGAGTTTGTTTTGTTTTAATTACAAAAATTCCATATTAAGATAGGGACTGTCGCTAGCGCGTTCCAATGGAATGACGTTTGTCTTCTTTTGAAAATCAAATAAGCAAACTGAATGATCTTAAGGAGACGCTATCCAGTAACTATATTACCTGGGTAATTTACAGATTAGTTTTCTATACCTAATTTCGGTGGCAGTTTTTATTATTTAAATATTCGAGTAAATTATTGTGAAATATTAAATAATATTTCAGGTTACACACGAATATTAAATAACACTTTATGATAATATTCAACAAAGTAATATTCAATAATAGTTTATTCTTCGACGAATTAAAAAAATTAATAAACAAAAATTGTCAATTAAATGTCAACAATAATAAGAATACAATATACCAACGGATTTATATTACATAAATAATGTACAACAAATCGCGTACTTGAACGTGTCATTATGTTTTTTTTTCATCGAAAGAATAAGTTAGGTGCACCACAGTCCATCGTCAAGTTCGACAATTAAATAACCTTTACCACGTTCGCGACGAAAAACCGCTTTTGCACGCATATTTCTAATGAGAAAGAAAGCCTTTCCGAGCTAGTGAGGTGAAAACAATATGTTCATTGCAAATTTAGTGACATGTTATCTACTAATGTGATAATGGCTACAATTGTGAATCAACACCAAAAGAAATCATATGTTATCATAATAAATACCTGTTTTCATTTCATGAAACCAAATAAGATATTGAATTACGAAAGATAGATAGATAGATAGATAAAGCGTTTATTCAGTACAAACACAAGCAGAAACAAAACATTTACAATTACATCACAAGGTACACCACAAAACAACATAGAACAAAAATTACAACATTTTTACATAAAACATCTAGGTCATACCTAAAATGCAACAGTTTGTACTGAAATGGCCCTGGCTCAGCATAATTACTGTAGACCGTGAAAAGAGTCTATCAGCGCTGGTTTTCTGCCAGTACCATATTATGGTGAGCGATCGCACCTCAATAAGCCATGCCATCAAAGTGATGATGAAAGTGATGATCACACGCAAATATATATAACACAAAAACAAAAAAAAAAAGCGCATTTTCATATTAAAATGGAAGCTGCAATTTTGTATTTCGATTATGCGCGCGTATTTATTACATTGAAAGTCCATTATTGGAGTGCGTATTATTTGAAATATGTGCGCGGGGATTCCATTTAGGAATTTGTCGGAATTTTATGCAGCGTCGGGCAAATTATTCGTTAAATATTTCTTAAATTTAATCTCCTTGGTGTATGTAATTTTGGCTGATTATCTACTGAATATTTGCCTTTTTTGTGGAATTAGAACAAATTTTAGTTGTTTCACTAATTGAATGTGCATCGAGTACCTTGATAATATTATGATATCTGTAGCGATGTGTAATCTTTGTAATTTTTCTATTCAAATTCTGAATACTTTCCTCATTCTATATTTTGGACAATACATTATGGCAGTATCCGAATCATCAGTGCCAACTTAACCTATGGTTAAGGTGTGTGGCGCACACGGATGCAGGTTATTACGGAGTGCCGAGCGCTGTTCGCGACGTCTCTATTCTCTGTCTGTCTCTATTCTCTCTATTCTCTATCTGCTATTGCTTCCCAACATCATTTGTAATTGCATCATTTGCACCTGTGTTTCCGATCACTGGAGTAAATATACTTGTAAGTATTCCATTCTGATCGCGTGCCTACTAGAGGGCGTCATGGTATTGATTGCACCCGGGCGCTACGTGGACTAGCGGCGGCACTGCGAATCAAACTCAGAAAGATATATTTTAGTACAAACACAGTTCACATTTGCTTGCACGACATTGAGTACTTAGTTTTGTAATAAGATTTAACTTAACACATTACATTAAATTAGGGTTCATTTGCAAAATGACAAGTATCAGTTTTGTCAAAACTGGCGACTTTCCTTTTTCATATTTTTAAATATTATAGTATTTTATAGTATTTTGTTCATGGTAAGATTAATAGAAAATGATTTTTTTCTTTAAAATTTTACGTAAGTCAGACGATTGTTTTAAAATTAGTGTCAAAATTAACATTAAAAATATTCAGAAATATGCTTTTGATAAACACTAAATCTTGTCTCAGTAAATGTAAGGTACACTTTTAACTGACGCTGAATTCGTTTGAACTTGTGAATACAAAATATTATATCAGCACATTCATTAGTTCGTCTGTCCATCTTGCTGTAGGGCGTCCTACACTATGTTTGCTATGACATGGTCTTTACTCCAGAACAAAGCAAAATTTAAATACCATCAACATAGAGATGATTACTTACCTACTTTAAGCTATTTACTTTAGGTTTACTTTAGGTTATAAATTTTGCTCCAAATTTGTAATTTACTCAGTACTCCGCTCTCAGTTATGATATAAAATGATAACATTTGTTGATTTTTTTTGCACGTGACATTTTCAAGAGCGACATGTACACACGCCAGCACATCAAGCTACACATTGACGTATCTTGTTCAACAAAAATATGTAGTCTGATGTGCCGTTGTCCGTAAATAACAAAGACATTCTTTAGAAAATCTGGTCGATTCTCGAACGCAACGGATACTGGGAATATTTCAAAATTATTATTTTATGTAATTATTCATGTTTGTCTCTGTGTAATTTTATCCTGTAGCAAATCAGTCCAATTGCTCCAGAAGTAGTTTCTTAGTATTTTTCTATTATTACTTGGCTTTACATTATATTTACCGCATCCAATGATTTCCTGAATGCGGTAGAACCGCGAAGTCCAACTAAGTAGTCCATCGGTCGAACTAAGTGAATAGTTGGCGACTAAGTTGCTAAGTCCGCTAAGTAAACTGAGCCGGGTGACGCCAGCTTGCGCTCGCGTCATAATAATACGTGCCGATAGGTTAGCTAACTTCAGATGGCTTTTCTTTACTTAGTTATTGACTCTTGCTTGTGTAGTTTTTGAAAGTCTTATATATAGTTTAATCCAGGATTGCCTTTCGAAACTTTGTTAAATCGTCGATGTTTGAGATAAAGTTTTTCTGTTCAATATTTTTGCACTATACAGGAAAAGACCCAGGTTATTTTCATTTCTGAACGCAGAGCTCTGTTATACAATCTGTCTCCTCCGTTATTGTATTTAGAGATGATGAGGATAGAGCAACAGTGTATTTATGTACAGGTTTACGTGCACAACGAAATGTGGAATGTTGAAAAAGAAAATACAGCAAAAGAAGCAATGTAGAACATTTTTCCTTCTTAGTATAAATTTTAGTAGTGGTAGAGCTCTTTGTGAAATAGTTCAGATCATTGTGATTTAAAGTTCTGAGTTGAAACTGTAACTGTTATGGACAGACGTGCCGCTTATCAACAGGCACACAACTTGTCCGTCCTGTTACTTGGTATCATAAAAAAAAACATTTTTATATGCATAATGTATATTTCGTACCTGTGGTGTAATAGAGCCATATCTGCAAAATGATAACTTTTCAGGACAGAGATTTAAAGATTTTTCGACCGATATCAGTCGATAACTGTAGGAGAGTTGTAAAATTTCACATATGCGTAATTTGTTTCATGTAGGTCGTACTATTTTTACGACTTTCATGTGATAAAAGCATTTTTTGACGTATGATAACATGTGGATTTATTAATGAATAAAAATATATATTTTGCAATACTCTCCCAGGTCACCAAAATTTCAAAATAAGAACAGCGCGCAAACTGCTAACTTCAAAGTAAAGAAATATTATAATTGTACTGTTTAAAAACGTCTTTCTCTTTACTTTAAATTTGCAATCATTCACACCGACTGAGGTGTGGCTTTGTGCCATTTTCCTTTCTCACTTCCACCTGTGAGTTGCTAAGTTCCCTAATCATAACTTGGTACTACTCGATTTGCAATTCATAAAAGTGGCTCGGAATAATGGCGACTTTTATTGCTTTGAAAAAGTCAGGTACTAAGTGATATTTTTCATGAGTTTAGGAAACCACTACGAGCCGGAGAAAATTAACGTGCATTTTGCTCAAAACAAATTGACTTGTAAACACTATGTGGCAGTTGTATGAATTAAATAAAATAGGAATGTCGCCGCGACATCTTTTATCGCCATTCCACCTTTGTATCACTCTTTTCTGTGGTTCCTGGCCACCTACTTTGAAATTTTGAATCGTTCTTGAGTCCCTTTTTCTTCTTTGTCACTTAGGTACTTTTCTTCTTTTCACCACTGTCTACTAAATTTCCGAAGCGAGTACACGTGCTCGACTTCACATGAAATTCTGACCAGTTAAATCATGTAACGTAACTGCTTGTAAAGTATTATATTTGTAGTATCATTGAAAATCATGTAACTTAACTGATTATAAAGCATACTATTTCTAGAAATTACAGCCCCTTTTGGGGTAAGTTCCTTTTTACCATAACTTGTATTTAAGTAGGGTTTTTATACGATTGTACATGTTTTCATATCATTATGTTTCGTTACAGCCTTGACGCTTTTACTTTACCTGTTCTTTTCCCTTCCTGCACTCTTTCTTTATTTCTACAATAACATTCATGCTGATCGAGCTTCGTATTTAATTACGCGAGCCCTGCGCGATAACTGCTGCCACCTATGGGATGATTCAGTTACATATCAACTGGTCAGTTTGGGTTTAGTTGAAAAGCGTGGCAAGAGGCTTATTGGTGACTCTGATTTAGTAGAGGCAAAGCTGCAGAGCCTTGAACACCACCGTAAATTTGCCTGCGTATTATTCTATAGGATATATCACAGAGAGTTTGCGATGGAGTTGCATCATTTAATTCTGCCTTCCTTTTCCATCATCGACAAGGATTCGCATGAAGCATTATTTTTCCACATTTATATGGCGAACGGATATGTAGTGGAATACCCTGCCTGCAGACTAATTCCCTGAATGCTATTATTTGGGCGTTCTCAGGGCGAGAGTGAATAGGTATTATTAGGTGTGCATGCTCCAACGTCGCTTTCCGTCAGGTGAGATAGAGGTCAAATGCGCCCTTACGAATTATGCGTTTTGTATATAAAAAAATAACAAACTTGCCAGAGTCAATTCTGTGGAAATCGTGTTAGATAGCCTCTTCTGTGCTGGTAGTTACATGAATAGCAACGTCTTTAGATATCAAGAGTGGAAATGTATAATTACTTTTTGAATATAATCTCATGACTCTACTACTGCAATGCAGTCAACGAAACTATTTAATCAAGTTTCAATTTCATGTAAAAACAAATTTCACTTGTTTGTAAAACGTGTTGCACTGCGAATATTTTGTGGAACTTTTCCAATATCGTGTTTTGTCTCCAAACATGGAGTAGTGTATGTAGATATTTGCTTATTTAGACATGGAATTGTCTCGTTCGCGGTATTGACAGCGTTTCTTGTATGCAGACAATACTTTCTGTTCAAACTCTTCGATTCCCTGCTCAATTTTGTATTTATTGGTACAAATAGTGACGAAGGCGGTTGTAATTGTTGGTGCTTTATATAAATGTATAAGTTATATACCTGGCGTGCTGTGTTTTCTGGGCATCAGACAATTTTTGACTGATTGTTTTTTTTGGTTGATTGTTTAGTTGTAAAAAAATAATTGAGAACGTAGGTCACCGATAATCTGTCGTATTTGCGTTCAATAGATGGCCTTTTTAAGGTTGAACGCATATGATTACCTTTGTATATTATTCATTTATGTACAATCATATAATTTGATTCGATCAGTTATCAAGATTAAGAAGACAATTATGGAGGTTTGTCATGTAATATTGAGGTTTGTCTCTACCATTGCTAATCAAACAGTTTCAAACAATCGAACATTTATCCAGCGTATAGTCCACATTTTAACAGGTCAGTAGAAGGGTCAGTGACATCCAGAAAATACCATTTCAAACGAGTCTCATGTATAGTGCACTTTTGAAATCGTTACTGCAAAGAATACATTTCAGAATTGCAAACTCGCAGCAAGTGGCGCACAGACGTAGGACAACCGCAGCCAGGAGTGATGGTGCTCATCAAAGGCGACCGTCTACCTCCTAGCAGATGACTACTTGGTTGGATCAGCGCAGTTCACCCCGGTAGCGATGGCGACAACTGAGTGGCTGACGTCCACACTACTTCAGGGACCATGAGAACGGCATACAATAGAGTCTGCCCACTGCCGAAGATGTTGAACTAGGACATTCCTGTTCTAAGAGGGCCAGCTTGTTCGTGCTCTGTATCTTAGGGTCGTATTCTAGAACTCTACTCAATGCTCAAGTCAGGATTGCACTGAAAACACAAGCACTGGAAATATGACCCTAATGGCAAGGACTTGTGTATGATTTTCAGTGCTCACTGCAATACTCAAGTCCTGACTTGAGCATTGAGTAGAGTTCTGGAATACGACCCTCAGAGTGTTCACATGCATAGCACACATCGCAGTCTTCGCGGCCATCATTCAATGCACTCCCTAAAGTACGTACAATTTTATGGTCAATTTTAGCTAATTGTAACGTTTTTCTATTATTGACAATGTATGTTTTGTAAGACGTTGTCTCGTCTATATTATTGAACCTTCATCAACATAATTCATGTAATTTTTTGTGTGAATATACAATAGGAATAGGGCAAATCAATTCGCAGCTTTGATGTCTGTAACATGACAAGTTTTCAGGAGAGAGGTTTAAAGATTCTATGAATGAAATTAGTCGATGACCTTTTTATGCTTAAATAGGAAAGCTATAAAATTGCATATAAGTATACATAACTTGTCTAATGTCTGTTCTTATAATCTTTATTACTTTATAAAAGCACTTTTGGCGACGTATTGTGACGATGCGACCGCTTTCATCGCCATCCCACCTTTTTATCACCCTTTTCTCTGATTCCTGGCCACTTTACTTTTGAAATGTTGAATCGTTCTTTAATTCTTTTTCTTTGTCATATTTACTTTGCTTTGTTCCGTCGTCACTCCCATCAAAATTCTCGAGGAGAAAAGACGTATCCTTCAATCTTGTAAACCTAACTGCTTACTATATTTCATATGATTACAGGCCCTTTTGGGGTAAGTTCACTTACTTTTATGTTTAATCTGTTGGGAGTGTTTTTATATTATTGTACCTGTTTCTATACCATTGTTTTTTGTTATAGCCTGTCCTTGCTTTCTTCTCCTTTTCCTTCACCTTTTCTCTAATGTTATTTATACCTTTTACAATAAATTTATGTGGGCCGAGCGTTACTTTCTATCATTATTACGCAAGACCCGCGAGACAGTATGTCGTATGATCACAATAATAAGTAGCTTTCCTATAACGTACCTATATACTTAGTAATACTTCGTCTAGAATAGTTACATAGCCACCAACTTGTGAATCAGTCTGTAGAAGCAGATCGACGGGTTTGGACGTGCTGTGGTCAGATATTTGGCATCTAAATGAGCAAGTGTTAAGGACTAAAGTTTATAGGTATAAATTTAAAAGGGTCCTACACTTTTACTCCAACTATCTGGTCTCAAACTAGGATGTTTCTTGTACTATAAATATCAGAGCTAATTCACTCCTGAGCGTACAACTGGAACCAATTTAGAAAAAATTATTTCCTAAATTGGTTCTACCGGGATCAAACCGGCGATATTCTCAATCAGCGCTCTTAGTGCAAACCGTTGCACCGTCGAGGTTGCCATGAATTATAAAAATGTTAGTTAATTTTTAGATTTCATTTAAAGGATTAGGGACAGTCCCATATCTTTTCTACATAAGTTTTGTTTATAGTGACCCTACCTGCGCGCACAGGAACCTTGCAAGTTAAGGTTTTGACCCCAGATCAGCCAGTGTACAGGGTTGTCACAAACCTCTGTCAGGATTAGGGAGTAAAAAAAATCATTCACTCACCTACAAAATTTCCAGCAGACCGGACACACTGAAAACCATTGTTACTGACTTCGCTTCTATGCAAAAAAGGGACTCTTTCTTGATAGCAGCTAAAAGCTACAATAAAACCAAGCCTCCTAATAGCAAATTGAATACTGAAATAATGGGTTTCCCGGGGAAACGAATGCCGATTTATATTGCCGAATACCTACAGCCAACCATGTAGAAACTTTTTTAACTTACGCGGCAGTTTCTTAGTTACTTCTACCGCCAAGCAGTAATGTGAGTATTACTGCATTACTGCGTTCCGGTTATGAAGGTTAAGGGGGCTGGTGAAATTACAGGCACGTGAGACGTGTCAATTTACGTCTCAGAGTGACGGGCGCAGTAGCAGTGCCCCTCAGATCTTTGTGGCTTTTAAATTTAAAGCTCTGAGTGGCACTGCAACTGGTATGGTAGCGTATGACTTGTTCGTTATGTCACTTGGTAGTTGTCTCATCAATATGGACACCCAGATATTTAATATAATACGTAGCAACAAAAGGTAAGATTATCATTTTAAGTAACACACGACTACACCGTTATTGTTGATTTTGTATTGTAAGTATCCGGCCACTTATTTTTGAAATTTTGAATCATTCTCGAAATCTTTTTCCTTCACTATTTTTACGTTCCGCGTTCCGATGCGTTATTTTCTCAAATTCTTATAAGGAGTGATTATTCGAGAAGATGGCAAAATTATTTCTATTTTAAATTTCTTATCAAGGGTGCTAATTTGAATGCATTACTTACTTTAAATATAAGTAAAAGCCAGTGTGCGAATACGAAGGACATGTGATGTGGAAGAAGCCAGCAAAATTTGTATTTCAGTAATTTTGTGCTAGATATGAGTTTGTTCTCAAACTAATAACAAGTGACGATTTGTTATATCCATCGTCATTACCATCAAAATTTTTGGAACGAGAGGACGTGTTCATAAATCAGAAATGACTTTCATTTTGTTAAACTTCACGTCGATTACTATTAAAATTGTACATTTATATAGGCCTTTTTGGGTCGTTCCCTTTCCTCTTTTGAAATGTCTTACAATAAATCTTGTGGACCGAGCTTTCTGCTTTCTCATTTCGCTAAGGCTAAGCTACACCATTAAACTATTCAAAATGGCATAGTACATATTGTTAAATTTTGCGTACGCGTCAGAAAAGTTAATATTTGTTATGAAAACGCTCTAACACTTAGCTAAACGCAACAGTGTACCCTGGTTTACAAGACCCTCTGCAAATAACTTACTGCATACCAAGTATGGGGTGGCATGCTTTAAACTTCGTTACTCAAACTTGAAAGGGCTCAAAGAGCTGTTTCCAAGTTCATGTTCTGCAGACTGTTTAGATACACTACACACATACGCACATCGAAAGTGTCTAGCGATCAAGCATGTTTTTGCAAATTTACTGAAAATTAGGTATTTTAATGATTTTTTTAACATCAATGGATTTTTGGTTAACTTCATTATCAAATTCAAACCATAAAATCGACCTAATTTAATTTAAAAAACTGTTTTTCAGTAATTGGCAATAACGTACTTGATGTCTAGACACTTTTGATCTGTGTACATACATTTCACGTTCTTACATCCCAGTTTTCTCATGATTGCAAAGTATGGAGGACCATTCTTCCGTAACGCGTGCTGACCTTACCTAACCCGACCAGGAGGATTTATTGAAGAACTTTTGCTAATCGACAATACAGAGTTGCATTAGCTCATATTTATATAACTAGATGGCGCGCGTTGCGGTCCGCGAGTTCTTCAAGATTTGTGACTCGTTGGGAGTTGGAATTTATATTTCAGTAGAAAATTTTCTTTAGTTGAGTTTTTACTGCTCCAGTTTAGTTACATATGGGGTAGTTGGTATGATATCGTCAAGTCTTATTCTTAAATATCTTAGAAGAAACCACCCATATCATTGGCAACTGCAAAGATTCAGAAAAGTCAATTGTTTTTGGCGGCCATCTTGAATTTACCATGTCAGAAAATGTTTGGTTCTGGTAGAACCTGACCAAAGTCTTTCACAATCTTTATCATTAATTTTAGTTTTTGCAATGAACCAAAGGTCGAAAATACGTCATTATTTCCGTTATCAATTCTATTTTCATTTTGTTTAGATTCTGGCCACTCAATTATTGTTGTTTGGTAATTCATTAATCCGATTGCACATAGGTTTGTTTACGGTAGTGTAAATGCTTGATAACATTAATTATGCAGCTTATTATTATTATTGGTTAATTCTACGTCTAATTAATAAACAATGCATTATTATTATTACTTTAAGTTTATTAAACAATGGTTTTAAATAGCCATGGTGAGAATTTTCGTTTTAGATGTTAAGTGTCAGAGTAGGAGTTAATTATAAGTTAAAAAAGGTGTGACCTAATGATAACATTGAAAAAGCTACTCAAAGCCAAACTCAAATCATCGGATGTTGTTTATGATGTCAATAATATAAGTCCTGGGAGATTGATTTTCCATATAACCGTATGTGAGGTTATAGTGGACATAGAAATGAGACTCCAGTGACTGTTATAAATTATAAGATCTTTCACTATAAATCCAAACAAAGCGTTATGCTTTGTTTGGATTTATAGTGAAGATCTTATAATTACGTCGTTTGTAGTCAAAGATGTTTTTCGGCCGCCCGTTAGCTTTCCGTTAATTCGATGATGATGAAATCGATTTTTTTTCTTATTTCGATAAAACTAATTCTTAATGAAGCAAAGTAAATTTTGTAACAAAATAAAATAAATTAATGTCGTGTCCTGACACTTCTATACAATTTCTTTCAATACTGAACACGAATCTTTGTACAACAAAGTCATAGGTCTGCATTGGCTGGTCTTAGCTAGCAAACTAAGCCGGTAAACAGCTTTGCTCGTAAACACGACTCTCGGTTATCTCAGCGATACGCCAAACACGCGCACAAACAAACACAATATATTGCCGATTGTCGACATGTTGTAGTAAAAGTGCAAATATAATAAAAAGTCGCTAATCAGCTAGACATTTCGTGGTAACTTTTAACTATCCACAATAACAGCTACTTGAAACTGATATAACCCTGAAGATGCAAGCGTGCAAAAATTCAAATTTAATATAAATTTTTCTAAATGGCAATAGAGCTCATTAAAGAAGGGCATGGGTTCTGGTGAAATTACAGCTACATGTGACTTTTCACCTTATGTTTAAGGGTGACAGGCGCAATGGCAATGTCCTCATATCTGTGCGATTTAAGGCTCTGCGTGGCACTGCAACTGTTATGGACAGGCGTGTTGTTTACCATCAAGTGTGCGATTAGAGCGTCCCGTCACTTGACATATGTTTTGAATTTTTTTGTTATACAAAAATTAATATTTTTATTGAATTGATATTAAATTATTTTCTGTGAAATTACTTCACTAGTTTGTTTATTAATTAATACTTTTACATTTTCGAAAATCAATTTATCTAGTTTTCTACACATTTGATTTCTCGGCAATGCTTTCAAATTATTCGACATTTTATTGAATATTTGAATTTTTTATGGCAATTTTTTTAGTTAAGTGTATTTTGAGAGTAATAGTCTAGCACCCGCCTGTCAGGTGTCCTCATGCTTGTAGGGTTTTGTTTGTTGTTGTTAGTGGCGTCTGCTTTCTTTTTCGATTTCACTCAAATATCAATCAACAACAATTGATTTACAGATTTATTACCTACCACACTTGGAAGTTGTCAATTACCGATGCAAGCGGTAAAAGTCACACTATGGAGCGTGAAACCGCTTTGTAATATCGGGGCAGAATAAAAAGTCGTAATCAATGGTGGAAATAGGGTGTTCCAAATGAGTAAAATAAATTAAAGTCTTCATTTTGATACAAAGAGTCAGACAGACTTGTTAAAACCACCAAATATTAATTAATTACTCTTTTAGAATTGCGAATTTCCGGAAAAAAAAATTACTGTAAGATAAAACTACTCTCCTAGAAACATTTTTTTAGTTACAAGCAAAAGCTTGTTTTAACTAATAGTGGTTTATATCACTCAATGTCACTTCATGAGTTTCGATGTAGACATTTGTCTACTCATTTAAAATACTCTTAATAATAATAATAATAATAACGCACACACTCAACATAGCCCCGCACTAGGGAAACCCTGTGTCGCGGGTGCCATGGACACACACATAGACAACCACAAATTACACCCAAACTCACGAGAGAAATAAATGTAGGCCATACAAATATTTCTCCCGGCCTGGGAATCGAACCCGGGGACCTCTGCGTGGCAGTCCGGTATGGTAACCGTTCGGCCACGGAGGCAGTTTATCTACTATTACTCTATTTCGACCATTGATCATAACGAAGGAAGAAACTTTTTAGTAGTGACAATTATTTTGGCAAACAACCACAAATGCCTTAAAAACTACATATGTTAGTGTCGAGTAGCATCGTATGCATTATTCGAAAAATACTAAGCGAATTTGATTTTGGATCACAAGTTTCGGATGTTAAAATTCGAATCACTCGTGTCTCATTAAGAACTAGCCGTTGGTAATTTCAATTATAATAAGCCCATTCTCAAAGTCAACATGGCATTTTTCTTATACAAGGTATCGGTTTAATTATTTTTTACACAAATTATTGAAAAAATAAAAATATTTTCAAAAACTCAACCGTGACCATGGGACCTGTGGGTTTGCTTGAAAAAACGTGGGTTTGTTTGAAAAAACAAATATAGGCGATTTAAATCCGGAAAAATAGTTTCATTTCCTATGTGTAACAATCGCGAAAATCTAAGAACTCGATACACAAATTTTTGTTCAAGTATTAAGTGTCCATCACATCCTATTTGAGCGTTTTCATCCATACTGCGTGTCAATTTATTATATTATATTATTATATAATATAATAAACTATATACTATACTAATATATTATATTATAGTTCACTTTTATTATATTGAGACTCTTTCAGGATCTGCAAATCAAACTGTATATAGGCACGGTTTTGTAGGATTGTGTTTAAATTATTTTTGTTATACAAAGTGATGGGGTGAACAAGTTGTGCCGCTCAGAGCTATAAATCGCAAAGACCTGAGTGTTGACAAGTCCTACGTGCCTGTAATTTCACCAGCACCTTTACCCTTCAAAATCGGAACACAGTAACGCTGACATTACTGCTTGGCGGCAGAAATAGGTAAGGTGGCAGTACTACCCTGGGCGAACTATTTCACATGGAGATCTACTGCTACTAAAAAGCTTTGTCCAGTGGTCGGATAGATAGTTGATTATGTGATATAAATGGTTTACACCAAGTCAGCAACGTTCGACTATTGGAGAACCGAAATATTCCTCGGTTAAGCTAAATCGTAAACATCCCCTAAATATACCGACAAGCGACTATCGTTTCGAGCAACATCGCAAACACCCGTACCGCACGATGCCGAGATTGCACTCGTAAATTTATTTGTACCACTTGTTTTGTTTTAACATTGAACTATGTGATTTGAATTAGTAAATATCTTCTAGGGTGGTTCGTATTTATTTAGTTGGTTGTTTGAGCAGTACCAAACCAATTTTTCTATTTTTGATGGAATGACGGTGCGTTTGAAATTAAAAGCATCCTGTATTACCCCAAAGCGATCCAAATCTCTAATCGTGTCTTTTCATGGAACAATTTTTTTTAAACATCTTTTAAAAATTTTCAATTCATTTTAAACAAAGTGACGGGACGTGCGCCTGATGGTAAGCTACACGCTTGTCCATGACAGTTACAGTGCCACTCAGAGCTTTAAATTGCAAAGATCTGAGGGGCACTAACACTACGCCTGCCACCCTGAGACATAAGTTGACAAGTCCCATGTGCCTGTAATTTAATTTTTCTCTAGGTTTTAAGAACGTTGACAAACAAAGTAGGCGACACAACAGTTGTTACAATAAACAAAAACATCTAAAAGTGAATCATGATGTAAAATTGCACTTAGGCAGATATGGCAACCTGGCAACCATCACGCGTGGAATCGTCGAAGCCGAAAGCTGCATGGAATATCGTGTGCTTTCATTTCATTGTTTGAAGCTATCTGCAGCGCCCGCTTGCTCCACCCAGTGTAGAGCTACCACGATTTGCCCGCAGCTAACTAGTATTAAACGTGATTTAGTACGTAATTGTTAAATCATGATTATCTATAATATTTTGAAAACGACATTGTTCACGATAATCATAAAGTACCTAATTTAAGTCACATATATAAATGAGTAAAAAAAGGGCACAAAACAATCTGCGAAAGCCGTTCCGCAATTAGGTGCGGACACACAATACAAGCGGATTTGTAGAAATGCAACTTTGAATTGTTAAAAAAGACAAATGACGAAATCACCTTTTCGTCACTTTGATAATCTATAAGTTCATGCCCCGAGAAGACTCGGGGAACTGCGAAGAAAAAGATCAGCATCAAATCCATTTGGCAAGGCAAAATATTGGTTTTTGAAATTCTTACACTCTTTTGATATATATGAATGAAGAAAAATGATGACAATTCGAAGGAATATCTTGTGAATGCATTTTTGATGCTCTTCCTAGTTCCAGATCAAAGTGATTCGCTTTCGTTCCGGCTGACGGCGTCGGCGAATGATTCGCGTTAGTTCAGTGATTGCTTTTTGACGTACCATAGTCTCGGTTGGGTGCCCGGGCCGATCATACATCTCACGCGTCTATATTTTACATTTGCAAATTGCTTGTGAAACGAGAACGGTGTTGGCTTTCGGAAAGCGTATTGCGTGATTACAGGCTTTGGCAGAGATGGATTTTTAACATGTACATTGTGGAAAAGGATAGAAATATAAACACATAGAATAAACAACAACATATATGTATATGTCGGAGTACGATCGTAAGGGAGACGTTGAAGGAAATACTTAATCACCGATTTATTCAGGAATCATTTGATAATTGGCGTATTCACTCTTCGTTATTAATTCAGTCAGTTCATTACAATTCATTAATTTATCCATTTTTACTGTAATTAGTTCGAAAGTATAGAAGATGGATCAAGTTAAATCGGACTTTAAATTATCACGCGGCAAATTCATAGATAGCAGCGGCGCTTGTTAATACGCGCTCGTTTATTAACCGTCTACTTCACTCTTTATTTTTATATGGCAACCCTGCCAAGGCCTGTCATGTTTCAGGATTTATCATAGAGGATGGAAAAAAATAAATAGTGGATTTATCGAGTTCTTAGGTTTTCGCGATTGTTACACATAGGAAATGAAACTATTTTTCCGGATTTAAATCGCGTATATCTGTTTTTTCAAAGTAGATTTATCCAATTAGAGCTGTCAAACTGACGTGTCATTTGTCAGCAAAGAAACCGTAATCGAGACTAATTAATGTGATTAATAGATACCCCAGTAACTCGTCTCTCTAATTATTGGAAAACAACATGTAATAATATTAGCCAAGATTTATTCTTTCGTAAAGTACTATATTATATTATAATACTATATTATATTACGTACACAATAAACCGAATTCTGTCACATAACGTTTGAAGTGATAACTGGCTCCGACATTTATATGAAAGATCAACTTGCAGTCTCATGATTTTTTGCACAATTATTATTAAGATAGCTTAATTCGCACGCTTCGTGTCGCATCTAAGGTCACATCTGCAAAATAACAACTTTTCAGTAGAGAGTTTGAATTTTCTACGAACCAAATTAGTTGACAGATTTTATATACTTAAATAAAATAGGAGAGTTATAAAATTGTACATAATTATGCGTAATTTTTTCATGTTGTTCCTATTATTATTTATGACAAATTTTTAACGTATGATCAAATATGGCCTTGTCATACCAAGGGTACGAATTGTTATGTTGATTGGTATTTTTCAAATTACACAAGAATGCTTTGTCCTAAAACCAGTGTAGACAAAAATGTATATACCGTCTTTGCCATCTATGCAAGTGCAAGATGCATCATTCAAACATATCTCGGGGTAATTCCACGCCTGGATCAGCGGTATTCGGCAGCGCGGCGGCCCCCGTGGGCTTACCGCGGAATGCTCGTCCGCGGCAAATCCCCGCTTTGTACTCAACATGTTTACTGAAAAATTCACAGAGATTTCTACCAGACTGACTCAGTCGAGTCGCGACTCGAGTGCGTTCTTAAGGAAATATTGTGAATGCTAGTTGGATATCGTGTTCGGTTGCTGGAATGCCAATGTGAAAAATGTAAGGGTATAAATTGAGATGAGATTTTAAGGAGCGTTTTTAAGTCGCGTCTATGTGATTTTGTATGCGGATCATGTTTAACATTCTAGATGTGTATCCAATTAAAGTTTACGTTAAATACGTTTTACTTAAAACGTTAATGCAGACGAAACAAATTTATAGGACGAGTGTTAGCGGGCAAGTTGGTAGAGTCCGATCAAGGCGAATTTATTATGAGCAAATTGAGGACTTCTGAAAGAATAGCCAGGTCAAGAGTACCTTTAATCGACGAGCATGTATGAAAGCCCGTAATAAGTGGAAGGCTGTCGTCTCTGCCTACCACGATGGGAAAAGGGGATGAAGTATGTGTATGTAAATACAGACTCACTTTGTACTATTAGTTGAAATATTTTTTGATCTTATGTATAATTTGACGTTGGCTCAACGGTTTGCACAATGGGCGTTGGATGGGGAGGTCTCAGGATCGTTTTGCGGTAGGCCCAGTTTGGGAAATGAAATCATTGCATAAATTATTTTTCCGGATTTACATCACGTAAATTTGTTTTTTCAAACAAACCAACGTAGTATTTCCTCTGGTGAAAAATCCCAAATAGACATAAGACTGCAGTACTAATTAATACGTTTTAATTTATTCTAATTTCCATTATTAATTAACTATAAATTTAACTTAATATAAATTCATATTGTTACAATAAAATAATTTGTAAAACAATATAGCGTAAATTGAGATATTTCTTTGTAAAATTAAAAATAAGGTATTTAATTAATAAGTTTTGTAAGTATAGTGAAAAAATATAGAGGTTTGCATTAATATTAGACATAACTGGTTGATGACTGTACCACCTCAGTCAAACGTGACCATGGGACATGTAAAGGGTTCGAAACGTTGGTTTGTTTGAAAAAACAAATATACGCGATTTAAATCCGGAAAAACAATTTCATTGTAACACTCGCGAAAACCTAAGAACTCGATATTGTATAAATTAGTTTTTAAAATATAGTCGTGGTAGCTTAAGAACGCGTTTATACGACACGAAACGAACGACTTCGTGTACGTGTTTAGAGACCGAACTGTTATGGCAAAATACGCTTTATTTATTTAGCTTTTACGATTTAATTTAAATGAGCGTCCCGGGCACACGGGCGAGGCTGCTTATCTTTGGTCTACGCGGCGGCTACGCGGTTGTATTATTCCGAGGAATTTAAATATTGTTGCCTAGTAAATAGAATTCAGATTCGCCATTAATGTACGGGAAAGCGTGGTAACTGGGTTACCGCGCGGCGGCGCACGAAAACTTTCGCGTCGTGTAACTTGGCGCTAATGGTTTCACCTACTGCCTTTTAAGCACAGGTCGCGGGTTCGAATCCGGGATCGCACTTCGGAGTTTTTCGGAAATTATGTTCGAAATTTAATTTGAAATTTACCATGAACCGAAAAGTTAAGGAAAACATCGTGATGTAACCTGTACGTCAAAGAAAGTTCACAACACTCGGAAAACGTGTGACCCCAACCCGCCTTGGGCCAGCGTGGCGGACTGTGACCTAAACCCTTGTGTTAATACTTCTATTAACATTATACATAAATTTAGTTTAGGTAAGATTCCGCTAGATGGCGTTGAACCTTTTATGCAATTTTCTAAAACGCGCTACGAGTTGTTCACGGAAATTGTATAAAATCGTGCCATTGGAACATACAGGCTGTTTCATTTTGGATATTTTTGGGACGCTATACATGGTCCTTCGAGTTGCCGGTTTACTACGGCGCGAAGTAGTAAATGTACATCGTAGACATGGGGAACAGCGTTACATTTCTATCGCCGTGACTGTCGTTCCGGTTCCAAAAAATCACAGTGATAAATCATCGTGATTTTGTTACTACTGTTACTTCTGTGACCTTGGTACGCCTATAACTTACATCACGATACACGGTTTTAGCCAGCGGCTTCTTTCTAATACTTATAGTCGTTTTTTATAGAATGATTTAAGTTTTTGCTCCCTTTGTAATAAGTTTCAATTCCATTCAAAAAGTTGATTTTGTATTTAATGTAATTTTGTTTTTTACTTATTCAATGCGAATCTTTGGATTATTAAAAATAGCAATAAAGTGTAATGTAATTATATTTCTAGTAGAATACACAAAGTAGATTATACATAAATATAAAATACCAACTCTTCCTATAATAAAACAAATATACAAAAATATTTTACTTTGTTCATAAATAGGTTTATAATAACTGTTGCAGATTTTTTTCATCCGCCCTTTCTAGTAATAATAAGCATAGGTGCTTATGCGACCCTTGTGAGTGAGCAAAGAAAGTCATCCTATTTCATTCACTCCCATCGCCGAAATGGCCCGATTTGAAGAGAACTACAACGAGTGGCGCGCTCAGTCACCACGGAACGGAGATCGCACATTGTATCTATGTCGTGATGTTAGTGACAGGGATAGCTATTGGAACGGAGGAACACCTATGTGACTTTGGAATGTCGTTCCTTCGGAACGAGTTACGGTGATACTGTTTGACGGCGGATCATCGTGCTTTTTTCATAGTGACGTTATTTATCACCCACCTCTAGTACATCGTCTATCCCGGCGTCAAAGGAGCTACGGATTCTTGCCAAAGGTGCTTTGGCCTATGGCAACGGGTGGCGGAAGAAGACTCTGCCTCTGTTGTCACAGCAGTGACAACAGAGGCAGAGCTACGGCGCAAGGGGTGCACCCCTGAGACATCTACCGGACGAGATGGAAGCAGCGCGGGGAGTAAGACCCCCTAGCTGAGGAGTCATTTGGTTGTGCGCGTGAGTTAAAGTGTCAAGAAAACCGTGAGTACAATTTGAATCTTATCTATCTAGTGCATTATTGAAGTGAAGAAAGTTAAAATTTTGCAAGTGTTTTGGACTTGAATAATTTTAAAAAGTTTAAAAATTTATATGTGTTTAGGACTTAGAATAGTTTGCAAAAAAGTGAACCGACGGGGAATCCATGCCGGAGTAAGTAAACTTTGCCAAACACTTAGAAAAATTGTCACCATCGGACTTGTGATTTTTGTCAGTACTGTACGAGACTTAGTGTAAATTGGGACAGCTATCCAACACTTAAAATATTTATGTGAATTCTTGTCAGTTTATACTTGTGTTATGCTCACGTGGAAAAATATTGTACTCAGTTTGGACCAAATTGTAAATCTAAATAAGTAATTATGTCTTTACCACTGTCTTTATTTAATATTAATCATGGCTGAAAATTACACTAAGATTCAAAAAGACATTGCTACGAAAATATGTAAATCTAAATCAAATTTCAAAAAATCGCCTATAACTATAACTTTATCTTACATCAAAACTCGTTTGGAAACTTTAGAACGGCAGTTGTACGGTTTTCATAAACGTGCAAAGCAAAAATGACCAGTGTTCTCTAAAATACATAAATTACCTAGATCTCATGACACCGTGAAACCTGGTGCTAAACAGATATATCGTGAATTTGTCCATAACCCCGCGGATCAAATTATCCTCATCGTGGTGTCATCCAAATCGCAACACGCGGTGCCGGCTAGCTAACCGCCGTGATCCAGCAGCTCCTGTATTTTCATCAACCAGATCAAGGTACGTGGTGCTTTATTCAGTGTTTGGCATTGACGGTGCAAACCTGTAGGTACGGTTCTCATTTTCCAAGAGGAATCGCGAGACGGCTCCTTGTTGAGCTACGTCTATCCTGCAGATATATGGATCCTTACCATTTTGTTACCTTCATTCTCATATAGCAGTGGAATGAATTTATTAATGGTCATCGAAAAATTATATACGAGATAAGGCGAAAAGAACTCGAAAAAACTAGTTATTACATATCTGATGTTTCCGATCCGTATGTTTACAATCAAACCGAAGAGATATATATTGAGTACAAATCGCTATTAAAAGACACATTGTTAAACCTGAAACCTAGTCTCAATCCGGACAAAGGGGACGAGAAGAAGGGTGGTGAACAAACTGCAGTGAAGCTGCCTAAGATCACAGTACCGAAATTCTCAGGCAAATATTCAGAATGGGTCAGTTTTCGTGACTGTTTACCTCCTTTATTCATAACAATACCAATGTAGATGATGTTCAGAAATTACATTATCTGAAAAGTTGTGTAATTGGTGAGGCAGAACAATTACTTCGACACATACTGGTTACTTCTGACAATTATAAGGTTTGTTGGGCACAGTTGGAGAGTTACAATAAGAAAAGGTATTTAGCTAACAATTTTTTGAAAAAGTTGACTTTTCAAAAGGTCCTGGTATCTGAGTCAGCTGGTGCTATCAAACAATTGTTGGACATTACCAAGGAATGCCTACATGCATTAAAAAGTATCGGTGTAAACGTTAGTAATTGGGACATTATTATAATACACCTCATTAGTAAAAAATTTGATCCAGAATCCCGTAAACAATGGGAGCAGAAAATTAGTGATTCCACCAGTGATTTACCAAATTTTAATCAATTTGGAGAATTTTTACAAAGTAGGTTTAGATCCATGGAACATCTGGATACAAGGGTTCCAAACATTGAAAAGACTAATTGTGCTCACGTTGCGACTACAATCATAACTTGAAGTTTTTGTACGGAAAATCACAAATTATGTAATTGTAACAAATTTGCAAAGGAAAATACTGACACGCGACGTAATTTAGTCCAATCTCACCATTTATGCTTCAACTGTCTCGGTTCAGATCATTCGGTATACCAGTGTACGATATCTACAAGGTGTCGTCTTTGTAAGAAAAAATACCACACACTACTTCATCCCAAAATCCCTAAATCGGTCAATTACATAAAGACTGATCAGCCTGTAGATAATAAGGTTGCGGCTAAGTTAATCCCACCGCAAACTCATGTCGAGTTCCCAATTGCCCAAGTATTGCTTAAGTAAAGCTTCAGTAAAAGTAGAGTCAGCCAAAATGAATTCTGCATTCGTTTTAAGATCGCTGCTTGATCAGGGATCTCAGGCTTCGTTTATTACGGAATCGGCTGTACAATTGTTGGGTCTCAAAAAGATACCAGGGACCAGTATAGTATCAGGTTTAGGCGGCGACCAATTGACTTTAGCTTCAAAGTCGTCGGTAGTTATAAAAATTCAGTCCCGTCTTGATTCAAGCTTTTCTATTACAGTTAAGGCTCATGTTTTAAGTTAACTGACAACTTTTCTACCAAGTAGTAAAGTTTTTGTTCAAGTTTTACCAGCACTCCCGTCCATGGAATTAGCTGATCCATCGTTTGATATACCAAACAGAATAGATATTCTTTTAGGTGCTGTGGTATATAGCCAGATCTTGTTGGAAGGTTTGATCAGAGGTTCTTCCGGCTCTGTCGTTGCACATCACACAAGACTCGGTATGATCTTATCTGGTAAAATACACAGCGAAAACCAAGAAATCAACCATGGCGAGACGTGTCTCAATGTAGTAAACCTACATTTAGCTCAATCAAATGAGAACGAGCTTCTCAAAAAGTTTTGGGAGCTAGAGTCTGAACCATCCTTTGATAGGACTAAACACTTAACTCTAGAAGAGAAAAGTTGTGAGGAACTTTTTATTAAAACTACTAGACGCGATGAGTCTGGTAGGTACATCGTCAAACTACCCTTCAAAACGAAAAATCCACTTTGTCTACACGGTAAGATTACCGTTACATTTAGATAAAGAATATCGCGCACAAGCGTTTTCTCATGTTAGAAAAATGTTTGTTGAGAACACCCGATCTCAAAACTGAGTATTCCAAGGTCTTGGAGGAGTACCTCAGTCCGGACCATGCAGAAGTGGTAAAACCAAGTGAAGTGGTAAAAAAAGGAGTAGTAAGTATATCTACCCACCACGCCGTGGTTCGTCAAGATAAGTCTACAACTAAGGTTCGCATGGTGGTTGACGCGTCATGTACCGATTCTAATGGAATATCACTGAATAGTGAATTAATGGCGGGTCCTACGCTCAAACCAGAATTGCGACATTTGATTATGCGATGGCGGTGCTACCCGATCGCTCTTGTGGCCGACATTGTTAAAATGTATCGGCAGATAAAGGTAGCTGATGAAGTCGTAAATTTTCAACGTATATTTTGGCGTGAAAATCCAGATGTTACAACATCTTCGTTTCTTGCGAGTAACTTTTGGTACTTCCTCAGCCCCACTTCTTGCTGTTCGGTGTCTCCAGCAGCTAGTCAACGACGAGGGTTCTGAATTCCCATTAGCGGTCTCTAGAGTCCTTAGTCAATTTTATATGGATGACTTGATGACCGGCTGTCATTCCATAGCTGAAATTACTACTTTGTTTAAACGTGGAGGATTTCCACTTCAGAAGTGGTCAAGTAATAGCAAGGACTTACTGAAGGTAATAAAAAATGAGGCTGATGATGTAAACCAGAATTTGGAACTAAATACCGACGACGTTATAACGATTTTCGGTCTGAAATGGAATAGAGAAGCTGACGAATTTCGTTTTACGGTCGATCTACCTATTTTGCAAGCTCTTGTAACAAAACGAAAGATGATAATGCTCGTCTCTACGATCCTTTGGGGTGGATAGCACCGATTATCACCACAGCGAGTTTTTATTCAAAATACAAGGTGTGGCTACCCAGAGTCGATTGGGATAGTGAACTTCCGGATTCAATTCGTAAAAACTGGACGAATTTTCGAAACAATTTGAAAGCGCTAACCGAGTTTCGAGTACCTCGATGGATTCACTCCAAGAAAGACAGAAGATAAGGTATTTGAATTGCACGGGTTTTCAGACGCATCCAATGTGGCGTATGCAGTAGTGTCTACGCGCGCATAATTGATGAACAAGGAAGAGTACATATGCATTTGATCTGATGATGCATTTCACCTCCAAAACCAGAGTAGCTCCAATCAAACAAATATCAATCCCACTCCTAGAGCTGTGTGGCGCGGTATTACTAGCCAAGCTTTTAAATGAAGTGGCAGATACTCTTCAAGTACCTAAAGGGAATTTACGTGCATGGACCGACTCATCAAGTGTGCTAGCCTGGCTAAGTAATCATCCTAGCCGGTGGATGACCTTCATCGCTAGCAGGGTATCGGAGATTCTCACCATTACGGATAGAGATCAATGGTCTCACGTTGCCTCTAAGGAAAATCCTGCAGATCCTGCATCTCGAGGATGCCGTCCTCGAGAATCCTGCATACCGTCGGAATGTGTTGAGAATTTGCTCTGGAACCAGGGTCCCGAGTGGCTGCATCTGGACAAAAATAATTACGGAAAAAGCGAACTGAAGGATACAAACCTGGAAGAGAGAAAACCTAAAATTATGATTCATGTACCTACAAGTAACGAAGAAAACGATGAGCTATTGTCTCGATTTACGTACCTAAAGAAACTTACCAGAGTGCTGTCGTTCTGCCGAAGGGTCCAGCGGTGGAAAAAATCTGAAAATATTAGTACATAGTTAAAAGCAAAAGAAATCAACGATGCTTTACTTACCTGTATAAAAATGTGCCAAAAACAGAGTTTCAACGAAGACATTGATAATTTGCAGAATTGTAGAAAAATAAATAAGAAGAGCAAACTTACTTCTCTGAATCCATTCTTAGACGCAAATCAAATCCTCAGAGTTGGCGGAAGGTTATAAGGTGCTCAGGTCAATGAAGACATGAAACACCCGTTTATTCTCCCTCACAAGTCGCCGTTGACACAATTAATGATTGACGAAGCTCATAGGGCTACGTTGCATGGAGGGCCTCAATTAATGCTTAATTATTAAGTAAGTATTGGATTATTGATGCAAAGAGTCTCGTTCATCGGTTTGTGCACAAATGTGTGACTTGCGTCCGCCACTCTACTCAAACGTGCCAACAAATGATGGGACAGTTGCCCATATTAAGGGTGACCGCACGTAGACCTTTCCACAGATTTGGCGTAGACTATGTTGGCCCAATCAACGTGCGACTTTCAAAGGGTCGCGGTTTTCACTCCACAAAGGGTTATGTATGCCTGTGTTGGTGTGTATGGCCACAAAAGCCATACACCTCGAAATCAGTGATATGACTGCACAAAGCTTTTTAGCTGCATTTAAAAGGTTTGTTGCACGAAGGGGTCATGTTGCAAATTTGTGGAGTAATAATGGCACTCCTTTGTGGGAGGCGCTAAGGAGTTAAAGGAACTGTTGTGTGGTGTTGTGGCTGAAATCGCGGCTTGGATGTCTTCAAATGGCACTAATTGTCACTTCATCCCTCCTCATTCTCCAAACATTGGAGGATTGTGGGAAGCGGGCGTGAAGTCAACCAAGCACCATCTCAAGCGGGTAGGCAATAGCACCCTCACATTTAAAGAAATGACAACAACCTAGTCACAAATTGAGGCGTGCTTAAATTCAAAGCCTATTTCTCAGTTACCTAATAATCCAGGCGATCCAAATCCTTTAACACCCGGACATTTCCTCGTAGGAGAGCCATTAGTGCTCATACCCGACATTAATTATGAGCATGCCAACATTAGCAATCTGAAACGGTGGCATCGTACTCAACATATTGTCCAGGATTTTTGGCGTAGATGGTCTCATGAATATTTGACGCAGCTGCAGCACAGATATCTAATCCCAGAACCTGAAGTTGGAAGTGTTTTGCTTGTCAAAGAAGACGATCTCCCACCTGCCAGGTGGCTTTTTGGTACTGAAAAACATCCCGGTTTGGACAAATTAACGCGAGTAGTCACAATCATAAATCTCTTTTGAATATTTTAAATATATTGTTGATTTTACTTTATTATGTATGTTACTATAGCTGTGATGCTTTATTTTAACCGAGTACTCTTCTCATGAACCGAGTTATTCGGCCGAGTACACCGAGTACCGAATAGCAAACTTCACACTGTTTTTACAAAAATCTAATTATAACCAACCCACAAAATGTCACTTTCGAAGTGACATTTTGTGGGTTGGTTATAGTTTGCATAACTATGTCCAACTACATATCTCGTAAATATCGTGCTCAACGGTAGACAGCCGATTACAATACAATATATATTAATTTGTCAAAACCAAAACAGAGGTCTGGCAACATATCCCACATACGCAAGCTACGCAGCAGAACTTTTCAACGTTGCAATTTTACTAAATAATCAAGGACGCAAACAATAATTTCATTTTTGTTTTGAATATTATGCGTTTTAGGTTCTAATCCAACCAAAAATATATTTTTTTATTCTCACCTAATGGCTAAATTTGACTTTTTTAAATATTTTGTTTTGATTTCAATGAATTGGTGCATTATATTTACTTATTTACGTATTTTTTGTGTATGATATTTTTTCACACTGTTAAGTGCCTGTTCATAATTTGCAAGGAAATATTTAGCTCAAACTTTAGTAGGTGAAAGTTACTTTTTACTCCTAAATTTGTTGTTTCTCTTTTATTTAAAACAAATAAAGTGGCAGGATCAAGATAAGTACCATTTAAATAACCACACCAAATTTGGTAGTAAGCAAGTTTGGTTTGCCCGAGAAAAATATATCAAGAAATAATCACCAGAGTCTCATTGTAATCCAGTTTTTGTATTACGTATGACAATAAGCAATATTCTGGGATCTTCAAGCTACACTTCAAGATACGTGTTACAGGATGTACTATTTTTAAAGTTCCACGTGCTATGTGATCGCCTAAAAAATTACACAAAAACACCATATTTAAACGATTTTGGGCACCTCATCGCCTTAAATATAAGGGTAACTTTATTAAACGACCTGTGTCGAAGTTAGTTGTTTTGTCTTTAAATAACACTTTTTTACTTTTTTAACGAACACTATAATTTACTTGTACTTACAATTAAATGTAATTTTAAGTTGTAACTAAGTCGTATTAACCTTACGAGTTTAGTTCTTTTAGTTGAGCAAAATTGTTCGATTACATTTATAAAGTAGATTTTTTTGTTTCTGTTTATGCTTGTATTATTTCCGTTTATGGACTTGGTCCATGGCGGGCAGAATGTTAATACTTCTATTAACATTATACATAAATTTAGTTTAGGTAAGATGCCGCTAGATGGCGCTGAACCTTTTATGCAATTTTCTAAAACGCGCTATTGAGTTGTTCACGGAAATTGTATAACTGTGGAGTAATTTACAAATAAAAACGTGCCATTGGTACATACAGGTTGTTTCATTTTGGGTGTTTTTGGGACGCTATACACCTTGCCTGAGATGAGACCAGTGCCCAGCAATGGAACGTATTAATGGATTGATGATGATGATAATGAAACTGGTTTTGGTACCCTGGAGTGAATTCTGTAGTTCTGGTACTCAAAGTACTGGGAATTTCCTAATTTGAGACCAGGCAATTGGTGTGCTTGTCGATAAAAAGAAAATAATAAAATAAATCAGAAAATATTACAACATAATCGACTTGTACAGTTCAACATAAATATATCGGAACCATTATGACGATGGAACTTCGTAAAACAATTCATACGGACCGGTATTCAAATAAGGTTTTCGGTACGATGCATAGCAACCGAGCGTTAGTATTTATTGGACTGTCTTTGAATTGCTGTGAAATACTTGATTTGCGTTATTGAAAGCAGCACTACCATTTGATGCAACTACTTACGTATCCTGTATCCGCCTCCGCACATTTGCTCCGTGAATGAATATTCAAATAGCTCTCTCGGCACACAATTTTCTTCCAAAGTGCGCACTCCATATCAATTAGTAACGTCATTAGACGAAACGCGTAATGTCTGGCTAATGAATATTTTCAGTTTCACCGTGGCGTGATGGATGTGTGCAATTTTAAGTCCCGTCGCGGTTTTAATAAATAAGAAGCTCAAATAAATTACACCTAGACACTGGGGTATTTAATATTAATTGTAGTTTCAGATGCCCTGCCGTTCTAATTGAAATGTTATGGCCGAATTTAATAAGTTTACAGGAAATACAGTTTACGTAGTTTAAACATTGCAAGTTAAATAGTGAAAAATTTATTTACATACTAGCTGGTGCACATCGCATAGAACTGAGGGACACTGCTAGTGCGCCCGTCGTACTTAAACTGAAAGTTCACAAGGTCCATATATCTGTAGTTTCACTGGCAGCCATATCCTTCAAAACCGGAGCGCAGTAATACTCACATTACTGCTCGGAGCTAGAAATGGGTAAGGAGGCAATACCTCCTTAGGGAAACCCTTTGACTAGGAGCTTTATCGTTATAAATTTTTTAAAGACGTCTCTTTAGAGTACCTATCCCATTTAAGCCATGCCCCTATGATCAGAAGAGGACAGATAGGTACCTGTAGGTTTTCTTGTTTACTATACTTATAGTAATTTATTTAAATTTTGTCTTACGTACAGTTCCAAATCTATAGAATACAGTGGTCATTGTTCTGGAATTTTCCAAAAGCGCTACACGTGAACCACAGTTTGCGGCAGACGTAATACCCGGCATGTTGTCAGGTGGAATTCGACGAATTTGTTAATCCGATTAAATCAACTTTGATCAAATTCAATTTATTGAATGTCTAAACAGAGTGCTGGAAGGTTCAAACAACTGAGATATCTACACAGCTGTAGATTTTAGAGTTTTTAGCCTTTGGCAGGTATCACACTTATATTCAATTTTATACATGACTGTCATTCTTTTTGACCTTGTGCGTATAACCGCTCTGAAATATCGGAACTGAACGATCTGCAATAAGAAATTTCTTTACTAACTATGTTTAGTTAACGTCTAGTGTTTGTTAATACATTGAGAGTGTTCCAAATATCTATATTTTTTTACAAAAATTAACCTCATAATGCCATACTTTAAGAAGCATTGAGATTGAATTTGAAAACATCTTTTCGTTGTACTTCGCAGGTCCATGGTGAGTTAAAACTATTTGGTCCAGCATTCCGTTGAAAACTGCGTTTTCTGCAGCGTTCATGCTCATACTGTATGCAGGATGCGCTCATTGAAAAGAGCATTTTAAAATCATTAACCTATTTTATTGTTGATTTTTGTCAAATGCGCAGATATTTTACGATACAATTGTTATTTTGGCTCTGTGAATGTTCGGTTAGTTTGATCGTTCAGATCACTTTGTGAGCAGGTGGTAAGCGACACGCTTGTTCATAGCAGTTACAGTGCCATTCAGATCATCAAATTGCAAAGATATGAGGGGCTCCGGATGTGGATTGTCACTGCGCCTACCACGTTGAGACATAGGTTAACAAGCCCCATTGTAATTTAAAACCAGCACCAGTATTCTTCAATACCGGAACGCAGTAATTACTCATATTACTGTTTGGCTGCAGAAATAGGTAGTGTGGCAATACTTCCCTGGATACATTCTTTCAGAAGGCGCTCTACTGGTGCTAAAATATGTTGTATGTATTTTTTTAAGTTTCTTTATGTTGATTCCGAGAAGTGTCGACTTAGGTTTTCGCGATTGTTATACATAAGATTTGAAACATTTATTTCGGTTGAAACTCACTAGATATATGATATATCTAGTGATAATAATATAACGTTTCGTGCCCTTCACAGATCCCGTGGTCGCATCTTACTAAAATGGTAAAATCTAAATCTAAGTCTAAATATTAATGCAAACCACGTTATTTTTAACCGACTTCAAAAAGTAGGAGGTTCTCAGTTCGACTGTGTTTTTTTTCTGTGTATGTTATGCGATTACTCCGACATTTGTGAACCGATTTTGATGATTCTTTTTTTGTTGGAAAGAGGGTACCTTAGTATTGGTCCCATTAAAATCTGAAGAATATATTCACCTCTAAGGGTGGCAAATTGGGGGCTGAAGCCGGTTTCGCGCACTTTCCTGTAACCGATTTCAATGAAACTTGGCAAATAGATGTAATTCCACAAACTTTTGAGGTCTTTTTTTATATAAAATAGTTATCCGTTATAGTTACAAACGTTATTAATTAAATAAAGGTATTTAATAAATGACGTTTGATTGACGTTTAATTTTCCAAAGACTATTCCAATTGACTCTACATATCGCACTGCTATTACAATAGTGTTGTAACTCAAAATATGTGAAATTTAAGATTATACCATTATTGAACGTAAACTTTGATCCTCTACACGTCAATAAAACCATCGTTTAAACAATGTAAGAAACAACTAAAAGATATCTTCTTAACTCAAAATGAGACACGCTTTATGTGAGCCTTCCGACCTATGAGCCTTCGTTCTGGCCAAAATAGTCCTCATTTAAAAATATAAAATTACTTTTTCTCTTTTATTTTAAGTACATTTGGTAAGTAGGAAATTAGTTTTTGAGTTAATACACTATTTTATTAAATGTGCGATATGTACTACAAAATATTTGATTTTTTATAACAATACGATTATTATTAAACTATATTTATTATACTAATAGTTGCCAAACTTAAGACTGAGAATTAGAGAGATTGCCAGAAACAAGTATAGCAGGCATTTTCTGTCTTTCCGACTCTGTATCGCCGATCAAGCCACTGTGTTAACTTATGATCTGTTAAACTGTAGAGGGGTTAGCCAATAGATAGACGTCGAACGTCACAATTGTAGAAGTTTCGCTTCTGCAGATTATGGGTATGAATTGTCGCGGACGAAATGGAGATATCTTATTGATCGTCAATTTTTGGTAGAAGAAGGCACTCGGAGAAGAAGATTTTGATCAGACATCTATGTCAGTTGACATTTGATTGCCACACATGCTAAAAGGATGTCTTACAGTTAAAGTATACCTGCACTTAATATCAGAGAGAGAACATGTGTCCGACAGCGGACATTCGGCGCGTAATATCGTGGATGACATGTGTGACAGCGAAACATGGGTCAAATTATTATTGCACCCTCCACGTCCCTACTACGATACCTACATACATTTTTACTAAACAAGAGGGCTGATTTGGTCTTGAAACGAACAGAGTACATTACAATAAACGAGCAGAATATACTCTGGATTCTATACAATTTACGTTTGTTAAAAAAAAAGAATAGTTTCTTTTTAGGTGGAAGATAAATTCAACTCAAGGCGCTTAGGTTTTGTCACAATGATGTTTGTGGCTGTAGTTTGTTGCAAATAGGTAACTATTACTAACGCTTTAGGGCTCAAGCCATTTCCAGGTATCGATATGTGTACAGAGTCGGAGTTAATACCGAAAGGCGCACAATAGCGACCCTCCTCATCCGACGGCGATTCCTTCCATTTATTGCGCCCTTTTTTAATCCCCACCTTATGACCGTGTAAATGTAAGCGCAAGGGTTAATATCGTATTTTATTGGCCCCGAGCCGCTCGAGTTTTTCACATATAACCCTGATTTCAATCTGAGTGTGTAATGAGACAGATATGTGTGAGTTTATGAAAAAGATTTTCGCTCTTCATATTTTTGATTTACATATGAAGTGAAAGGTGATTTTCTGTTACAGTAAATTTGCATATTTGATGTGGAATGTAAAAAAATAAATTAGGATTTGCTACGAAAACTTGAGATGGGATGAAGCTTTTTTATATTATACCAAGTGACAAGATGAACACGAAATGCGCCTTGTGGTAAGCGACATGCCTGTCATAGCAGTTGCAGTGCCTTTATATCGCAAAGATCTGAGAGGCACTGCCACTGCGTCCGTCACATTGAGATTTAATTGATTGTATATACCATTGACTTACAAATAAATGGACGACGGGTCTAATACACAAACCACGAAAAAAATGTCCCAAGTCAACCTATTTAAACGTAGTGACATGTAAAGGAATAAGTATGAAAAAGCTAAAACGTTGAATTTAAATTGTAATGTCATCGCAGTACTGTCTAATTTTGCTTGCTTCGCTGTCAGTCGAACAAACGAAGACTAAAGCGTGAATGACGCTCTGTATACGATTTTAACGCCCTATAAGATCGGACACTTTTTAACGCGGACCCGACGTCCATATAATTGTAAGTCAATGGTATTACCATATCTTGATGGAGTATGTACGGATTTAGATTGTAATTTGGCAAAGTCAGGTGTATGCAACATTTTCTTATCTTTCCCAAGATCAAAGGAAGCAAAATTGTTATATAGATTGGTTTGATGTGGGAATTAAGCGAAGACCGTAGATAATGTTCAAGGAGCCTGTCAATATGGGGGCAACATTTTCTAATCAAGAAAAAACCTTTCCTAAATAAAGATTTGAAAAAGTCTTATGTGCCTTATTTTACCAGCTACTTTACCGTTCAAAATCAGAACGCATTAATACTGACATTACTGCT
Organism: Hyposmocoma kahamanoa; assembly: GCF_003589595.1. Taxonomy (NCBI): domain Eukaryota; kingdom Metazoa; phylum Arthropoda; class Insecta; order Lepidoptera; family Cosmopterigidae; genus Hyposmocoma; species Hyposmocoma kahamanoa. The sequence goes on from NW_020654289.1 coordinate 7,287,761, forward strand.
TCGCGGCAGAAATAGGTACGGTGGCAGTACTTCCCTGGACACTCTACCGCAAGCTCTACTGCTACTAAAGATACCTGTAAGAAGATATTAAACAAACGAAATCCTTTTGAGTTATAGGAATATCTTTTTTTAAATATCTTTAATGCCTATCGCGTCTAGCCTCGGTGGATGACCAGTGGATTGACTGACCATAAAGACCGACTTACTAGACTGACAGGAATAGCGAGGGTAGTCCTGACTAAGTCTCTTACGAGGGAAGACGTCTTCTCCTAATCTAAAATTTATACAGACACCGTACAGTGGCTAAAACTGATTTGGACAATTGAAACTTACTAATTCCAGAGACCATTGTCAAATTGCGACGGAGCATTCACACTCATAATGTCTTTGTCATGATGACTTCGTGGTTCTATACTCAAAGGAAGGAAATTGTAGCTGGTACGTCGCCGACTAGAGTAATTTGATGCTAATTATTTGCGCCAACGACAAGAGCCTTTGCGAACAATTAACGAGTTGCTTTAAAGAAAACTTCCACGTTCAAGCCCGCTTCCAACATTTCTTATCAACGGTTCTCGAATCTCTTTGGACTTTTTTCTTCTTATTTTTTTCTATGAAATAATAAGTATTAACGTAATTAATTGAATATCACGATGTGTTACTATCATGATATTCAATAATTTTTTTGTGAAATTACTCCACTACTTTGTTATAATTATTGTTAAAAAGATCGGCAAAGAAGTCGTTAAAAACAAAAAAAGAGATCTGCAACATAAAAATTTCGTGAGGTCTGATGGTTCGTTCTGTACCTCAGTTGGGAGTGCGTCAGGCAGTCAGGTTGAATCCAGCCGGATGGAAAGACTTTTTCTCAGTGTTCGATCTTCGTATTAATAATTATAATATATTATATCAGTTTGAGAGTTACGATATCTGAAAGTCGATTTTGAGTTACGTGCTGTTTTAAAGTTTATACACATTCATTTATTGCAAAAATTAGACCCTCTTCGTAAAAAATCCGCCATTACGTTACCTGTGAATATATTTACTGTATTTTACGCATAACTTTTGAAAGTATGTTTTTTATAAAAAGCGTTTTCAAAGAGCAAACAAAAGTATTAGGCTTCGATTTTTATATTAAGCTGCTGGCGTATACAATGAATCTGTTGCCCAAAATTATACTTTTCAGTTCTTTGTTTTTCATGTGGCGGACCTATAGTTTAAATTCGAGTATTGTTCGAGAAACCATCGCTGTTAAGAATAATTAATGAGTGTTCCTTAGTACCACAGCAGGTATAATAGGATACTAAGCTGTATTCACCTCGTAATTAATTATCTTATTATGAAACTTGCTTTGGTAGTTTTATTTCTAAAAAAATAGCTTTTGTCAATCATTGTTTGTTTCGTTCAAAGCCGTTTATTTGTTAACTTTTATTAAAGACAGTAGTGATTTGTTGATTAAATTGACTTTTTTGCTTTCCTAATTAATTTAATTCGAGAACATCGGAATCCCAGA
>NW_020654289.1:7289670-7314180 GCF_003589595.1 Hyposmocoma kahamanoa
ATAATATTTTTCATGCACATTTATCATTTTATTAGCACTTGCTGAGCGTTAGAGGATGTAAAACAAACAAAGAGTTTGGAGCTGTAAATTCGACTGATAAGCACACGACTCTCGCCGCCGTATATCCGCTTTATTGGACAGAGGAATTTAGCTCAAAAATAAATTTATGGTTCTGTCTTTATAGGAGTACTATTGCTTACTAGTGTAGTGTACGTGGGAGACTTTACTATTTTCAACTATAAAATATAACTTGTATTGTCATTTTTATCACTACTTCTCTCAGCACTACTGAGATATCTCGAATTAAAACGGTTTTCTTCATTGTCTTTGTTATGAAGTAAAACATGATAGTAGTTTATGTGACTGTTACATAATGAAAGGCATTAAAATACGAGTGTGGGTTAAAAACGTCACACGAGTGTTTTAATGCCTAATTATGTACAGTTACATATACTGCTTTATCTACACACATATTATAAGCTCTCTGTGATGTGTTCAGGAACCGCATGTTACGACTGGCGAAATGGCGGCAAATAAAAACTTTTCTCACGCATGTCACACAATCGTAATTTTTATTTTTAATTCATAATCAAACTAGAATCGGCCCCAACTATCATATCGTTCGATATCAAGTAACGTGTGAAATTGTCAAAATTGTTTGCTATAGACATTTCATTTCGAGTTAAACTTCATCTCGACTGATATTAGAATTGAGGTCCAATCAAATTGTTTCGTTTTTCAGAGATGTTCGAAATTTGAATGTAATAATAACATAGAATTCGATGTTATTATGAAGCAATAATAACATTTTCACGGATTAGAAATTTGTTCTAACAAAACGGTTTTTGAACACATTATAGAGAGTTTATGGTATATCTGTACATAAATTACATTTTTACAGTAGCGTCACAGGACGTAAACGAAAATGTATTGTTTCATTATGTTATGTTAATAATCGATGCTACCTCAACTCGAATTCAATATTTTTCCTTACAAATACGGTTCATTTTGCATGGGTCGAGCGGTAGGGAAACTGACTTTGTTTCAGAATTATTTTTTTTACAAATCAAATGAAAATCATTTGAAAAATGTATATCGTATACCTACTATTCATGTTCAGTTTAGTTCAGCTGATATTAAAAAATCCTTGATATATGTAAAGTACCTATTAAATACAGCGGTTTTCTTGTAAAATTTCGAGGTAAGTTTGTGTTTTTCTTTAATTATGAAAATTTTTAGGAATCGTATTTTCATATCGCATTATAATCAGTGTAAATCCTCAATTTTTAACCGACTTCAAAAAAGGAGGAGGTTCTCAATTCGACTGTATGTTCTTTTTTTTTTGTATGTATGTTACGCGATAACTCCGGTATTCGTGAACCGATTTTCATGATTCTTTTTTTGTTGGAAAGGGGGTTCTTCCACAGTGGTCCCATTTCATTTTGAAGGAAATCATCCACCTCAAGAGGTGGCTGTTCACGCATGAAGATTCATTTTTATAAATAGCACCTAACTTTAATTTAGGAGCAATTACTTTTAGCAATCATTTAGTTGATTTTGCTATTTCATTTCATTTCATTTATTTCATATTGAATTGTCAAGGCGTTTTTCCCTCGATATACTTTGAGTAGTGTCGTAGTGAGAACCTATTTTTATTATCTCCAGTGTCAAGTCCTGTATAGTGGCTAACTAGGGGATATTTCAATGAAACTTAGCAAATAGACGTAATTCCACGTACTTTTGAGGTCGGTTTTTTAGTACTCTGTACTGAGATTATGCTATATATTTAAGGGTGATTTAAAGGTGATTGATCTTTGACTGTCCTTGTTATATGGAATCAACCAAAGTCATTTCAGATTTTATCGAGTCCTGAGCAGAATAGTATTTATATATGAAAAATATTAATAGACGCAACATTAATACAAGGAATAAAAAAGAACTGGCTGTTCTCGACAATCGTCTTCACGAAGTCACACAATTTTTTAGGGGGCAACGCAATAAAATTATAATGAAACACAAACTTTAGATTAAGGATTATTGCGTACTTAGGGGATTCGCTCTGGGCCTTTTGGAGGGAAAAGTGTCGTTTTTATTTTGACTTTCAATTATTTTGTGAAATCTAGTTTAAAGTGGAATAGGATAGTGCTATTGTGCCTTAATCGAAGATTAAAACGCAAAATTATACGAATCTCGAACTAAAATACCCGTATCGGCCCGTTCTAAGGAATCCCGAGCCAATCCAAACACGCTGCCTCAAATTGCCTATCCTCTTTGTGGCGGCCATATTTACAGAAACATAATTAAACGAAGACAAGGACTTGTATCCAAGCCAAAATTATTAATAAAAAAAAATTGCGTACTTAGATGACAAAACTCCTTGGGAATGACTTGGTGTATTTATTTCGATTTATAATAATGTTTGAAATAATATTGTAAATGATAAATGTGTACAAATATTTATTTACAAAGGGTTTCGTACTCATTTTTCTCTGTGGAATCTCCCTAAACAGATTTTAATCAGTGTAGTGATGTCAAGTGTGTTTACTGTGTCAAATGTGGTTCGAGTTCCTCGTGAAAAAGTTTTACTGCGACTTTATATAATTCTGACGCCAAACAGTAATGTGAGCATTACTGCTTTCCTCCCTTGAAGGGTAAGGGTGCTGGTGAAATTACAGTAATATGGGATTTGTCAACTTACGTCTCAAGGGTGACAGTCTTCGCGAGTCGATGCTTGGTTAAAGTCGAGTGGTTTCGCGCATCACCGTGCGATACTTGCGCGCAGTGAGGTGTCAGATCAGACCAGACCAGTTGTGGTTGAAAAACAGGACGCGACGCGACGCTTCCACTCTGCGCCAGTGTGAGTTGAACCTTATGAGAATAAAATTTCTTACGAGTCTATACAACCTCAAATGGCTTTGATTGATTCCGCATAACAATGAAATTGTTGAATAAAATAAAAAAAATCAGTGCAGGTATATCCTCAATTTTTTTCACCCTGTATACTAATATAGGGTGAAAACATGATTCCTAAAAATTTTCACGATAGAAAGAAAACACAAACTTACCTCGAAATTTTACAAAAAAACTGCTGTATTTTTTTAAATAGATACTTCTTTTATAAATAGTTTACTTAGGTTGTTTTTTTTATAAATATTTTTTATCAGTAGGTACTTTACATATACCAATGATTATTTTTATATCAACTGCACTAAATTGAACACACATTGTATACGATATAAATTTTTGAAATAAATGTTTCCCTGCCGCTCGACCCAAGCGATATTAACCGTATTAGCACGGAAAAAACAATTTTTTTCCGTGCTAATACGGTTAATTTTGCTTGAATTTTACCACAGCTCAAATTCAATAATTTGAGGTGTGGTTGTATCGACTCATACACCCGAACTGACTGAATAATTGATATACAGGTTTATTTGTAAAATACAAAAAATCCTGCAGGGCTATATTACTAACATCATAAAGAGTAATTTTTATTCCATGACTTTTACAAGATGTAATAATTGTGTCAAAAAAATTTTTTTTATACTATCTGACTTTTTAGACATGTATCTAGTAGTAAGGTAGTCAGTTCGTACATGCAAGCATCCACCCCGACGAACCCTCCAGCGCTGTGTTTTGCACAGAGTTAACACACACCGTTTAGAGCGATCTACGAGTATTTAAAGATTTCTATTTTTGTATAAAAGTAAAATGTTATGAATTATTAAAAATCATGGAACAAAAGTTGTTATTTAGGTTGTCTTAATGTAACATATACTTCTTACATTAGACGCATGAAATGAATGAATGAATGTATGAATGAAATATTCTTTGTAGCACATTAAAAATAACAATGACAACACAGAACAGTAATGCAAGAATCACAGTTAAGCTTATGTCCAACAGGCGGCCTTATTGGTAGGTAGCAATTTCTTCCAGGCAACCGTAGGATAGAAATTTAAGAGTTGGAAGAGGAGGTGCAACCAAAGAAATTCTTCTAATGAAAGTGTTTTCAATAGATCAATCATACTCATCAATAAAGTTAATGTAAAAATAAAGATACAATTGAAATGTATACATAAATAATAATATATACTAAATAAGATTATTATTATTATTATGTTGAGTGTGTGCGTTATTATTATTATTACAAAACGTTATGCAATAAGGAATTACATTGAAGGAAATGGAAAGAAAAAACCAGACTTAATACTTAGGGAATGTTGTTTAACACTTCGTTACATTTTAACATAATACACATAAATGTAATATTTTCAACGAGGTTGTAAGTATCTTACAAATTACCCTTTATAGGTACACAGTATAGAGAATGTCTATCAATAAACGATTGCTTCCAGACCCCAAATCCTGTGGTTTTCATTAGCACTTTAACATACACGGAAGGTTCTTTGACTAGTGAATTCATCGCATCAAGAACACGTAACCATGCAATGAGTATATGAGTAAAGTTGAGTATAAGTATTTAGAATCGTCATAGCAAAGCACCTGTCTGTTTTGATTTAGATTGAAGCCTGGATATGCGGGTTGAAAATATGTGAAACATTTTCAGTTCGTGTAACTGGAATAAATTTATGGTGCGTAACAAGAATATCTGTAGTGTGACAGTGGAAACTATAATCCATTGTCATACATCAATATAAATTCCAGAGTCAATTCAAGTGCGATGCGTATGCAAATCGAAATTAATATTATAGAACTGCTACTTACCCTAGTTTGGAATAGGTTAGGTTGGAAGTTTTTCAATATGCAATAAACATTTAAATATCTATTTACATAGCTATTTTTATATAATAATTATCTTATATATTGTCAATTCAGATGATTTGTGCGCACCTTTTTTAGCGAAGTGAGCGTGCCGTGGCAGCGGACAGCGAGTGCTGCCAGAGGCGATTTTGTTCGCATATCCGAACATTTAAGGGTTAGGTTAAGAATATTTTATATGATATATTACATCCCGAAATAATGTATTACATGTATTTTTTTATACATTGTACTCATTGACTTACAATTATATGGACGTCGGGTCCGCGCTAAAAAGTGTCCGAACTTATAGGGCGTTAAAATCGTATACAGAGCGTCATTCACGCTTTAGTCGTCGTTTGTTCGACTGACAGCGAAGCAAGCAAAATTAGACAGTACTGCGATGACATTATAATTTAAATTCAACGTTTTAGCTTTTTCATATTCCTTTACATGTCACTACGTTTAAATAGGTTGACTTGGGACATTTTTGTCGTGGTTTTTGTATTAGACCCGTCGTCCATTTATTTGTAAGTCAATGATTGTACTGGTAATACTTATACCATTAATTCATCATAATATGTAATGTTTGTAAAAGTGAAGGTTTATTCTACAAAATGAAGTGATCAAAAGTCAATTAAATTCATGGTTCGTATCAGCGGAAGGGCAATGATTCCACTGATTTGAAATCGAACACGAGCCATTGGGCACATTTCCTGTTCACCTGTTCTGTCGCAACTCGCTGAATTTCGTTTACACGAGCTTTGGAAATGTAACAAATGTTCTAAGAGAGTTAATTTCGGCTTTGGGTTTACGTTAATCGTCAATGGAATGTGAATTCTCAGTCTTATTCCTGGGCACGCATTGCCATAGCGGATTTGAAAGTTTTTGAAACCGAACTCAGCTTAGTCGGAGTAAAGATAATTTGTTCAGGTGGGAATTTTCGGATGGTTCTAACTTGGATTCTTTGCGCGGTGTGATTAAAACGATTAATGGGATTAGTGAGTTTTACCTTTTAACCGACGATATGTCGTATTTACACTGTGTTTTTAGTATCATAAGAAATATCGTCGTCAGTCAGTTGCAATCCACGCCAATAAAAGTACCCCACACAGAGTACTGTCTTTCCTGCAATACTCTGTTATTCCCAATCCCTTTCTCAAGTGGTTATTCCTCGGGGTGGGTTATCCTTCAGTTTGTTTAAGGCCAGATCGGCATTTGTATAATTTCATATGTTCGCGTGTCACCAACGAGATCGGTTTTCACTTTTTTGATCGCAAAATTATATTCGCGTATGACACACATTGCGCCCTCTTTGTCGTAAATAACGCATTTAGGCACGTTTCTAGATCAATAACTTTAACAATTTAAAGATATTTTTTCTAATACAAAATGTCAATTACGTTGATTTTGGATTTAAGGATAAAACTGGAGCTTAATAACATATACTTCACGCTTGTTTCCCAACGGAGTAAGCAAAGACAACAGTCTTCCACTTGCTATGGTCCTGACACACATCTTTCACCTCATCAACACGCATCAGTGCTTACATGCTCGTCAGTTAAGAGTACTCTTGACCGGGCGATTCTTTAGGATGGCCTCAATTTGGTCATGGTAAGTTTGCCTTGGTCGGCCCATACCAAGTTGCCCATACACTCGCCTTATAAACCTGTTTCATTAATCTTCTTTGATTCATTATCTCAACATGTCCGAACCATCTTAGCATCCCTTTCTCTATCTTTGTCACTATATTTTCTTCCACGCCGCAACGCTCTCTGAATAAGATATAATAAAAACGATTATTGAGAGTTGTAGATCTCGTTTTGCTGGTCCCAGACATATCAATAAGTGAATTTTACTAAAAATGTCGATTGCGTTTGTCATAATATGGAGCATTGGCGACACATTTTATACAGCACGATATGCCATTTAGTCATAAAAATGGGCGTCATAAATTGGAACACCACAATTCAAATATTTGTTGCACGTTACGTACAAAAAAGTCAAATTAAAAATAATTGTCGACATTTAGGCACTAAGTCATTGACTTACAATTATATGGACGTTCGGGTCCGCGCTAAAAAGTGTCCGAACTTATAGGGCGTTAAAATCGTATACAGAGCGTCATACACGGTTTAGTCTTCGTTTGTTCGACTGACAGCGAAGCAAGCAAAATTAGACAGTACTGCGATGACATTACAATTTAAATTCAACGTTTTAGCTTTTTCACATTGACTTAGAAATAAATGGACGACAGGTCTAATACACAAACCACGAAAAAAATGTCCCAAGTCAACCTATTTAAACGTAGTGACATGTAAAGAATTATGAAAAAGCTAAAACGTTGAATTTAAATTGTAATGTCATCGCAGTACTGTCTAATTGTGCTTGCTTCGCTGTCAGTCGAACAAACGAAGACTAAAGCGTGAATGACGCTCTGTATACCATTTTAACGCCCTATAGGTTCGGACACTTTTTAGCGCGGACGCGACGTCCATATACTTGTAAGTCAATGCTTTTTCATATTCCTTTACATGTCACTACGTTTAAATAGGTTGACTTGGGACATTTTTTCGTGGTTTTTGTATTAGACCCGTCGTCCATTTATTTGTAAGTCAATGCACTAAGTGAATAAAATTAGACACAAGCAACAATTAGACAAAGTATATAATCAATTTGAGTAATAAATGAGTAATTTAAATAACACAATACCAAACATACACGTCAAATAATTGTAGACAATTGGGCACTAAGTAAATAAAATTACACACAAGTAGTGTGTGAACCAGAAGTTATGTATTCTACGGATCTACTTTAAATGTTTTGTTAACTGGTAGGGGAATAAAGGACGTGACGCGAAAAAGTGGCTGTTGTCGCTTTTCAAAGTGACAATTTCATAAATTGTTTTTTCGTCTCATGTGTTCGCGCGGTTCCGACTGTCGCTGCTGTCCTTTGCTGTCTTCAGTGAGCATATTGTTCACTTTACTTCCAAAGCTTCAGCTTATGTTATTCTCTTACATTAAAACGAACACTGAAGCGACCTCGACATTGATACATTACGCGTTGAGAAAATTTTGTGCGGCATAAGGCTTTTAATGGATTGTCGGATTGTGATATCTTACATTATACCAGAAGATTGGTGTTGTGTTAAAGAATTTGCACGAACGCGCGGACTTTTAAACTTAGTAAAGGAACAATTTATGCGTGTGCACTAAATAGCTGTATTGCGATTTCCAATCTGCCATGCTCAGCTTTGGTCAATTGGCTTTATTTTAGAGTGGCATTAATAAATAAAAAAGCAGAGACCGTGGGTTTGAATCCAGCCTCGTACATCGGAGTTTCTCGGAGTTTATTAAATTTGAAATTTACCATGAGCGTTTCAATGAAGGATGATATCATGATAAAACCTGCGCGTCAAAGAAGGTTCACAAACCTCGGAAAACGTGTGAAGACCCCAACTCGCCCTGGGCCAGCGTGGTGGACTATGGTCTAAACCCTCGCCTGAGAGGAGACCCGTGTCCAGTGAGACGTATAAATGGTTTGATGACGATGATTATTAAATTTTAGTAACTGTAGAGCTCCTTGTGAAAGAATTCGTCCAGGGAAGTTCTACCACCTTATTTATTTCTGCCGCCAAGCTGTAATTCTTCCGATTTTGAGCGGTAAGGATGCTGGTGAAATTACAGGCACATGGGACTTGTTAACTTTTGTCTCAGGCTGACGGGCGCAGTGATACTGCCCCTCAGATCTTTGCGATTTAAAGAGCTGAGTGGCACTGCAACTGTTATGGACAGGCGTGTAGCTTACCATCAGACGCGCGATTTGTTCGTCCCGTTACGTGATATTATAAAAAAGAAGATGATAATTTGATACTGCGAATAGTCATTATTTAGAAAAGAATGAAAATTGTTGAAGAAGCACCGTTATCAGTGATCAATGAAGAAAACTACGAAATATTAAACTTATAATACATAATATCATCGATTCACGTGCTGTCTGTTCAGATCCGAGAATTCAAAACCGTTTTATTTGACAAGGAACAACCGTCTGTTTCCGATTTTTCGCCCCCAACAAACTCTAACATCATTCTTTATAATTATTCATTGAAATGAAAGGGGATTATTTTTACGAACACTGTTTTTGTTATGCGAATGATCAATCAATTTTGGTCCGATTTTCGAACTTTATTTAAATTTTATTGTTGTTGGGACAAGGCGGAAGACTAAGGCTCAACTCACACTGGCGCAGAATCGAAGCGTCATGTTTTTCGCCTATAGAATATTCATCTATATTTTCCCATTATTAAGGTACAAATTTGTGTTTTGCATATGTGGAATCGAGCGGCTTCGCGCGTCGACGCGCGGCACTTGGGCGCCGTGAGGCGTCAGACTGTGATCCCGGTGCACTAATGCGAGGGTAGTAGTTGTAGGAGCGGCGGTGTAATTGAAAAACAGGACGCAACGCGACGCTTCGACTCTGCGCCAGTGTGAGTTGAGCCTTAGGCGGATTTATTTCACTCGTAAATTTGGGTGTCGTTTGTGGTTGTCTATGTGTGTATCTACGGCACCCGCGACACAGGGACTCCCTAGTGCGGGGCTATGTTGAGTGTGTGCGTTATTATTATTATTATTATTACTGTAACTGTTTCGGAAAGGCGTGTCGTTTAACACTAGGCATGGACTTATTCGCCTCGTCACTTGATAAAAAAAACTGACTTGAACAGTTTGACCCGTACAAACAGAAAAGTTTAATAAAAGCTTGTAATTGGGCATTCTGGATTGCTATTAATTTAATCTATTAAAAAACTCATTGCACCGCTGAGTTTTAGAATTTAATTGCGAAATGTAATTTGAAATTTACCATGAGCTTTTTGGTGAAGAAAAACATCGTGTGGGATCCGCACACATCTGAAAAGCAATTTAATTATGTGATCCGCACACATCTGCAAAGCAGTTAAATGTCGTGTGCGACGTTTCCAACAACCATCGGGCGCGGATGGGGATTACAGCCCAAGCCATCTCATTGTGAGAGGAGACCTGTGGTCAGCAGTGGGATTATATATAATAATATATTATATATTATTTTAATCTATTGTGCCTTTTTTGATCAGGATTAATTGATTCTTATCCTGTGTCTTTGATTTTTATAATTGCTAACACTTTTAACATTCCTACACAAGATATTAGAATTTACTTCTACTACATCTTCGTACTTTTTATAAAAAATCTAGATCTAAAACGCTTCTACTACAAACACATTGTGCAATATCCCTCGAGGGGTGACGAAGCAAATGTTGCATGCTAGACAAATTTTATTACATTCCGATGACTCTGGTTAGCAAATTATTCTCTAAAATCTTCCCAGTAAAGACCATTTTTGGCTGTACTTGAATAGCTACCAGTATAGTTCTATGTTGAGATACAAAAAGTTTTGCATGGCGTAGGGCAAGTCTGGCAAACTTATGGGCCGCTTGTTTAAAGCTCAGAAAACCGTACCAAAAACAAAATGCTTTCAAATTTCCTACTCTATATGATTTCAATTAGTTTACATTTATTTGTTAGACTGAATGTCCAAAATACATTTACCTTAAAAATGGATACTTATAACTTCTTTTAACATTATATATCATTACTTAATTGTCATGGTGCCTGTTTATACTGGAGTAATAAAAAGATCAAAGAATGTCATGAGGAAAACCACAAAAGGTTGCAAAATTGGCTCCAAAGGGAGCGATGTTTCCCTCTCTAAGGTATGAAACGACCTTTTTCTTATCATATCGATTACATACACTGTAATGCTTGCCATAGTGGTGAAAGAATTTGCCAATTGACGTAAGGTACTCCATGATTGTTACCCAGGCTGCGTCAGACGTACATGAAAGAATGGTACGTTGTGCAGGGAGACTCCTTTCGTGCACACCATTAGAAACGATAGAGAGCAATGATGGAGGCTTATCGCAAATTAGCCGCAAATGGTAAAACAAGACTGAATGGAGTAGTGGGTAGCAATGGATGCTCACTGCTCGTGATAGGAAAAGAAGGATGGTGATGTTCCAATCCAAACATATACGCATGAAAAGTAAACAAACTGGTTTGATTAAAATTCTAAATCAATCACGCAAAAAACAAGTAACACTCGTATATTTTGAAGATTTGGACTTGATATCTCATCACTTTTTCCAACAATAGTAATTTATATAATAACGTCTTAAAATCGTATTTAATAAACGTTAGTCCAAAAGTGAGGAAATACACATACAAATATATAAGTCATCACACTATGTCAGTATTATTCAAATATGGCGTTTAGATTCTTTTAGGCCCCACAAAAAATAAAGTTGAGAACGCTTGCAGCAGTGAAATTTTAACACTCGATGGGCCATTGGGCCTTTGCCGACGCGGATTGGCCTATTGGATTTACCTTATAGCAGCTTAAAGCGCGGTTTAACTACCCACTCACTACTCCCTCGTCTTGTTGAAGTCAATATCGTCGGAGTATTAGTTCAGCGGACTAGTTTCTGCTACTTTACGTCGTTTGTAGCGCCTATACTTTTGAAACTAAATAGGATGTGGTATGTGGAGTTTTCCTAGATTATATACAATACTAGGGCGTGAGTTTATGTATGTTTATAGAATATTGCGCAAAAGTGTATGTGTGTGCGTGCGTGAATGGTGGTTATAGGTGTAGAATGTGTTGTGTACAGAAGATTCACATAACAATTTAGCCTTAAATAACATAGTCTGTAGTTACATGTATTATGTAGGTATTTTTTCGTAGGAATTTTTGTTTTTTGTTCATAAGACTAAGTAACGGGACGAATTGGTCGTGTGCCTGGTGGTAAGCAAAACGCCTATTCATAACAGTTGCTGTGCCATTCAAAGCTTTAAATCGTAAAAATCTTAGGGACACTGCTAATGTGCCCGTCACCCTGAGATATAAGTTGATAAGTCTCATGTGCTTGTCATTTTACCAGCACCTTTACCCTTTCAAACCGGAGTGCAGTAATGCTCATATTACAGCTTGGCGGCGGAAATAGGTCCCTGCACGAACTCTCCACAAGGAGCTCTACTGCTACTATGACGAACCAGAGTCCTCTGCTTTAGCAGTTTTTCAGATCCTTAAACAACATGTATTTACATGATATGAAACAAAGGATATTGTAGAGCGGGCGGTTTGGAATTTATGGCAAGAGTGCTTTGTCTGCTTCTGTAGTGCGTAGTGTTGTATGGAGCAAATACCAACCGCCTGTTGTGCGTGATATTACAGTAAGGTTATGATAATAACTACTTTATCAAACCTAACGGTGACAACTCAACTGTCGTCACTATGATCTATCAATTCTAACTTGAACAGGATATAAAACATGCTTAATCTAGAAGATAACAAAAAGAAAACTAGAAAAGCTTGTCGTCCAAAACAACGTTAAGTGACGTGGTGCCGAGAAGTTTGCTAGACTTGTACTTGGATAAAAGTGGCTCTTACTCCCTGGAGCGTAAGGACAGTGTATTAAATTTACGATTGAATATAGATAAGAAATGCGGGTTAACCACATCTGCCGGTTCTGTGCCGCCCGCATCCAGCCGCTGACGGCCACTATTCTCAGAACGTCCGTTTATCGTGCGGCGAGACGTCCTACACTATAACGAGCCTGCTCAATCGGCCATAAGTCCTCCTGCAGGTATGTTCGGCTCACTGCCACTTAGTTTACTGATTTTACGAGCTATGTTTTCACTTTAGTTTTTTTTTATTTATTTGGGTCACAAACAGTAGTCACAGTTAAAACTTATAATGGCAAGGCAAATGGCATGGTAAAAGCTGTTCGAAGGACAAACAGGATATTGAAAGGACCTTACAGGTTTTATAGAGGTCGGATATCTGAAGGGTAGGCTCCAGCCCACCTTGAGAATCGCTCGTTGAGTGCGTTCCAGCTGAAGAAGTTGCAATGTTTAGAGATAACCATGAATTTCGGTTTTCTTGACATTCGGCCTTGAGATCGGCCTTCACACTACTACTTTATTATTACTTATTTGACAGTAGAACTCCTTGTGAAAGAGTTCGTCTAGGGAAGTACTGCTACCTTACCTATTCTGCCGCCAAGCGGTAATGTGAGCATTACTGCCTTCCAGTTTTGAAGGGTAAGGGTGCTGGTTAAAGTACAGCCTACAGGCACATAGGTCTTGTCAACTTATGTCCCAGGATGACCGGCGCAGTGGCAGAGCCCCTAAGATGTTTGCGATTAAAGCTCTGCTTGGAACTGCAAGTGTTATGGACAGGCGTGTCGTTTACCATCAGGCGCACGATTTCTTCGACCCGTCACTTGGTATTATATAAAAAAGCACACTTTTGTTTTTCCTGCAAAATACGTTCAAATTATATACGAGGTGTTGAGTATATTTCTTGGAATAATAATACAATTTAATGAAGAACTTTAACGTTACACAAAATAATGATACTTGAATTTTGAACAAAAAAGTAAATCATTAAAAACCGAAACAAAATCTGCAACACGCACTAAAATTCGTAAAGTCTGCTGCTGACCTTTCGTGGCTCAGTTGGAGAGCTCTGGCTCGGTATGCTTGATGGCGCTGGTTCGAATGCAGCCGGATCGAAGGTTATTTTCTTGGTGTTTGCTCTTTGTATTAATAATTATTACAAATTAGTAATTTCACAAAAAATATTAATATTATATATATATCATAATAGTAAAATATTGTGATAGATAATCAATAAAAACTTAAAAATTACAAACAAAAATCGCCTGCTGCTAGCTCTCGTTTTTGAATTTCTCGTCTGATGACTCTTTTTTAATTTGCCCCAATGTGTCTCGCTGCCCTCGCGGCGTTTAGTTCGTTCCATCGACGTGAACACGAGATATTCACTGTAAGGCAATGTTATACTTTTCCAGCAGTCGCTGTTCCCTGCGATTAACGTACAATCACCGTTATTAGTAAATTATTATTTACTACAATAACAAAAATTCGTAGATCATTTGCCTTTTGCGCAGGACGAGCTGAGTTCAAATTCAGGCCAATGCCGCAAAGTTGAATGTGAGTTTCTAAATCATGTGCAGTTTAGCTTTTTACTTGCATACAGTACTATGAAAGAAGAAGCACAGGAGTGGCATATCGGAGAATATTCAAAGGACACCTGTGTATTCCCCAAAATGTATTATGCCAATTTCGTACACTGTGGTGTACATCCTCTCCTCTCCTTAGAATAGATCCATACGACCTGAGGGGCATTGCCACTGCGGTCATCACCCTGAGACTTAAGTTGACAAATATCATGTCCTTGTTCACCAGCACCCTTACTCTTCTAAACCGCAACGCAGTAATGCTCACGTTACTGCATTACGGCAAAATAGGCAAGGTGGCAGTACTTCCCTGGATGAACTCTTTCACACTGCTACTTCTGCTACTACACTAGTATATCTGCTAGATCATCTAAATTTCTAAACTGTCAACTGTAAGTGAATTTTTAAAACAGGGAAACTAGTTCTGAATTGCAATTTGTTATCAGAATGGAAGCTCTCAGATTTGCATTGTTTCTACAGACTTTACATTATGTCTAAGACGACGACTGCTGAAAACATTTGCATCTGGCCCGTATTTTGCTGACGATACGGTCTGTGCAAATATGATCTTTATGCGAACAACGGCACTTCGAATCGAGTCTGTGTAACTCCATATGTTTGAAATTGTTTCCCGCAATATTTAAGGGACGTTTTCGTTCCAGTTCACTTGTGTACGTTGTTGTCGACAGAGTAAACTTATAAGGCCTTCTTTAAAGTGACCGAAATGTTTCCAGTGTAAATGTTTCCTTTATTTTTTTCTTATCGTATAATATTGGGGAAGGAATGGTGCATCGTGTGGGGTGAATGCCTGAAACGAGCCTCTCCGCAATGACATACCTACTCGTATCGCCTGGTCATCGATCCGCGAGCACCATACGCTGATTGACAAATCCTTTCAACACGATGGCAAACATATCCCATGCCCAGTTCATATGACGGCACTTGTGGCGTGATCAGCGTGGCTATGTTCTGGACTAGGATAATACAATGTATGCCATCGATACGATAAAAAGAAGAAAAATAAAAACATAGGCTCCTTTCGTGTACCTCTTTTGTTTGTTAATAAATTCGTGGGATTCATTTACGAAGAAAAATGTCGGTCATTATTCAAATTTGTATTTCGAAACTAGCGTGATTGGTGTTATGTGTTAATGTGGTATGACTATTCGAAAATTAATTTTTTTTATATTAGTAATTTAAAAAATAATTTCGTAAGTTACTCGTTAATTCAATTCTATCAAAAATAAGCGAAGAAAAGTCAATGGAAGAAAGTGAATAAATCGAGTTCTGAGGTTTTCGTGGTTGTTACACATAGGAAATGAACCTATTTTTTCGGACCTAAATCGAGTATATTTGTTTTTTCAAATCAATCAACATTTTGGGCCCTTTACAGGTCCCATGATCAAGGCAGTCAGTCAGTCCGTCAGCGAGTCAGTCATAAAAGGGCCCGAAACGTTGGATGTTTGAAAAAACAAATGTAGTCGATTTAGATCCGAAAAAAGCTTCTTTCCCGAAGTCGATAAAATTTTATAAAAACGCCAGTATAAATTTAATTTCCATGAGACATTTCTTTGAACTTAGCTTACATATACCATTGCGTGTCAACCTTTGCTGTGAAAGTTTGTAGAATTTTTTATTTGAGCAATAATAGACATTGAACTTGTACTATGAATTAACAAGAACATGGGGATAGATTCAGAACCTTACGATAACTCAGTTGTCGACCGATTCGATTTGTTATCGTCCGATTTCTTTTCATTTTTATTCACAACACCCGAATCGAACGTCAAACTGACGTATTCGAAACTGAACCGAAATGACGTCACACCCGTACGATTACTCGAACTTCTCGACCGGCAAAGGCTACAAACGTTATTCGGATCACAGTTATCGAATTAAAGTTATTGAGCGTCCTATTGCTTACAAAGCAAGAATGTAATATGAAAATCTTATTATCAGAATGGAAATATTTTAAATAAAGTTCGGATTTTGTTCAATTTTATTGATTTATTTTAATGCAAGAATATTGTATTAATAATATTTTAGGCCTTTAAAGTCTCAAAAATGTGTATAAAAGGATTTTCATTATAATCTATTTCATCGACTAACTCCGTAAACGCTGTTGGATAACGATATAGTATCCGAACCCCAATCGAACGTTTAACTCGAATGTTCTGAACAGCTCGGACAGCGCCCTTCGATTCGAGAACGATATCCTATACTCAATACCCAATACTCAATACTTTATTGCTTTTCCATAAAGATAAAAAGGTGTTACAAAATATAAATACAGAACGTTTATGGACCCTGTGGGGCACAGCAATTGAGAGGGAGGCATTCTTTTAAATTACAATTTTTTAAATTATAATATTCAGTAATTACTATTGAGGTACGGTAGTATATTATTTTATAATCCGTGTAAACATGCATTTAAGTATTAATATGTACTAATTAGGTTAATATAATGTTTTTATTTATTTGTATTTGTTTGGGTATCTATTTATGTAGATATAAACAATTTAAATATTATCATTTAGGTATTCCTGTATAGTATAATATTGTTTTGTGACTAATAGGTTTTTTATTTGTTTTATAAAATCTTTTTCTTTGTTTAAATATTTAATGTAGTTCGGTAATTTGTTGTATATTTTGATTGACATGACTAGTGGGCCAGAATGGTATAATTTTAAACGGGAGATAGGTAGTGCTAATTTGTCACAGTGACGTAAATTGTATCCAGGGGCAGTCTCTCCTCGCTTTATGTAGAATTCTGGATATTTCTTCACAAATTTGCATGCTTCCAAAATATAGATAGATGGTAGGGTGAGAATTTTATGTTCAGCAAAGTATGATTTACAGCTATCTGTGTTATGTAAATTAAAAATTATACGAATTAATTTCTTTTGTAGGGTAAATAGAGAATGGGCATCCGTACTATTTCCCCACATGATAACGCCATAGCTAAGCCATGCATAAGCGTACGCGTAATAGAGAGTGAGTGATGTGTGTATATCTGTTGTTATTCCTATCGAACGATTCGGTTAAAATATCGAAGAGTTCTGAATCGGGGCCCTGACCTTTTTTGTCGCTGATGCGGACTGATAGACAGTGTGCTTGTGTTTTTTTTTATCGTAATCAACTGAAAAATGTATTAAGTACTTGTTGAGAATTACTTCAAAGAAAGTTTGGACCTGGACTCTGTATCTTTTCACTTTTACGCAAATATTTTTTAATATTAAAAAACTACCAGTAGCTTACTGCTTGAAATTCATCACAAGTTCGCGCAAACTCATTAACGACGCTTCACAATATTGCTTTTCACATAGATAATTAATAAAATAAGCCTTATAGCTTGATATTTCCGGGAGTTACTAGGAAAACGAATATGTAATTTGTGACACGACATATCCACACAAAGATATCTGTCACTTGAAACACATGAGGACTGGCATTCCTATGTACGGGAGTATATGTGTACTAAACTCGCTTCTCTTTCAGAAAATAGCCCGCTAATATCCTTCCAATTTAAGCTCTAATGTTGGCACACAAAAGTTCATATTAGCATGCACGGTTAAAATATGATTTTCCACATTTTCTTTTAAACAAATTGCGATGCGAAAACGTTGTTTGGAACTTCGTAACAGGTCTATTCGTTTCCTATTTTGCTTATAGTTCTGTCCAAACTCGACTTGCGAGCGGAAGGAATCATCTTTTGAGACTTTGATGTTTTCAATTATTTTCGTGTTATGAGGAGTTGTGCCAAACGGATTAACATCTAGTGTAGTAATGGACTGTAATGGAATGTAATTACAATGCTCTGGACATAATTTTACTATTTATATACCAACTTATTATTTCATAGCTATGGTTAGACCTTTAGCGAGAGGCTGCAGTAGACTATCTGCGGCTCTGTGAAACACTTCGCTAAACTTCAAAAAAGTTCTCAATTCGCCTCTATCTCTATTTTTATCCTCTATTTTTTTATGTTTGTCGGAACCGTCATTGCTTACAACTGTATCCTCAGACATCTTTTGAGCAGATTTAGGGATAGTGCAATGAGATTACGTTTAATAGTAACACTGTATATTTGAAGTGCTGCCACTTTACCTATTTCTGCCGCCAAGCAGTAATGTGAGCATTACTGCGTTCCGGTTTTGAAGGGTGCTAGTGGAATTACAGGCACATGGGATTTGTCAACTTATGTCAGGGTGATGGGCGCAGAGGCAGTGCACCGCAGATCTTTGCGATTTAAAGCTCTGAGTGGCACTGCAACTGTTATGGACAGGCGTGTCGTTTAGCATCAGGCGCACGGCTTACTCGTCCCATCATTTATTATCATAAAAAACATATTTTAATCACTATCGAAACTTTTCGTACGATCTTTGAATCGATGAATCTTTGGAATATCCACAACCCCAGCCTGCGTCTAGTCCCACGATGATGGAATGGGGATGGCAGAATTAAATTATGAAAGTCGCACACTTTTCGTTACGATATATCGTGTAGAATACCGATAAGCAGGCAACTTTTCGACGGTGTTCAAGACTATGCAGCTTGACCTCTACTAAATCCGTGTCACCTATAAGCCTCCTGACACGTCTGTCGGTTGAATCTAAAGTGACCAGTTGGTATGTAGCAGAGCCATCCCATAGGTGGTCGCAGTATTCCATACATGACCGGACTTGGTACAGCTGAAGCTAATGTCCCTGCATGAAGTAACGTCTCGCCCTGGAAAGGATGCCAAGCTTCATGGCTGCATTTTTGACGACAGGTCCATTCCAGGTGAAGGTGGTCGGTTATCGATATGGATAAATGTGAATAGGTAACTTTTCTTGTTTTGCTGCTGTGCTTGGTTAAATATTGTCACAGACGCAAAGTTGGTTTTTGTTTAGACAGGTGTGCAATGACTCCGTGTGCAGTTGCTGGTCTGCCATCGGACGCGTCCCCAGGTGGCGGATAGGGGAACGACTCCCAGATATGGGAGTTACCGGCTTCGGCCGGCGCGGACCAAAACCAGCACTGGGAGGGGAGGAAGATAGCGCAGGTTCTGTCCGGCGCTATCTAACTCGCACCCGAGGCGGTGGGCGGTGTTCGGTCTTAAGATCGGCTCCGGCCAACCCGTAATCCCGCATGGAGCGGGACCGGGGGTCGTCCTCACTGAGAGGGGGGCTGCGAGGAAGAAAACCTCTATAAAAATTACCCCAATCCTAAGCTCTAGCGCCCGGCGATGGGATGAATGGCTGGAGGGTATCCAGCCGTTAGGGCGCCCCAGTGGGGAGCTCACCCCCTTTCAAAGCTCACACGACATGGAACAGGCACGTTTTGAAAATGGTCCCCAGGCGGGTCCCCGAAAGGGGGAATCCCGCCCATCCGCCTCGGCGGGTGGCAGCCCCTCGTACTCTGGGGGGGGGCAAAAACTGCCTCGTGGGTCGGCCAGAAGTCGACCCTCGTAAACACGAACATCGCACTCGAACGGACAATGATTTTGCACACAATTTGGATCGCACGAAGGCCTCCAATGTGGAGGTGAGGATTCTCTCCGACAATGAGTCTGAGGGTGAGACGATGCTCTCGGCCTCTTCAGACGGAGAGCCCACCCTCTCTGAGGGGAATTCACGCGCGGTTTCGCGCTCCGGGTCAGCCGGAGAGAAGGGATCGTCAAGGGCCGCCAAGCGTGCCGCCCCCCCGTCGAACGAACCTCAGGAGCCCGAAAGGGCACCAAAGATCAGCACGGCCCGTAGGGGCAGGCCCAGGGTCCCCGGGAAGACCCACCCCGGTCCGGCGGCGGCAGGGAGAGGCCGTTCCAGCTCAGCAGAGTGGAACGCCCTCCAGAAAGAGACGGATGCCGCCTTCTTCAAGGAGGCTCTTAAGCGCCCAGGAAAGGCTGGGGAGGCTGAACCCGAAGGTACGGCGGGCATCATGAGCGAGGTTCAGGCCCAGGAGGCGCGAGACGGCCTCGCGACAATATTGGCGGAGACCGCCAAGTCCTCTAATCTCAAGGGGACGGTGATCAAAGCAATTAAAGAGGCCGTCAAAAAGGTGGAGAGAGCCATTGACTCTCTCCATCTTGGAGAGACGGCGACGGAGGCGGCGCGGCGGATATCGGAGGACAACCGCCAGATGAGGAGGCAGCTCGCTGCCCTAGAGGCGGAGTTCAAGGCCCTGAGGGGGGCCTACTCCACCGCCACGGCCAAGGCCAAGGCGCAGGTGGCCCCACCGCCGCGGGTGTGAGGGAGGCCATCGATGACCTCAGGCGGGACATTTTCTCCTCCATGAGAAATATGATGGACGCCCGCTTGGGGGACATCGAAAGACGCCTCCCCGCGGAGTCCCTAAGGCCTCCCCTAGGCGGCCGAAGTAGTGCGCCCGCCTCCGAGGCGACGCCTGCTGCCACCGCCATCGCCGCAGCCGCCCCGAGGTTGGTTCCCTCCGCCGCGGGCCCCGAGTCGATACCGGGCCTCTCCCCGGCCCGAAACGCGCCTACTGACCCGCGACCCAATAAAAAGGCCAAGAGGAAGGCTCCCCCGCCGAAGGCTACTGCTGCCCCTCCTGCGGCGCCACTCGCTGTTCCCGCCGTCCCTGCCGGCCCTGACATGGCGGCCTCCATGCCGACTGACCAGGCAGAAACGCCCTGGTCACAGGTAGTCGGCCGCAAGGCCAGGAAGGCCAAAACGGCAGCTGCCGCCATCCAAGCGGCACGGGCCCCCGCCAAGGCGGCCCCCAAGACGGCTCCCAGACCCAGGGCTCTCGCCACCCCGAAATCATCGGCGGTGGTGATCACGCTGAGGCCCGAAGCGGTGGCGGAAAAGGGGGTCACTTACAAGGGGGTCCTAGAGGCGGCGACCGCTGCGATCGATTTGGGCAGAGCCTCGGCATCCCGCACTCAGGCTGGCCCCCAACGGGAGGGGGTCAGCCCTCGTTCGCTGCCCGGTGACGGCGGCCCAACGGGTGGCGGCTGCCGGCTGCCTGTTGGTGGGGTGGTCCTCCGCCGGGGTCCATGTGATGGAGCCCCTCCCCATGCGCTGCTTCAGGTGCATGGGGATTGGCCACACCAGAGCCCTCTGCCCGTCTAGTGTGGACAGGAGCGGGCTCTGCTTCAGGTGTGGCCAGGTGGGACACTCGGCCTCCGGGTGCACGGCGACCCCGCGATGTTCGGTCTGCACCGCGGCCTGCCGTCCAGCGGACCACGTAATGGGGGGGCGATCTTGCGCTCCCCCCCCCCCCCCCCAAGGGCAAGCCGGCGGGGACCTCAGGCCCCCTCCCTATTGAGGGACAAAGTATGGAGCAGTGATGCCAGCACGCCACCATACTATACTGCAGGGCAACCTCAACCACTGCGCCAGGGCACAGGACTTATTGGTCCAGGCCATGGCGGAGTGGGGGGTTGCGGTGGCTGCTCTGGCCATACTTTGTCCCCCCTCGGGGGATCGGGAGGAGACGGTGGCCATAGTGGCGTCGACTGCCGGGAACTCCCCCCTCTAGCGGTGAAGGAACGCGGATCAGGGTTCGTGGCGGCAAGGTGGGGAGAAGTCATCCTAATTGGGGTGTACTTCTCTCCTAATCGCTCCCTGGCCCAATTCCAGGCTTTCCTGGAGACCCTAGAGAGGGCGGTGAGGAGGGCAGCTCCGGCGCCGGTGTTGGTGATGGGGGACCTCAACGCCAAGAGCGCTGCGTGGGGTTCCCCGGTCACCAATGCCAGGGGGCCAGAGTTGGAGGATTGGGCGGCAGCCTTAGGGCTGGTCGTCCTCAACCGGGGTCATGCCAGCACGTGCGTGCGACGAAATGGGGGATCAATCGTGGACGTCACGTTCGCGACCCCCTCACTAGCCGCGCGAGTATCCGGCTGGCAGGTCCTGGAGGACGAGGAGACCCTCTCCGACCACAAATACATACGGATGAGGGTCTCCCATATGCCGCTCACGACGGCCTCCAACACGGCCCCCGGGGGGGGCTTTCCCAAATGGGCACTCACCCGCCTGGACCTTGAGCTCGCAGAGGAAGCAGCCATGGTCCAGGCGTGGTGCCCCCCCCCCACCGGCCACTGTCGACGTGGAGCAGAGGGCGGTCAAGTGCAGGGAAGACTTGACCGCCGTCTGCGAGAGGGCCATGCCCAGGGTCAGAGGGACCCCGGGCAAAAAGAGGGTGTACTGGTGGACCGCGGAGATTGGGGACCTCCGCACCGCCAGTACAGCAGCCCAGCGGGCCTACGGCCGATGCCGTCGCAGGCGCCATACCCGGAGTGAGGAGAGAAGGCTCCACAGCGCCCTTCAGGGCGCGAGACAGGCCCTGAAGGTCGCAATAGGGCGGGCCAAGGACTCTGCGAAAGAGGAGTTCTTGGCCACCCTGGACGCGGACCCATGGGGGAGGCCGTACAAAGTTGTGCGCAACAAAATGTACGGCGCATCTCCCATGGAGTCACTGGAGCTCGATCTCCTCAACCGGGTGGTGGAGGGCCTCTTTCCCGAACCGCAGCCCTTCACCCCACCGACCATGGTGCCCCCTAGAGCAGACGGGAGGCAGACTGAGGAACCCCCCCCCGGAAATTACCGAGGGGGAGTTGGAGTGGGCGGTGGGACGGCTGCGGGGGCGGAAGAAGGCCCCCGGGCCCGGACGGGGTACCGGGACGAGTCCTTCGCATTGCCCTGAAGCATCTCGGGACCCGCCTCAAGCATCTCATGGATGACTGCTTGAGGACGGGGTTGTTCCCGAGATGCTGGAAGGAGGGAAGGCTCGTCCTGGTGCCCAAGCCGGGCCGACCTGCGGACTCCCCCTCGGGGTTCAGGCCCCTCGTCCTGCTGGACGAGGTGGCGAAGATCCTGGGCCGAATCATCGCCTCCAGGATCAACGAACACCTGAGGGGGACAGGCCCCGATGTGTCGGAGCGGCAGTTCGGGTTCAGGGCTGGACTCTCCACCCTGGACGCCCTGGAGTCCCTGCGACACATCGTGGAGGAGGGTAACGGCGAGGGGGAAGGCGTGGTGGCTGTGTCGTTGGACATAGCCAACGCCTTCGGCACTCTCCCCTTCGCCGTTATCAGGGAGGCGCTGAGGTACCATAACATCCCCAGGTACCTCAGCCGTCTGGTGGAGCACTACCTGGAAGACAGGGTGGTGCTCTACCAGACGAGGGAAGGGAGGCGCGCCGAGCGCCCAATGAGGTGCGGAGTACCCCAGGGGTCCGTATTAGGACCACTACTGTGGAACCTGGGGTACGATTGGGTGCTGAGGGGCGCGCTGCTCCCCCGGACGGCGGTCATCGCGTACGCCGATGACACGCTGCTGGCCGTCCGGGGGACCACCTTCCAGGAGGCGGCCCGAAGAGCCTCAGTAGCGGCGGATATGGTGGTCCGCCGAATACAACTGCTGGGGCTCGAGGTCGCCGTGCCGAAGACGAATGTGGCCGTCTTCGGCGGGAGGGGTAGAGGTTGGGCGGTGCCGGCAGGCGCCCACATCTCCATCACGGGAGTATCGGTCCCGGTCAAGTCCCAGATGAAATATCTGGGACTTGTCCTGGACCGGCGATGGAACTTCGGGGAGCATTTCCGGCAACTCGCTCCCCGAATAGTGGGCGCCGCATCGGCGATGGGCCGTCTCCTGCCCAACCTCGGGAGGCCGGGAGCCTCGTGCAGGAGGCTATACGCCGGGGTGACCCAGAGTATGGCCTTGTACGGGGCTCCCATCTGGAGTGGGTGGTATCCCTGCGAATGTGCAGGGCGTACATGACGGTGGCCTGCGCTGCCGCATGCGTCCTCGCCGGTACTCCGCCGTGGGACCTCGAAGCCGAGGTCCTGGCGGATGTCCACGCCTACCGGCGGGGAATGAGGGACCGAGGCGAGCGCCCTGCTCCCCAGGAGGTCGAGCGGGAGCGCCACCTCGCGGCGCAGCGCATGCGGGACCGGTGGAAAGAGGGCTTGGCGGATCCCCCCTATGGCGCTCGTACCATAGGGCCGATCCGCCCTGTCCTCGTAGAGTGGGTAAACCGGTCCCACGGGCCACTGTCGTACCACCTTGTGCAGGTGCTGACTGGACACGGGTGTTTCGGTCACTACCTGCACAAGGTGGCGAGGAGAGAACCGTCCCCGTCGTGCCACGAGTGCGGCGCTGCGGATGACACCGCGCAGCACACCCTAGAGGTGTGCAGCCGGTGGGATGAGCAGCGCCGCACTCTGACGGGGACTTTAGGGCAGGACCTCTCGCTGCCGAGCGTGGTTGCCGCCATGCTCGATAGCGAGGAGTCCTGGGAGGCGGTGGCCTCCTTTTGCGCAGAGGTTATATCGCAAAAGGAGGCCGCGGAGCGGGTGCGCGAGGACGCGGCGGACGCGCACCCGCTTCGGCGCAGACGTACGGGGAGAAGGCGCAGGCAGTTCGCTGCTCGCCTGATCCCCTAGTGAGGCCAGCGGGCTCTGGACAGGGACTCCGGAGCCTGCATTGCACGGCCTCACTCGTCTAGGGGGCGGGTCGGAGGACAACCGACTCGCCCCTCCGTTGGCGCGGGAGCCCTGGCGCAAGCTAGGGCGGCCGGGCGGCGTCGTGGTGAATGTTCACCGATCCCACGGCGCCGACTCACCCGGCGAGAGGGAAACCCGGGGGGGTTTTAGTGGGGTAGGCCCTCCAGTCTGGAGGGAGAGTCCCCACATAACCCCTGAGTCTCCCTGGGCTCAGGGGTATCCATAAAGA
>NW_020654289.1:7324180-7347579 GCF_003589595.1 Hyposmocoma kahamanoa
AAGGCAAATTTTGTATATCAACCGGAATCTTGTTATAGAAGCGTATACATTGCCCCTTAAATGATTTTTTGACTTTGTGAAGACGACTATCAAGAAAAGCTAGTTTATGTCTATTCCTCGTATTAATGTTATGTCTGTCATTTAATGTTATGTATTTTTCATAAATAAATTACTATTCCTTTTAACATAAATTACATTCTCATAAATGTACTGTGAGGCTAGTGTAAGAATGTTAATTTCCTTAAACTTATCTCTCAAAGATACTTTGGGGCCCAGATTGTAAATTGCCCTAACTGCACGTTTCTGCAGGACAAAGATTCTGTTGATATCGGCGGCATTACCCCAAAGCAAAATGCCGTATGTCATTAGACTGTGAAAGTAGCTGAAGTAAACCAATCTAGCGGTTTCGACGTCTGAAAGTTTCCTTATTTTTTTAATCGCGTACACTGCAGAGCCGAGCCGTTTTGACAACTTACTTATATGGGGACCCCATTGCAATTTAGCATCTAACGTTATACCTAGAAATACAACTGTATCCACAAGATTCAATTTTTCGTTTCTAACTACAATGTTTGTAACCGTCTCTCTAACATTGGGTAATGTAAATTTCACACAATTTGTTTTTTTCTCATTAAGAAGTAGGTTATTAACAGCAAACCAATCAACTACTTTAGATATAGCATTGTTCATATCGTCGTAGGAACATTGGTGCCTTTTAACTTTAAATAATAAGGAAGTGTCATCAGCAAACAATACTATCTCATGTTTTACACCCTCCATAAGGCTAGGTAAGTCATTAATATAAACTAAAAACAAAAATGGGCCTAGAATTGAACCTTGAGGCACACCCATGCTAATTGCAGATCCTGATGATCTCGTACCGTTAACATCGACCCTCTGTACCCTACCACGCAAATACGATTTAAGAAGGTCGAGATCACGTCCCGCCACACCATAATGGCGAAGTTTCCTGACCAGTGTATCATGGTGCACACAATCAAAAGCTTTGGAAAGGTCACAGAATACACCAATAGCATCATGTGAGACTTCCCATGCATCAAATATATGATTAATCAACTCGACACCAGCGTCGGTTGTAGAGCGACCCCGAGTGAAACCAAATTGTTTATGAGACATTAAGTTATTACTATAAAAATGTGCACACATCTGATTTAGAATAATTTTTTCAAATATTTTACTGAGAGTTGGTAGTATTGATATAGGTCTGAAATTGGTGGGGTCAGAAATACTACCAGATTTGAAAAGTGGAATAACTTTACTTTGCTTCATGAGGTCAGGAAAGACACCATCATCAACACATTTATTAAAGACACAGGCTAAATAAGGCGCAATACAATCAACTATAGAACTAATTACTCTGACTGAAAGACCATCAAGATCAGCAGTATTTTTTATGTTTATAGACTTAAAGGCTTTAACAATATCGTTTGGAAATACATGACGGAACCTTAAATTAGTGATACTAACTGCATTATTTTCTTTTAGTAAGGATTCAGCGGCGGTGGGAGATGAATTTAACGACTTAGTAGTCAAAATTGGAATGTCAGTAAAAAAATTTTCAAATATTTTAGCAACTTCTGCGTCTGTGTTTACAATTTTGTCATTAAATCTTAGTTGAAAATCTAAGTTACGAGGTTTGACCCTTCCAGTTTCGCTGTTTATAATATTCCAAGTCGCTTTTACTACATTCGCGCTTCTTTTTATTTTATTATTTATAAACATTGCTTTGGCTGCAACACAAACACGTTTAAACATTTTCGAATATTTCCTAACAAAATCATTAAAACTGTTACTAGTGTTATAAGTCCTTTCATCGTAAAGATCATATAGTCTTTGTCTACTTTTGTGAATTCCTACAGTCGCCCAATCACTAAATTTCAATGAATTATTAATAGTTATGATTTTGGACCTAAAAACGTTATCACGTTCACTTTTGACTATGTTGAAAACTGAATTATACAATTTATTGGGATCGTTAACGTACGGAAGTTCAGTTAGTTTAAGCATTACATTATTTCTATAAGCTTTAAGCCGAAACCATTATTTATCGGAACACATGTGATATCCTTTTTTGGCATTTTGTCAACAGTTATATTAAAAGTGGCCAATTGACCGCAGTGATCAGAAGTTAATTTATTTATAATAGATTTATTACTAGGTACGGCGTTAGTATAAATATTGTCTAAACAAGTGGCAGTAGTAGAAGTTATTCTAGTAGGCACCAAGAAAAGATTCACAAGATTATAACAATGGAAAAATGATATGAGCCTACTGCTAGCACTGGAATCTTCTAATAAGTTAATATTGAAGTCACCACAAACAGCAATATATTTATTTGGATTATTTAATTTGCCTAAAACTTCATCTAATCTTTTTTCAAATAGTTCGTAAGATGAATGAGGGGGTCTGTACACGCTTAATATAACAAACCGTTCAAGCTCTATGCAGGATATCTCTATAGTCCGCTCAATAGATAGGCTCACAATATCTGTACGTTCTTTAAATTTTAAATTATTTTTAATAAGAATTAAAGAGCCGCCATGAATAGCTTTTTCTCTGCTGAACGAACTTCAAAAATTCATTTACCTGTCTGGCCGTGTGAAGAACTGGTATGGTATTATCGTGGTGCAAGATGATACGTATATTTCTTCGTTTCTGCAGTGCATCAGGTATGTTTGCAGAAATGCAAACAAGCGATATCTATGCAATGATTGAAAAGAAAACAGCATCTTTATTGCAGAGGACTAGGAACAGTATCGTTAAAATGTTTCGCAATCAATTGGTACAGCTGGAGCCTATGCTTAGGCATTTTATTGGTGTAGCACGTTAATAAATTTTGACTACTAACAAATGGAAATCAAATCAAACCTATTGTGTCTAAACAAAGAAAAAAAATTTTTGTATTTTTGTAACTCCGCAACAACCAGCATTCGAAGCAGGCAAAATTTTGCCTAACTTCTTTTGCTTAACTTCTGTCGGCGTTGGCCGAACACCACCGCCTCCTCGCCTCCTGTGCTTCGAACAGCAAGATGGCGGAAACCCTCGTTCGCGCCTCACGCGCCGTGCAAGTTTTTTAGTACATACAAACCTATTGTTATGTAACAATTATGTAATCTCAATGTTTGAACAATAAAAATGTTTGAAACTTATTGGAATTTTGCATTAATATAATTAAATAGGCGAGTTATAAAATTTCACATAATATGCAACAAGAAAATATTTCATTTCATAATTTGTTTCATGTAGGAAATGTGACTATTTTTCCGGATTTAAATCGCGTATATTTGTTTTTTCAAACAAACCGACGTTTCGGGCCCTTTACAGGTCCCATGGTCACGGTTGACGTGACCTGTAAAGGTTGTGAAAAATAGTTTCATTTCCTATGTGTAACAATCGTGAAAACCTAAGAACTCGGTTATTTCATGTAGTTCGTTATTTTTATGAGATAAAACACTTTTCACACTATCACTTGTGGATTTTATTATACCAAGGGGACGAGATAGATTTTGAACAGCAGCTCTCGGCAGCGGAACAGTAAGGGACAGAGATTCAAGAATTATATTATGATAAATGTTTTTTTTTAAAGTAAATAAGTGTTTATTTGACCTCCATTTCACTTGATGGAAAGCGACGATGAGGTCGACATTGTAGCATGCATACCTAAATAGTGCCTATTCACTCTCGCATTGAAAACTGCCCAGGTTAAAGCATTTGGGGAACAAGTCTGTAGGTAGGGAATTCCACTCCTTTGTCGCTGTATAAATGTGGAAGCGAAACTCTTCGTACGAACTTTGAATCGATGAATCTTTGGAATATCCACAACATTGGCGTGGAACCCCAGCCTACGTCTAGTCCCACGATCATAGAATGGGGATGGCAGAATTAAATTATGAAAATCGCACACTCTTCGCGATATATCGTGTAGAATACCGATAAGCAGTCAACTTTACGACGGTGTTTAAGACTATGCAGCTTCACCTCTACTAAATCCGTGTCACCTATAAGCCTCCTGACACGTATGTCGATTGAATCTAAAGTGGCCAGTTGGTATGAAGCAGAGCCATCCCATAGGTGGCCGCAGTACTCATACATGACCGGACTTGGTACAGTTGAAGCAAAAGTGGTCGGTTATCGATATGGATAAATGTGAATAGGTAACTTTTCTTGTTTTGCTGCTGTGCTTGGTTAAATATTGTCACAGACGCAAAGTTGGTTTTTGTTTAGACAGGTGTGCAATGACTGCGTATACGATGCAAGGTTGTCGTTATAATATGGAATTTAGTTGTTTTGGCGACAAACGCGTATTTATATAATTTGTGTATACAACAAAGTATGTAGACGACTTCAATGGCCTAACGAAAACCTCATACCGCGCCCACAGTGCAGGGGGCGGGAAAAGGATTTAATTTCCCGGTCTTGATTCCAATTGATTCTGGTCTAGGTGTTATTGATATAGGGAAATCTCTAGTTTGAGACCAGGTAAATGGCGTGATTGTTTGGTGCATTGTTATTATAGACAGCTGTAAGTTTTATACGAATATATATATTGTATAGTAGGTAACTATATTATATTAGATCTATCACAGCAGTAGAGCTCCTTGTGAAAGAATTCATCCAGGGTGGTACTGCCATCGTACTTATTTCTGCTGCCAGGCAGTAATATGAGTATTACTGTTTTCCGGTTTTGAAGGGTAAGGGTGCTGGTGAAATTTTTGTCAACCTATGGCTCAAGATGTCGGGCGCAGTGGCAGCGTTACTCGGATCTTTGCGATTTAAATCTCTGAGGAGCACTGTAAATGGTATGGATAGGTGTGTTGCTTACCATCAGGTGCAAGCCACGTTCGTTGTGTTACTTACGATAAAAAAATATTAAATGCTTTATTTCCGTTCCTGAACAGTAGAAACGAAGAATTTACTGTGACGTCGGCGCCTGTCTGTCTGTTTTTATAAAACTTTTTTAAACTCCTTTTATTGGATAATGAATTCTACAGTGTCGATGCGTTACTTTTGAAACAAATTGTAATTTTTGACTTTTGATTTGAAAATTGAAATTGAAATTGTAATTTTTGATTTGATTGACTTCGTTGTATTTAGACAAGCAGTAGTTATACTACTTTATTTTATATTGTTAGCGTTAGTGACGAGCATTAATATGCCAAAAGGGATAATTCCCTTGACGTTGTATTTTTAAATTTGTATTGAATTGATATTCAATTATCAAATATTCATACAAAGATGGAACACTCAGAAAAAATTCTCCTCTTCGAGCAAACCGTGCCAGACGCTATGCGAACTAAGCCACGGAACGATCCAGCGGACCTCACGAATTTTTCTATGTGGTTGTTGTCAGATCTTTAGTACCTATTTGGTTTTCAACGACTTTTTAGCCGTAGCGCTATCTATCAAAAATCTATGAAAGTATTTCGTATCGTATCGTATATTGTATTTTTAATTATAATATAGTCACCTTTGTATATGTCCATTGTAACGTGTGTTTCATATGTCTTTTCTTTGTACAATAAAGAATATATTTTGTAACATTGATAATAATGTGAAATAAATGAATATATTCCATTCTGTTCTAAAGCGCAGCAGCAATATTGTATTCTTTATAGTTTACAAAAATTTCGTATACAACAATATTACTAAACTTTTTACAAGCACACGGGAAGCGCTGGTTATTATAGAAATCCTCTAAAGAATTACATTTAATGAAATTCGTCCCCAAAGACCTCCGAGTCACACGCAGCAAAAATATTTTCCATTTTAACCCAATGGACTTTTTAACGTATGAATCGACAAAGGCAGAGCGAAAGCAAGGTCATTAATTCTCCCGAGAAGAAATTAAAATCCGATACGACACAAATTTTCCTCCTTTCAGTTCCTATTGCAAAGAAATTTTTCTTGCTACTTTCATTGCTTTTCCAATCTAAACTGTATCAAGCTATATTTAAATGTCGTTTCTGCTAAGCTGATCGAGTTAAACTTGAGGCAAAAAGCGCATTTAAATACAAGTTTCCAATTTAATTTGCCGAACACTTCTTGTCTTTTTTTAGTATTTATCTCCTTTGATTATATCGGAGTGAAATGTTTTTCTCTAGAGATATCTGCTACGCAGTTTTAGAGAGAGGTATTTTAGTATTGATCTTCCGTTATAAATATTTGTTGAAATTTGTTGTCTCTTGATACCGCGCCATAGATAAATATGCATAAATAATGTGATCTAAAATTAATTCTAAATTGAACAACAAAACAACAAAAACAATAATCCTGTGTGCATTTCAACGCGCGGCCGCCACGCGAAATTCGTGTTGTGTGCACGGGCGCTTAGTGCTATATGTAAAAAATAAAAATTGAAACTGTTTGATTTAACTAATTAAAAGACTAGAGTTGATACCTTGCAAGATTATGATACTTTAGCATGTTACCCATATGATATGTTAGTATGATAACCTCGATGGCCCAACGGTTTGCACTGCGGGCGCTGGATGAAGAGTTCCCGGGTTCGATTCCCGGTAGGACCAATTTTAGAAATAAATATTTTTTAATTGGTCCTTGTTTGTGTATTCTGAGTTGTGCCCCGTAGTAAATTTCGTTGACTGGTACTCATATTACAGGAAATTGACGATCTTCGTGGTCTAGCGGCTTGCGCACCGGTTTTCTTGGTATCGCCATCTCTGTGGTCTTGGGATCGATCCCTGATTGGCCCAATTAGAAAAACTAACTTTCCTATATTGTCTCGAGTCTGGGTATTTGTGGTACAGTCGTTGTTTTTGATTTCCATAACACAAGTGTTTTGGTACCAGAGCACCGTATTTGATGTTGTTTAATATTGCCTAGTTTGAGACCAGTAGGGCTAGCAACACAAGGCGCGCGTATAGCAGAGTCTCGCGCTTTATGTCGCTCTCGCGCTAGTCGCGCTCTATCATGTTAGCCCTTCAGGTAATTGATGTGGTTTTCTAACAGAATATATAATATTTACTAGGTTTTAACGTATAACTTATCATAATAATATGGTGTTTGTTTCGGAACAGATGGTTACAATTAGAAATATAGTACGTCCTTAACGTACTATATTTTTGTTATATCACTTGCTACTTTGTATTGATAGAATGCATGATATCGGTTTTTTCGCTTTTAATTTGGTTTTTGTTTTTATTTGTAATTTTTTCCGGTGCTTTGTTCAATAATTCAGGGATATGTGTCCAAATTCTTCTACCATACACATTATTGTATTTTCGGAATTTTGAACGATGCTGAGCAATACCGTATCAACCAACATGGTCATAGTTTTGCGAAAATGGCGCGTAAAGATATTTTCGTTATTTTTGATAGTGTGTTCTAAAATTTACTAGTAAAACGAGAACTTTTGCTGTTGTGCAAATGTGCAAAATTTTATTTTAAAAATTAACAGATGTCTGGGAAACCCAAGGGCTGATAGATACCTTGCCCAACGCATTAGTATAGCCATACCTGCCAGCATCTTGGGCACCTTGCCGCGGGGACCCAATTTTATTCGTATAATTTAATCCTAGTTTTACTTTCTAGTATTTAAGTTTTTATTGTACCTAAACTGTATATTCCAACTTATTACCTAATAAAAACAGGTCACAAAAATAAATATCACGGTTAGAAAACATCATGATATTCAATAAAATAAATATATGTATACTCTATTTGTATATATAATGCCATTTTTTCTTGTGATCACTAAGAGAGCTGTACAATTTACCGTACAAAACTATCAATTTTTTTTGCAGTATTTCCTTTCACAAATATCTGGATCGAAGCGTGTCACAACTACCTTCTACACCTAATCTCTTTGCACTATCCGCGAATGACAAAACAATTTCGCTCCTTATTACATAAATATGCAGCAATTTCTACATTACGGAATACAATTTAAAATAAAAAAGGCATATGCAATAATAACAACTACATGCGAAGCTGACGCTGCGACAAATAAATAGCAGATTATTAAAGACGCTGCTTGTTTCCTGTCCTCACTCCATTGTCGCCCGTCGGCGCCGGCGTGATGAATGACCTTTGTCGATTACCAACCGGTGACGCCAAAATTTCTACTCATCCGCGCTTGAATACGGCACCTCTACAATGACATCACAATGTCGAATATTTATTTAGCATATTGTACATCTACAACGCCCCCAGTGGTCATAAGAAGTAAAATTTACAATATTTAACTATACAAATATTTAACGAGTTTGCTAACGACTTTGACCCTGGAAATTCAAAGTAGAGGTACATACTGTATTTATGTTTTTAGCGGCAGGAAAAACAAGTCGCGTGCCTGTAGGGCTAGCACGATGGGACGCGACTAGCGCGAGAGCGACATAAAGCGTGATATCTTTATGCGAGAATAGCAGTATCTCGCGCTTTATCGTCGCCTTAAAATGATAACTCCGCCTACGTGTTTTCACATAGTTCGTTTTTAGTGATTTTTATTGAGGAAAAACTTATAAACTTCTTGCTCAAATATATTATAAAGTAATAGAGTATCTGTAAGAGTTATAATGTAAGTAATTAAAATGCTAACTACAAACATTATTGCGTTTAAATTTGTATTGAATTGATATTCAATAATTTTTTTGTGAAATTACTCCACTAGTTTGTTATAATTATTAATACAAAAATTGAACACTTAGACAAAATAGTTTCATAGATTTCTCATAGATACCGCTGCGGCTAAAAAGTCGTTGAAAACCAAATATAAAAGATCCGATAACAAGCACATAGAAAAATTCGTGAAGACCGCTGGTTCGTACCGTGGCTTAGTTGGCATAGCGTCTGACACGGTTTGCTAGAAGACGTCGAATTCGGCCGGATCGAAGGAATTTTTTCTAAGTGTTCATCTTTGTATTAATAATTATAACAAACTATTGGAGTATTTTCACAAAAAAATTTAATAAAAAATTTGTAACAGTTAATAGCGACATCTCTAGCCAGGGCTGGTAGCTAACTGGGTAACGAAAGACTTTCATAGATTTCTCATAGAGAGAAAACTTATAATATAATTTATTAAATTATTTATTTATTTTTTTAATTATGAAATTGACCGAAAAACCGCTGGTGTTAAAACAATAATAATCAAAAAAACTGATATTCAGTAATCGGCAAAAATGTGCTTGATCCTAAACACTTTTGATGTGAATATTGTATATTAACAATGCATGCACTTTTAGTATAATGTGACATTTCATAAGACTTTTATCACATGAAACTCATAAAAATAATATGAACTACATGAAACAAATTACATAAAATTAATGAAATGTTATAACTCTCTTATTCAAGCATGAAAAAGTTATCGACTAATATAGTTCGTGGAATCTTTAATCCTCTTTACAAGCAATGATGCGAATTGGACTGTGAATTTTCCTACAGTTTTAGTCGTAAAGCAATTCGGATGCAGTTAGCACAATTCACTCACGGCCATTAAATAATAAACGGCCTCTAAGTCTGTTAAGTGGGTACCGACAGAGGTGTGTTACTACTCGAGATGCATTTCAACATTTCCTGTATTAACAAACTATATAATCATTCAAGTGATCTTAATTGATTAAGACTCTGCACTTGCTGGATTAGGATTTAATACCAATCTTGAGCACTGCATGCACTCATGAGTGCATGGCGCGTAATGGTAAGTAAGCTTGGCAATTCTGATATTATGAGCAATCGGTGGCTAATTGTAGATGTGATATGTATTATTAAAATACTTAAATAAGGTATTCATAACGGCTATCATTATTATAGAAGACATTTTTTGAAATGTGAAATGTAAAGAAAAATTATTTGACTAACGAAATGCGCCCGTATGTATCACGTGCGTGCGTGTGAGGATGCATTCTTGCGTCCTTTTGTGGCTGCGTTCGTGCGTGTTTGTAGTATAATATATCTTACATAATTGTATATTTTTCTTTTATAATACCAAGTGACGGGACGAACAAGTCATGCACCTGGTGGTAAGCGACACGCCTATCCATAACAGTTGTAGTGCCACTCAGAGCTTTAAATCGCAATGCTCTTATGGGCACTGCCATTGCACCCGTCACTCTGAGACATAAGTTCACAAGTCCCATGCGCCTGTAATTTCACCAGCATCCTTACCCTTCCAAACCGGAACGCAGTAATGCTCACATTACTGTGTGGCGGCAGAAATAGGTAAGATGGCAGTACTTCTTTGGACGAACTCTTTCACAAGGAGCTCTAGTGCTATTTTAGTTAATTTAATTACAACGCCATCTAGAAGATTTAAATTGTACTAGTTGAAAATGTAAAGCACTCAACTTGAGTAATGTCGATACACGAATGCCGTGAAGGAGTAGAAATGCGGTTGGCGGTGAAATGAGGATGACTTGGATTATCAGACAGTCTAGAACGGGCGAGCAATGGTGCGCTACTCTATATCGAACTTGCCGCGTTTTCAATTGATTTAACCGCATCCAAGTTTTGTACTTTCGAACTGTATATACTGTGAAAATTGGATAAACAAATTAATAGCAATCAACTGACGTTTTATTTCATCGTCGGCTTAACGAAGTGACAACGAATAGTGAATCGGCCAATTATCAAACAATTCCTGACTAAATCTGTGATCGAGGGTGTTTCCCTCAAAGTTTACTTTCCGTCCATACGCCATATAAATCCTATTATGTAAAAAATGAAGCAGGTAGTAGTTGTTTTCATTTCACTTCGTTCAATGTCAAGGCTTCGTGTCATGTCATGGAAAAAAAATTAATAATGGAAAATACAATCAGAACCGCTGTCGCCAAAACTCTCAATATCATAATATTAACACTATGAAATCTTGATAATGATTGGTCGTAGTTTCTAATTTAAACAAAAACCGACCTCAAAGGTCATTCATCCACTAATTTGCTACCCTTTGAGATGGAATATTTTCTTCACATTTAAATGGGACCACTACTGAGGTGACCTCTTTCCAACGAAAACAGAATTATCAAAATCGGTTCACAAATGCCGTAGTTATCACGTAACACACGTGCAACTTCCTTCTCCTTTTTATGAAGTCGATTAAAAAGATGTAACAAATTTTCAACTGTTACAATTTTAGCTTTACCCTGTTGGCATATTGTTAAAAGTTCTATACCTGTTATTGCGAGTTATGACCTTTCCATTTTATATTAAAATTTCATTCAATGTGCTGCCATCTAGCGCCAAAAGCTGAAAAACGACGAACAATTAACGCTAATGTTTTCCAAAAAATATATATATCTTATCAACTTTTAGGTAACTGTATGTAACTGAGTATGGGACGATGTTATGCAAAACTGAACATTGACAAACATTAAACCTTTTCAACTCTACACCTATCTCATAAAACGAACTCGCCCCTCGCAAGATCTCAATTAACCCCACCCAACATCTGTCCCCAACTCGTTACTCCATATCGTTAATACTTGATTAATCGTCCATCGCGCTGACTGTACCGGAAGTCGATTACTGCCCGGAAATAGACCGAAACGTGTCACAGCGATTGTCGCGTCGCCCGTAGCGGGTTTAAACGTTAACTGCTTTACGTTGATTCACGTGATTTATGTTATTGGGGTGTTTAGGTGAATAATAGCGAATATAACTTAATGATAGTTTTCTTTAATTTCATCCAAAATTAATAAGTAAAGTAAACCATAGCAACAAAGTAACTGGAATACCTAAAGTCGATACCGAGGGATACCTGTTGATTTGTTTAATTATCTAAAGTAACATTATGTATGTGTATTTTTATAATACCAAGTGATGGGATGAAAAAGTCGTGCGCCTGGTGGTGAGATACAGGCCTATCCATAACAGTTGCAGTGAGACCAAGAGCTTTAAATCGCAAAGATCTTAGGGGCACTGCCACTGCGCCCGTCACCCTGCTATGATATGACTGTAATTTCACTAGCACCCTTACCCTTCTAGTAACTCCCTGGACTAACTCTTTTACACGGAGCTCTACTGCTATTATATAATTGTATATTTATGGTTGTACATATTGGTTCAATTATTTGTCTAGTCTAGGTCGACTTAAAAGCCTGAAGGGTAGAATGTTGGGTAAGGTATAAGGGTAAAGGTTTGTGTCTATTTTGCGCCTTGGTTATTATATTCTATTGAAAATGTTTTTTAATACAATGTACACATTTTCATGATGTCGCTATCTCTAAGGTCCTGGGTTCAATCCCCGGCCGGGTCAATGTAGAAATAATAACTTTTCTATATTGTCTCAGGTCTGGGTGCTTATGATACCGTCGTTTCCGATTTCCATAACACAAGTGCTTTAGTTGTTTTGGGATTAGAGTAATGTATGTTATATTGTCTAATATGATACTTATTTCTTATTCGTTTTTCACGATACTGTAACTTTGACTTCAATTTATCTTTAGGTCGATTTTGGCATGACATGAAGAATTTTATTTTTTATAATAACTTCGAATTTCATGCCAATCAGTTGAGGAACGGCCGAGTCAATCCGTTAGGAAATTGTCCTATTGAAGTAGGCGCCAAGAAAACTTCGCTTACTCCGCTCGCTGCGCGCCGACTGTACTCATAATTCAATAAACAATATGATCATATTGCTTCATTATTTGCGCGTTGGTGTTTGTTACAGACATCGTACTAATCACATTCACATTAGCTTTGTCAATTAATTATTAACGTATGTATTTAAAACAACGTTCGTTCTTTCTTGAAGGTGTCTATTCCCGTTCTCCATCTGATATCTATCCGAAACAATTACCTGCTGTCAATTTTTTTTATCAAACGGTCGACGATGTAGCATGCACACCTAAATAATGCCTATTCACTCTCGCCTTGAAAATGTACAAGTTACAGCTTTCGGGGAATACGTCCGCAGGCAGGGAATTCCACTTCCTAGCCGCTCGCCATATAAACGTGGAATCTTTGGAATATCCACAACATAGGGGTGGAATCCCAGCCCACGTCTAGTTCCCCGACGATGGAAAGGGGAAGGCGGAATCAAATTATGCAATTCCATCGCACACTCTCCGTGATTATATCCTGTAATACTCGACTAAATTGAAATACGCATGATGCGAATCAAGCTGCACATGTGACATTGTCGTTTTGATTTGGTTGATTATTACTTAATTGATAGCAATTGTTTCCGACGGAATGTCGAACGAGAATGAAAGTAGATCCACTGAGTTCGTGACTCCTATTTAAAAATTCTAAATATATCTGTTAAGGCATTGCAGAGGCGAGAGTCTAAAATAGATAATATGTATATAATATGATAATAATATAGGGTTTTTCAACAAGAATTTTGTTTTGTAAATCAAAATATAACAATAAATTTAGATGAC
Organism: Hyposmocoma kahamanoa; assembly: GCF_003589595.1. Lineage (NCBI taxonomy): Eukaryota > Metazoa > Arthropoda > Insecta > Lepidoptera > Cosmopterigidae > Hyposmocoma > Hyposmocoma kahamanoa. The sequence continues at coordinate 7,337,542 of NW_020654289.1, forward strand.
AATGATTAAAATTTTCATTGCATTAAAAAAAGTAAGGTTTGGCAATTATGAATGAAAAATGATATCTGATAAATGTCCACCACGACCACTACACATGTCGATTCTTTCATCAAAGTTTTTAATCACTTTTTGACAATATGGTGGGTCTATTTCGTTAATTACTTCTCGAATTTTGAGTTTTAAGGCTGCGATTCGATTGGCTCCGTATAGACTCTGTCTCTAACATAACCCCATAAAAAATCCAGCGGTGTTAAATCACATGATCGTGCTGGCAAATCGGTAAATTCGGTTTGCAATAAATTCATTGTTTCGGTGGTTATAATTAATAATACATGTAATTTAATGTAAAGTTTTTCGTTAGACTAAAACACAATCGTATGTTTTCAATAACAATAAAAGTTCTTTATTGCCTCTCGCATAATGAGAAATTCATGACTTGTTTGAACAAAATTTAAGTTACAGAGAAAGACAAAAGCAATTCGGCACTCTTTTTCGTACTTATATTTAGTATGTTTATTTACAGATATATTACATAGATTATCTAGCAAAACGGAGTATAAAAGAGTGTTTTAGCAACTAATAATAATTCGTTATCTTGACTAAGCGGTACACAGTAGGCTTTAACTATTAATTCGTAATCATAGGTACAATTTGTAAAATACTGTACTGCTTATTTATATATCGCACTATTAATACAGTAGTGCGTTAATTCAAACAGTGTATTTTTTTAGAATCGATGAAAAATTAATTACTCACTTCCAGCGAAATGTTATTAAAATTTATGTGTAGGTTAAAGTTTATTTATTACAGACATCTAAACAATTTTCTACTTGCCAAATAAAAGAAAAAAATAAGTTAATATTTTTTTAAAACTTATTTATTAAGACTGTTTTATCCAGAAATAGTTCGCAAAAAGTTTGTCTCATTTTGAGTTAAATAGATTTATTTTAATTGTCTCTTACAATATTCTAACGACGGTTTCATTGACGTGTAGAGTATCAAATTTTACGTTCAGCAATAGTATAATGTTGAATTTCACATATTTTGAGTTACAACACTATTGTAATAGCAGTGCGATATGGTGAATTGTGTTATACTGCAATTTAAAGCTCTGAGTGGCACTTTAACAGTTATGTTATCAGGCGCACGACTTGTTCGTCTCGTCACATGGTATTATAAAAAAAGTTTATTGAGATTTTTTTTGTGAAACAAGTCCACTAGTTTTGTTATGATTATGAGCATAAAGATTGAACACACAGAAAAATTTTATTCGAACCCACGTCCATGCTGCACCGTAACATTACTCTAATCATCTGAGGCCAGTTACCGAGTCGTCGAAATTCTCCTATGTGTTTTTGATACAGATCTTTGTACTGACTTTTCGGCATTCGTCGCCGCTGGTGACATCTATAGTCTTTTTAGGTAATTAACATAATATAAACAATCTTGAGATGTCTATTTAATGAAATATATATTTATAAAGTGATTTTTACTTTACCTTCAAATACAAAATACAAATACTTTAACTTTATAGTTTCATATGAAAATGCATGCCTGTTTTAATAACTATTGATTTGTAAAGTCGATACCTACTGATTCGTCCAGGGCAGTAGTGCCACTTTACCTAATTCCGCTGCCAAGCAGTAGTGTGAGCATTACTGCGTTCCGGTTTTGAGAGGTACGGGTGCTGGTGAAATTACAGGCACTTGTCAACTTATGTCTCAAGGTGAATGTTTAAATGAAAAGATGTATCAAGATTGTTTATATTTAGTTAAGTACCTAAACAAATGGCCTATAGTGAGCGATTTTTGAAAAAATTTCTCACCGCAGTCGATACCTTTACAAGTATCACAACTGACGAAGATGTCGCTTTTCGATCAAATGTGTTTATTAAGATATTTTTGTGAAACAACTCCAATAGTTTTGTTATTATTATGAATACTATGATTACATAGGGCGCACTATAAGTTTCCGGAACAGGCCGCTTACATAAACAATATTTAAAAAGAAATTACAACATTTGAAAATGGAACTCTTTGGCTGTAGAATACAGTTTGTTTCATCTGACTGTCGCTTGTTTTTATATTGTGGCGTCATTTTAGAAATTGGTTGTCTACATCATCACGGATTTAACGCGTGATAATTTTTGTAGTATGATTTTCTACGACTTTAAGTGTAATTTAACAGCTCAGCGGAGCTTTGCTCAGCTTCAAACTGCTTTTGGCGATGAAGCACCATGCAAGACTTTTTATAGCTGGTTTGCAGGATTCAAACGCGGTTGTGTGAATCTCAGTGACGAATTTCGTGATGGTGCTCTCGGTGAATCCCACGCAATTTGATTAAGGCCCAAAAAACGGATCGCGTCACTTGGTGCAATGCCATGCTTACGTCAGGCGTCAAATGTGGTATGGGACATAGTAACAGGTAACGAAACATGTATTTATAGTTACGATCCCAAAACAAAGCAGCAATCGAGTGTATGGGTCTTTCGAGATGAGCCGAAACCATCCAAAGTGAAGCGCGTGCAAAGTGCCTGTAAGCAGATGATTGTTTCTTTTTTAATAAAACTGGACACGTGGCTACTGTTGCTTTGGAGAATCGTTGTATCATGAATAGTGATTGGTACACGATCATTTGTTTGCCGGCAGTTATTGACAAACTCCGTAAAAATAACCGTAAACGCCGTATCATCTTGCACCATAATAATGCCAGTTCTCGCACGGCCAGACAGACAAATGATTTTTGAAGGTGAACAACGTTGACCTTACGAGTCATCCCGCGTACAGTCCCGACCTGGCACCTTGTGACTTTTATTTATTTCTAAAAATTAAGACCCAGTTTCGTGGTCAACGATTTTCAGCACCAGAAGAGGCCGTCGAAGAGTTTGAAAAATATGTTTCAGAGATTGTCAAGGAGTGGCATAAATGTTTTAAAAATTGGCTCATTCGTATGTAAAAGTGCATTAACGCTAATGGAGAGTATTTTGAGAAACAGTAAATTAATTTCTGACCATTTATAGTATTTTTTTCTTATTCATTCCGGAAACTCATAGTGTGCACCACGTATGTCTTCTATATTATACTATGTTCCAGACTCATACCGAGACACGTGCAGACTTGGACGGACAATCTTGTGGGATAGCGACCCCTTTGACAGTTAATGGTCACCGGTAACCATTAACTGTTCCAGGTTGTGCCCTTCTTTCCTGACAATGTGATTAAAAATATTAAGTATCCTACAGTGACATAAAATACAAAGTATGGCCTGGATCCATAAGATGGAAGCTTAACTCCCGCAGAACTGATTCGTGGGTATTAAAATCAGTCCAAAGGATTTTGCTCTAATATAGGGGAAAAAAAAAAATATTTTTTTAATAAATTTACACTACTTTTTCGTATCTAAATCGTCTACTTCTCAAAGCTTTTTTACACTCTATAACGTACAAGTTAATACAATATTTAATCATCAAACTCTCGCAAATCTTATTCGGATTTTAATAAGACTGAGTAATAACAATATTTTTTACTTTGTCGCACAAAGTCTACATTATCTTAGAATTTACTCAGTGGTAGGAAATTTCCAATTTATATCTACTGCAAAGCAATACTACTCTATTTTGGATTGAGTGGTAGGGGATAGCCATGGCAATCACAGATACAGGTCATTTAAGCCCTTCAATGAAAAACTTCTAAATCCGGTAGTAAGTATATTAATGCTAGTGAAATTACAGGCACATTAGACTTGATAACTTTAATTCTCAGTATGATGTACGTAGTAGCAGTACTATTTTGCTATTAAAAGCTTTGAGAAGCACTTATTACGGATATACGTGTCATTTACCACTAGGCGCAATACTCGTGGTAAACGACTTTGCAGTGGCACTCAGAGCTTTACGTCGCAAATATCTGAGGGATACTGCCACTGCGTCCGTCACCCTGTGACTTACGTTGACAAGTCCCATGTGCCTGTAATTTCACCAGCACCCTTACTATCACAAGGAGCTCTAATGCTACTTAGTTGACTTGTTCGTCCCGTTACTTGACATCATGAAAAAGTACATATCGACTGGAAACACTTACTTAATATTTTTCTTGGAATTCCTCTCCTTTCTGAGGTTGGACAGCAATATAGCAAACCTGCAGATCGATTCAGAACATTACGATAACTCTGTTGTCGACTAATTCGATTAGACGTACGATTCATTTCATTTTTATTCACAATAACCGAATCGAACGTCAAATTGTCGTATTTGAAACCGAACCAAAATGACGTCACACGTGACGTCGTTAGTAGTACTTCTCGACCGGTAAAGGCTACAAACGTTATTCTGAACACAGTTATTATATGAAAATCTTTTATTATTTTAATTAAAATCTGGATTTTGTTAAATTTTATTAATTTATTTTAATGCGAGACTAATGCATTCCTATATTTTAGGCCTTAAAACTCTTAAAAATGTATTTTATATACATTTTTAAGGGGACCTTTGTTATCATCGGCATTTTGAATGATACCTTCCCAGAAGTTAAAACGCTGCTTTTGATGATTTAGGGCATAGTTTCCTAAAATGGTCCCTACCAGTAGTAGGAACCTAGGAAACAATGGGGGCGTTGATTACCTGCATAATCAATATAAATTGCACTACAAATGCATATATTTCTTTTCCTTGCGTTTTTTTGTATTAAGTTAATATAAATTATCTTGCCTAAGTGGGCGGCGAGCCAAAAAATTTGAGAACCTATGGTTTAGCGTTTTATACTGTAGCTTAACATTTTGTTATTGGTAAGCGAGAATTTTGTCGAAATGGGGCTTAAGGCGAGGTATTGCAATGTGAGCCTAGATTATTAGGAGGAGAGGAGAAGGGGGTCGCACCCCGCGTCCCGCTATCCGCACACAGTAAATTAATATGAATAAAAATAAGAACAGGAGGAGAAAATTTGACATAGATCCGACGTCGACAAGCACCCGGTGGTGACTGACGGGGCAGCAGCAGCAGGTGGTCCAGCGTCTCTTTAAACCGCTGGGTAATTTGCAATTTTCGAATAAATGTGAATTTAATAACTATAGGGATTCAGTTGAAAACCAACATTTAGCAGGTTCTTAAAGACAAATATCTCTATTAAAATTTACAAATGGAAGTAGCTCAAGAAAAAGGATCCAATCCACGTTCACTCACTTTCGAGATATGGCAGTTTGAAGTTTAAAAGTGTTTCTCACTCTTGTTTTATTTTCAAAACTTATAATGTCATACATAAACATAAATAAATATCTTATCTAGATATTTATTTTGGATTTTTTTTTGCTGAACTAAGAGATTAGACTTTAGGAACCGTTTGGTACATATAACTCATTTTTTGATAATTATGCGGGTTCCTTTTTGCTTAACTACGTCTAAGCAAAGTTACATATTTTGTTCTTAAATAATTCGTTTTGGATTTATATTTGAGCCTGCTTTCATATGTTTGGACAAAGTACATCTATCGTGTAACAAATTAGCACATTCTTTAGACAATATCCTTAAGAATAATCGTATATTTTTTAAAACATCGTTATTTAATAGTAAATACCCAAACCATTTGATCTAGCAAAACAGTTTTTCCAGTTTCTCCTCCAGTGTCTCGCCTTAATCACTGAGTAGTCATTGATGTGTACTTATGTGATATTTATTAATAAAGGACAGCTTAAGTAAGATCTTAATATCATTCCTGTACTTGAGATGGACTCGTTAATGCGGGTCCTAAGATCTTATATCCTACGGCTCTCAAAGTATTTTGTGATATTGAAGATGATTTCCTCTTGTTTCAGATGTATGCGGGCAGCGGTAATTACTTTCCATCGGGTGGACAAGCACCCAATTCGACTATATTTTTTGTGTGTATATTACGCGGTTATACCGAAAATATATCTATAAATCGATTTCGAATATATTTTTTTGGAAAAGGATTAGTGTGGTCTCATTCAAATTTTAAAGCTTCGGCTACACAGAGGCGGCCGCGGAAGCGTTCTGAGCACGGAAATTTTTGTAATGTACGAGTTTGAATAATAATATGATAATATGAACCCTGCTACACTGAAACGCGTGGAACCTGGAACGCCGCGGAACGCTTCCGTGTCCACCTCTATGTGGTCTGAGCATAAGAGTGTATGAACCAGTTATATTGAATTTCACCATCTTTCTCTTAACCGATTTCAATAAAATTTGGCACATAGATGTAATTTCAATAAACATAAAATGATATGTTGACTTAAAGCTGATCTGAGAGAAATTCCTCAACATTGTAGCTGTACAATGTTGAGGAATTTCTCTCAGATCAGCTTTAAGTCAACATATCATTTTATGGCTGCTGAGCCATCTTGTGTTTGGGCACATTTAATTAATTTTGACGAGTTCCATCTGAGTTTTAATTGTCGTTGAGAAAACCGCGATAAGGAACACAACGACAGCGAATATAAATGTAAGTAAATGGCTATTTCTACATTATTTCCACCATCACCAATCCATTTGTACGGCCTACTGCTGGACACGGGTCTCCTGTAACGACGCTTTTATTGACGTGTAGAGGATCCAATTTTATGTTTAAGGATGGTATAATCTTGAATTTCACATATTTTGAGTTATAACACTATTGTAATAGCAGTGCGATATGTTTAAAGAAGTTGTTTCAAATTTAAAGACACACGTACTTCCCTTAAAATATCGATCAATGGTGCCATCACCCTACTACGAGTATTTAGTTACTATGATGTACCCGTTCCGCTTAACTCAACCAATCGTCAACCATGAACCAATAGTACCCTTGAAATAATAAGGTCACATCTGCAAAATTAATACTTTATAGTATAGCAGCAGAGGTCCCTGTGAAAGACTTTGTCCAGGGAAGTATTTTACCTATTTCTGCCGCCAAGCAGTAACATGAGCATTACTACGTTCTGGTAAATGGACTTGTCGACTTATGTCTCAGAGTGACAGGTGCAGTGTCAGTGTCACTCAGATCTTTAAATCTATCTGATTTAAAGATCTGAGTGACACTGCAACAGCTAGAGACAGGCGTGTCGCTTACCACGCTCACGACTTGTTCGTCATAAAAAAAAAGTGATCTCTACCCCAGTGGGCGCTGAAGAATCCTAGGGTAGTGGCCTCGGAAACAATTGGGGAGGCGTTGATACTGACCAGGGGGTGCTACCGTATTTTTAAAAAAAACCTATATATCCTATACCCATATATATATCTATATATATATCTATATATATATCTATATTAACTACATAATATAATCTAAAAAATACGTGGTTTTAAATTAATTTTGTTGTGGTGGGCGTCGAAATTTATTTTTCTTGTTTAGGTTAGCTAAAATGTTTGGTGACCTATGGTTTAGACCATAGGCCGCCCGCTTGCCTAACCTCCTAAGGCCCCATGTACATAATATGTGAAGTGACTCGACTAGAAAAATACATCATACAAAAGTAAGGGTATCCTTGCTTAAGCCTGAAGCATGTAATTAGATTTAGTACATTTTAAGGTACATTGAGCGTTTAGCGCTTATCCCATTACACTTCACACGTTTTCCGAGTTTTGTGAACCTTCTTCGACATGCAGGTTTCATAACGATGTTCTCCGTCACCAAAAAGCTTATGGCAAATTTCACATTTAGTTTCGCATATGAATTCCGAGAAATTCTGCGGTGCCCAGATTCGAAACCACGGCCTCGAACCGACCACGGGCACGAAACCACAATATAGCTGGACTAAATTGCTATCGTAACTGCATTAATACGCATAACTGCCTCTGTGGCCTAACGGTTACCACGCCGGACTGCCACGCAGAGGTCCCAGGTTCTATTCCCGGGCCGAGAGACATATTTGTATCGCCTACATTTATTTCTCTCGTGAGTTTGGGTGTAATTTGTGGTTGTCAATGTGTGTGTCCATGGCACCCGCGACACAGGGTTTCCTAGTGCGGGGCTATGTCGAGTATGTATTGTTTTGAGTTTCTCGTTAGTATATTTGTCGATTAAGTAAATTTAAATATGTGTAAGAAGTTGAAACCTGTTCCAGTGCCGTTTGTACCTGTTATTTTGCTTACAATTATATGGACGTCGGGTCCGCGCTAAAAAGTGTCCGAACTTATAGGGCGTTAAAATCGTATACAGAGCGTCATTCACGCTTTAGTCTTCGTTTGTTCGACTGACAGCGAAGCAAGCAAAATTTTTTTTTTTCATATTCCTTTACATGTCACTGCGTTTAAATAGGTTGACTTGGGACATTTTTTTCGTGGTTTTTGTATTAGACCCGACGTCCATTTATTTGTAAGTCAATGACTTATGCTTATAAAAATAACAATTTAATTTTAAGTATAGCACACAAATTTATGTATATAACTTGTTGTGAAGTCTGAGAATTGCGAACAGCGAATGTCCAAGGTCAGACTTGAAAACCAGTAGGTAGTGTTGAGGCAACATCCTTTTCATTAGATTCCACTACATTTCCGAAACTATTTTTTTATAATACTAAGTAACGGGACGAACAAGTCGTGTGCCTGTTGGTAAGCTATATGCTTGTCCATAACAGTTACAGTGTCACTCAGAGCTTTAAATCGCAAAGATCTGAGGGGCACTGCCACGGCGTTCGTCACCCTGAGACATAAGTTGACTAGTCTCTCGCCAGGACTGGTAGCTGTAAAAGTACTAACTGGGTGATAAATCTGCAATAGATTTCTCATAGATGGCGCTACGACTAAAAAGTCGTTGAAAAACCAAGTACAAAGACACGACGCAAGCACATAGAAAAATTCGTGAGGTCCGTTGGTTCGTTCCGTGGCTTAGTTGGTATAGCGTCTGGCACGGTATGCAAGAAGACGTCGGTTCGAATCCGACCGGATCGAAGGAATTTTTTCTGAGTGTTTTTTCTGAGTGTTCGATCTTTGTATTAATAATTATAACAAACTAGTGGAGTAATTTCACAAAAAATAATTGAATATCAATTCAATAAAAATTTAATTAGTTTCATGTGTCTGTTATTTCACCATATTAATACCATATAAGTAACAACCCTAAAATTGTTGTGAAGCATGATAATTTGTCAGCAGCGAATGTCCATGTTTATAGGTGGAACGAGAAAAGTAGCATATAGTATTGAGGATCCATCCTTTTCATTAGCACTAGATTCCACTACATTTCCGAAACTGTAACTTTATTAACCTTTTTTATTGTAAGTGCGCTTATTATTATTATTAATAAGCAAGGTTTTGAGGGCAGTTTTTGTTAAAGTCATAATTATGGAATAACGAGCTAGGAGTTCCATCACCACAATTTTCAAGCCGAAGAAAACAATGTGTTAAATATTGTTCCTAACTATAAGCACAAAAACTCTATAAACATTCACTGTACCACTTTTAACACTCAATAAAAGCGGTGGTTTTACCAAAAACTCGCCATAAACTTTAAGGATCTATAAAGAGTGCTCAAAATTCCGGAGCCCCTATAAACCGCGCAGGGGCAAATTCAAACAAATGAGCGGTGGGTCGTTACTTACGATGTATTTATTCTTATAAATCGGACTTATGCGGTCCCTCGTAAACTAGACTTTCGGCCGCCCTGTCGCGTATGGAGATAGGCTTCAGGTATGGATTTGGCTAGTCCGCGTAAAGAATTCATTAAATTTATATTCTTTGCTGCACTTTAAGAAATTAAAAATAAATTGAAAGTTTTGCTATGTCCAGAATAATCACTCTTTATAAGATACGAGTTTGAGAAAGTAAAAAAAATAAAATAAAATATTTCAAAATATTTTATTACTTCACTGTACATCGCATAATTCAGGGGCTGATGTTTCCTTTTAAGCTTGATAAGGCCTGTGTTAGGAAACATCGCTCTTCTTTACAATTAATAATTAAACATTAAACATATGTGTGTGCGTGTGTGTGTAAATGAGTGTTTGTGTATATGTGTGTGTGTGTGTGTGTGTGTGTGTGTGAGAGAGAGTGTGTGTGTTAGTGTGTGTGTGTGTGTGTGTGTGTGTGTGTGTGTGTGTGTGTGTGTG
>NW_020654289.1:7347589-7364354 GCF_003589595.1 Hyposmocoma kahamanoa
TCTTATCACAAGATAATACCCATACAGGGTCCATCTACAACAACCCATGTATGTAAACGTCCCACTGCTGGGCATGGGTCTCCTCTCTGGCAAAAGGCCATATTTCCTAATGATCTTAATAAATATGTAAGTTGTCTACCATCTTGTAAATAACATTACGGTATGCGTTTACTCTTTATCACATTTATATTACAACTAGCTGTTGGTTGCATCATCCGTGTACCTCTATTTTGGGGTTGTTTTGATAAACCCAGAAATATGTGTTTAATTATTTGGTATTTAAGGAATCCAAACCAAGCAAATCGCACCTCGCGTTAAAAGATTCCCATTTAAAATTTGATACCCTACTTGGTACTTGGTACTTGGTGTAACGGGCTAGTGTCCGCAACTCGACGTCAAGGCGCCTATTTTGATACCCTATTTCACCCCTGTTTATCTGTTCTATGTGTATCTGTTTGTCGTATAAATAAATATCGTAATATCGTAAAAATGTTATACGATTTTTTATACAGTTTTACATTTTTTCGAAACGTTGAATTTCGAAAAATCCATTCTTAGTAGGTTTACACTGAATAGAAATAACGTCCTCAAGTTCTCTCATTTCTAGAACTTATAGCTTTTTCTGTGCGCACATCTACCAGTGAATTGCTCCGGACCCTACTCCTTTATATATAGAATGAATATACCAACGTTCTTCATGGTTACTCAGCACACAGTCCAAACTCTTGCGTGATTATCACATAATCAACTCGTAATAAAATATGGCATATTTGATAGCAGTAGAGCTCTTTGTTAAAGAGTTCGTCCAGGGAAGTACTGCCACCTTACCTATTTCTGCCGCCAAGCAGTAATGTGATCTTTACTGCGTTTCGGTTTCTAAAGGTAGGGTAGGGTTTCAACTCTCAATAAAATATGGCCCTCTACGAAACCCTCAGTCCTTCCCTGTTCAAGGCACTGCGTCGAATGTCCGGAGTGAGAAATAAATCGTGTATTTCGAAGTCCGCAGTCCGCACGAGCGAGTGTGTTTCAAATGAGATTGATGACACCGGACGTCTGAGGAGCACGCTCCTCGCACGCTGCGAAATTCTGATACGAAACGTTCGTTTGTAAGCATTTTGAAAAATGATTGTGTTACGAATGAATGAAAATGATATATTTATTTTCTATTTGTCTTCGAGTCTTCTTGTATTTTATTTAGTCTGTTGAAAATTTAGTAGCAGTATTATACTGCTACTAAATTTTTTGCTCGTTCTAAATGAGTACGTTCAGAAAAGTACTGCCACCTTACTTGGATGCTGCTAAGCAATAACGTGTCAACTAACATGATCATAGTTTTGCAAAATAAGTACCCAAAGTTTTTTTCGTTGTTTATGATAGTTTGTTCGAAAATTTACTCGTAAAGTGAAAACTATTGCTATTGTCACCTCAGGAATTATAAATTATTGTAATTTATTTATAATTCCCCAATAACGAGAAGCATAACAGCAAAAGTTAGTGCTTGTCAGCATCCACTTATTTCTGCCACTAAGCAGTAATATGAACATTATTGCTTTTCGGCTTTAAAGGGTAATGGTGCGGGTGATTTTATTTTTATTATATCAAGTGACGGAACGAACAAGGCGTACACCTGGCGGTAAGCGACACGCTTATCCATAACAGTCGCAGTGCCACTCAGAGCTTTAAATCGCAAAGATCTTAGGGGCACTGCCCTGCGCCCGTCACCCTGGACATAAGTTGACAAGACCCATGTGCCTGCAATTTCACCAGCAGAAATAGGTAAGAGGGCAGTACTTCCCTGGACGAATTCTTTCACAAGGGACTTTACTGCTGCTAAGGAAAATGGGTTACCATCAGGCGCACGACTTGTTCGTCCCTTCACTTGGTCACATAAAAAAATATAATACTCGTTGTAACGTCCTACTTTTGGTATAATAAAGCCAAAGCTACATGTGATCATACGCCAAAAGTGAAATATCATATGAAAGTCATGAAAAAATACGAGCATAGTTCCCGAATAATTTCATTTTAAAAGTTTTTTTTACAAAAGTTGTACAGTAGATGTGACATTGTTAACGATGATTAAGTTTGTGGCTCTACTGATGTGAAGTAAAACCTCTTCCTATTAACCTATAACTGCGCCCTTGTGACCTTTTTATACTAATTATATTTTGAAAAAAAAAAATACTGCGAAATGTTTAATATTCCCTTTATTAAAAAAAACTGCAAAATAGCTTCTGCATAATGTCAAAAAGCTTTCAATATTCACAACAAGCTTTCAAAGAGAGCAGTAGACTAATAAAAGGGTAAAAATATCAGTAAAGTCACAAAAGGCTATTAATCTTGGTCACCGACGTTATTAAATGGACAATGTTCGGTGAATATCTATAAGGACCGAATGAACAAAGTAGAATTTAATTTTTATGAATGAATGTTTTTAGTAATTGAACTTTTAACGTGGAATCATGAGCTAATTCGTTATTGGTCGTTAGATTCGTTACCTTTAAATTATAATAATGTATGCGTAATATAATGTGCCAGACAACCAATCAACTAGTCTCAAACTTGGGAATTCTCTAGTACTTTAAAATAATATATATGTGCTCCTCAGATCTTTGCGATTTAAAGCTCTGAGTGGCACTACAACTGTTATGGACAGGCGTGTCGCTTACCGTCAGGCACACGACTCGTTCGTCTCGTCACTTGATATTATTATTAAAAAATCCCGGCCGTTACCATGGCCGCTAATGTTATTAGGAACATCGAGGCGACCGAGAACTAGAAGCCTTTTAATTTCTTGCACTGTCCACTGAGGATTGATTCCCGTAACTTCCTCGCTTGGCGATCGCAGCACAAATTATATTTGCCATAGACGCTGCTGCCCATCGATGGTAAGTATATTTAACTGCCGGTATGGAAAGGTTTATACCGCAGTCGACCGGTCGCCAGGGTCGCGTTAGTTACTGCAGATTGTATCACGTGCAGGTGAGGTTGACAGCTTAGATGATTTACAACCTTACATCTCTTACATTACATGGCTGCGACAAGCTGAGACCCAGGCGAAATGGCGTACATTGGGCTCTCCCAATGTGCGCCATAAGTAACGTAAGCTTCTGCTTATGTCCAGCAGTGGACTGCGATAGTAAATTTAAAACAAATTACGAATGTATACAAATCCATTATTTTGCGTTTGGACAAAATGTGGGTTAGAATTGTCGTTGCCAGATCACGACATAATTTCACCTGCATTTTTTCCAACAAGTCCCTGATTGTTCAAAATTTATCTCGTACCTTTGTTAATAATAACGCCACGTGATCATACGCCAAAAATGTTTTATCACGTAAAAGTAATACGAAGTACATAAAACAAATTAAGTACGTAGGAAATTAAACTATATTTCCGGATTTAAATCGCGCATATTTGTTTTTTAAGACAAACCAACGTTTCGGGCTCTTTACAGGTGTTATGGTCACGGTTGACTGAGGTGGTACAGTCATCAACCAGTTATGTCTAATATTAATGCAAACCACTTACAAAAGTTATTAAATACCTTATTTTTAATTTTATTTAAACGCGCGATTGCATCGCTACACTTGCGATTTATAGGCAATTGCATCGATGCAGGCGCGCGACCGCATCAATACAAACGCCTTTAAATTCCAAGTGTAGCGATGCAATCGCGCGTTTGTATCGATGCAGTCGCGCGCTTGTAAACGAGTAGCTACTGCATCGCGTTGGCATTGCGCCCCGCTCTTAGGTATAAAAAGTTGCCGACTAATTTCGTTAGTAGAAAGAATTAAACCTCTCTACTGAAAATCTGTAATTTTGCAGATGTGGCTTTCTCACATCAAGGGCGCGAACTTGAAATTACATTTAGTTAGATATACAAGTAGCTGCATGCATTCTGAAATCAGGAATCAGAAAGAAACAATACTATTACGCCACGACTTTTATGACCTTATTTATAATCGATTTTCTAAAAAGGGTCAACGCGTTCGTCCATCATCATAATCATCAAACCATTTATATGTTCGTTCATTCAAATGTATTAAACTCTACTAATGAGCAGTCCCAAATCTTTCTATTTAAATTTTGACTGTAGTGGCCTATTATACTATGCGGGAAGGGCACTATAACGTGTGCAACCACTGAGACATTATGAGTTTAAGTCCTGAGCTCACATCAGCTCGTAGATAGGGTTATCACAGACCGCTGCCACGGACTGCATGCGGTTCTCAAAAAGCTAAGTGCCTCCGCTGAGCGGCTCTGGGTGCACATACAGCACCCTCCATATTTTCCAGATAGGTACAGATATAGTACATGAACAGTCAAAACCCCTGCTTATCTTAGCCTGCTTATAGACTAGTTTCATAATTTTATTAATACGCCTTACAATTCTCTTAAATGGTGATAATGGGTAAGAATTTAGATGCCAGTATACGGAGACTCACAGCGACATTGTGGAATTATGAATAAATAATAAGGAATAAACGCTTATTTTCTCAATTTGTAGTATGTTTGATCTCGGTAGTTCAGCTGTTTACTACATGGACGCCAGAAGAGGAGGTACAGTTCAAACTCCGGTAGGATTTTGATCCTTTTGGGAAACGAGCTTTTTTTACGATACTAAGTGTTTCCGAGCTCATACAACCCGATCTTCAAGGTGCGACTGAATAGGCCACTTCTGGACGAGCTCGTTCCATCGTAGATCCTATCTTTGCTCCAGAGCTAGGTAGTGGCCAAGAACGAATCCATTTGATTAATAAAAAATCCTTTAAAACCAGAACGCAGTAATGTTCACATTACTGCTTGGCGGCAGATATAGGTCAGGTCTACTACTACTATTGATCTTAGCCTGAGTGTTCTGAATAGTGCCTCGGAGTGAATTGGAATGTTGGGTCTTTGGAAATTTAAAATTTTGAATTCTAAAAAAAAGTTTCAAATTGTCTCCGTCTCCTAAATAAAATACATTTTAAAGGAATTTTTTTAAACGTAACTGTTTCTGTGCTTTTCGGACTTCAATGCCAGCACTGGGCTACTAAAATGAATTAAAACACTTTGAAGCGAGCGAGCGTCACAACGCGGCGAACGAACCATTTTTCTCCGCCTGTAATTATGTACCCTCGGGACGACGCCATCTTTCTTTATTTTTTATTTTATTATTCCTGTCAAAATAAGACTATGAGTAAGTAGCACTGCGCTCTTATTTGCTTTAGTGTTTTTGTTGTTTCGTCCCGATTTGAGTGAAAATAGTAATTTTGTAAACGAATTTTGGGTTTACATTATTTCTTCAAAGGATCTCGCAGCACTGTGTAAAATAATATTGTCTGGAGCATTGTCAATGTGTTATTGGGAATATTTATTCATTACGTCCAATAAAATCCTCATAACGAGTCCTTTAAAATACGATAACGGGTGTAATAAGCGTTTTGTTGATTTCTTTTTTACGATACCAAGTGACGGGACAAATAAGTCGTGCGCCTGATGGTAAACGACACGCCTGTCTATAACAGTTGCAGTGCCGCTCAGAGCACTGCATTGCGCCCGTCTCACCCTGAGACATAAATTGACAAGTTCCTTGTTTGTGCCTGAATTGCACCAGCACCCTTAACCTCCAAAACTAGAACACAGTCGTGCTCACATTAGTAATTGGTGGCAGAAATAGGGAAGGTGGCAATACTTCTACTAAATTTGCTACAGAAGGTGCAAAACAAATTTGGTATCTATACAACGGGTTTCTATTTTTCCATGGTAACCGCTAGTAACTATACTTTTACAGGCATATAAAACGTGTGGGACTACAGGACTTTATTAAATAGGACAATATTAAAATATTAATAAGTCGTGGGCTTCCACGGCTTGCCGTTATTATTCTATTAAATTTAAATAAGTGTAAGTACAAAATGTAAATTTTTTATGAAAAGTTTTTACAAACACAAACATTTAGAAATCGTAAAATATTTGACTAAATCATATCTTGTATTATATTTCATAGAGAGTTCTTAGGTTTTCGCGATTGTTACACATAGGAAATGAAACAATTTTCCGTATTTAAATCGCGTATAGGGCCTGAAACCTAGGTTTGTTTGAAAAAACAAATATACGCGATTTAAATCCGGAAAAATAGTTTTATTTCCTATGTATATTTTATTTTAATAATAATAACCTAGTTAAGGTAAGAAACTGGTGCATAGAGTTCGTGGCAACGACAAAAGCCTCCTGAGTATAATTGCAAACAGGGTCCAGGGTTTCTTTTCATGACGCATATTAGTTTTAGAAAAAAAATTTATTTGTCGTACTCTATTTTTAAGTGCTTTGTTACTAACTTCTGTGGATGAATATTCCGAAATAAATATATTTGAATTTGAATTAATAGAGAGCCGTGGCTTGAGGTATTCTCAGAAAGCTGGCAACGTTAAATGCTAAACTTGTTTTTTATCGGAATTAACTGAGAAGCTTCAGGACAAATTGTTAACAATTATTAACAGCTTTTTTATAATACGTTGTGTTTGCTGTTGCATTCAGCGCGCTTATTCGCTGAAAAGGAAACGAATAGGTCCCAAATATTATGGGCGGCTGGCTACGCTCTGATGGAGGCCACCAGGCAAGGAGAACCTGTCGTTAAAGTCGAGAAGGTGTTGAAGGCTATAGAAGACAATTCTGGTGCTAGTAAGTTTGACAAAAATCAACCTATGTACATCACTTATAATGCACGAGTAGTGTTGGGTCATGGAAATTTTCCATTTGAGAAATAATATTTTTCAGAAAAAGAAATATTTTTCCGGATATTTTTCGAATATTTTTCTTTTAATTTTCCACTTTGACGTTGGCACCTGTCAAAAGTTGAATATCCTGAACGAAGATGATGGAGCCAACAACATGTGGTGTCGTGAAGTCGTTGGAGGTTTTTTTCGCTGTTGTGAAATCATTTTAAACCTCGTTTTTTCTAAGTGTCTTTTAGTTATACAGGTTTATTTTATAAAATTTCAAAAGATTTTCTAAACATACAACATGTTTAGAAACATGTTGTTAAATTGTTGTGCATCAAAAATAAACACAAATAAATGCCAATAAGCAATAGCTAAAGCGTAAATTCTGAGAAAAGCTAGTCCCTGAATTTTCATTAATGTGATTCTATCGTGACTTCTGGAAGAAATAATACATACACATTCCTTTGTCAAACAGATTTTGTTTTTCATTTTCAACACACATAGACTACCACAAATTACACTCAAACTCACGAGAGTAATAAATGTAGGCCATACAAAAAAGGGAATCGAACCTGAGACCTTTGCTTGCAATCCGGCATGGTAACCGTTCGGCCACGAAGGCAATTGATGTACTTGATGTACGAGTGGATAAAAAAGAATTCTTTTTTTCTAAATACGTATGCAAAGTAATTTGCTCACGGCCCGAGATTTACCCACATATATTTTGCCAGCACATAAATATTAATCGCGTTTATTTGAGATGTTAGTTCACGGAGGAATAATATTGGTTGCGCTTTATGAATTTTGTACGAATATGAATATATGAGAAATGTTGTTATACAATATTAATTTTAGCAAAATGGAGTTGTATCCTCTTGCAAATTGAAAACAAAATTGTGCTTTTCTTAGTTAGGAATATTTTTAAGTTAGAACGTTAATAATATAAAACCTACTTACAATACGCTTGTACTTAAACCTAAAAACCTAACAAAATAAAAAAAAACACATTTAATCTCCTTAAATCATTAACGTGCCACTATTGAGCACGGGTTTTTTTTAAAAAGACGGTTAGGTCATAGGATGCCACACTGGTCCAATGCGGATTGGGGTCTTTATCCGTTTTCCACAGGTTGTGATCCTTCTTCAAAATATAGGTTTCATTACGATGTTGTCATACCAACGACATCTTAATTTAGAAGCAACCGTTCCACCACTATGCTACCTCGCTCAATTAACTAAGTGACCTCATGTTGTAAATAATAATTAACTGCCTCCGTGGCCGAAGTGTTACCATGCTGGTCTGCCACGCAGAGGTCCCGGGTTCAATTCCCGGGCCGCGAGAAGTATTTGTATGGCCTACATCACAGACCACATATTTTTCTTCCGTGGCCTACATATATTTCTCTCGTGAGTTTGACTGTCAGTTGTGGTTATCTATGCGTGTGTCCAGGGCACCCGCGACACAGAGTTTACAAGCCCCATGTGCCTGTAATTTCACTAGCACCCTTCAAAACCGGAACAGAGTAATGCTGACATTACTGCTTGGCGGCAGAAATAGGTAAGGTAGCAGTACTACATTCCATGAACTCTTTCCCAATATTTGTTAGTAGCAGTAGAGCGTAGGAAGTAGAGTGTAGGAACACTGCTACTAACAAATATTTATATAATTTGATACACATGTACACAAACACTGTTTCATGTGTCATATTGTACTAATAACGTTACCTAAAATGATCCTCTATTCCGTATTTTTTTTTATAATATCAAGTGACGGGACGAGCATGTCGTGCGCCTGATGGTAAGCTACGCGCCTGTCCATAACACTTAAAGTGCCACTCAGTGCTTCAAATCGCAAAGGTCTGAGGGGCACTGCCACTGCGCCCGTCACCCTGAGACGTAATTTGACAAGTCTCATGTACCTGTAATTTCACAAGCATCCTGCTGACATTACTGTTTGGCGGCAGTAATTGGTAAGGTGGCAGTACTTCCCTGGACGAACTCTTTTACAATATAGTTATAAGTATATAGTATTGACTTTTTACGATCATGATTTTTTATTACCATGACATTCAATAATTTTTTTTATGAAACTACTCCACTAGTTTGTTATAATTTATTTAATACAAAGATCGAATATAAAGAAATTCCTTCGTTCTGACAAGCTGAGCACGGCTCTACCAATGCAGCAGACCTTTCGTATTTTTACGGTTTTCTTACGGCGACATAAGTTGAAAAAATCAATAAAGATCTGCATTAAGATAGAAATAAGTTTGGAATTTTTCTTTGTGTTTGGTTTTTGTATTAATTATTAGAAACGTAATAGTATAGGTATCAGATATGCACACTGTGTGACTCCTATTTATAAATGATACAAACCTCTATTTGAATTGGTGAAGATAGAAGATAAAGTTGTTAAATTACAAATTTGTTCGAACATAAATAGTTTGCGGGATCCGCTAACGACTCACGTAATAAAGTTAGCCGGTATAATTAATTCCATATCATTCCCTGGGCAGTGGCGATTCGATTATCAATTTATCGTGTGAGTTTGTTTAATTTGATACAAAACTTCTATAACACAATTGGGATTTCGTAAAAGGGTAGAGTATTTCTGCAAATTCGACTTTAAGGCGGAATGGTATTGTTGTTGCGTAGGCTTTGAATCGTGTAAGGTGGACGCGGAGAAATTCATTACACGATATTAAACATTTGTCTTTTAGAAATAAAGTATACTCTCATAATGTAAAATAAGCTCATACTCCTCTGACGTATTTATTACGGAAGATGGGAGAGAAAACTTGATTGAAATGTCAGTAATAACAATCGAATGAAACTGAATTTTCCGTAGATTAACGAAGTAAAAAAAATTAAATTTTGCGGTGTTTTAAATATTTTGTATCGAGTGAAGTTTAGTCAATCGTGTTTCGGGCCGCATAGTTCACTAGGTGTGTACCTTTTTTCATTATCAATTAAAGGAACAAGTTCTTCTTGGTAGTAGTACAGCCCCTGTGAAAGAGTTCGTCCAAGGTAGTACTGCCAACTTGCCTATTTCTACCGCCAAGCAGTAATGTCCGCATTCCGGTTTTGAAGGGTAAGGGTACTGGTGAAATCACAGGCACATGGGACTTGTCAACTTACGTCTCAGGGTGACGGGCGCAGTGGCAGTGGTCTTTGAGCGGCACTGCGACTGTTATGGACAGGCGTATCGTTTACCACCAGGCGCACGACTTGTTCGTCTTGTGACTTAGTATCATAAACAAAAGTATATTTCCCGTGTGGTCGAAATACGTCAAAACTTATATTTTGGGTCTCGTTTCATCTTAAGCAAACGATAAGGTACAAAA
Source organism: Hyposmocoma kahamanoa (assembly GCF_003589595.1). NCBI lineage: Eukaryota > Metazoa > Arthropoda > Insecta > Lepidoptera > Cosmopterigidae > Hyposmocoma > Hyposmocoma kahamanoa. The sequence continues at coordinate 7,357,642 of NW_020654289.1, forward strand.
TCCATATTTTATAAATGCAACTTTCGAAGATAAAAGTAGCATTCTTTGCTATGTAGACAACTTTATTGTCAAACTATTTGTCTCCTAGACATAAATATTACGAAGTTATTGTTGACTTGAAAACAAAGCATCTGTTATGGTTATGAATACAAAGGTCGAACACACACACAGAAAAATTTTCGTCGACCCGGTGGGAGCAACATTAATTAGAATTCTGTAGCTGTCTCAATAAATAAATAATAATAGTTTATGTGAATGTTACATAATGAAAGGTTTTAAAATACATGTGAGAGTTCATAAAACCATCTCACGAGTGTGAGCCTAATTATGTACAGTTACATACACTGCTTTATCTACACACATATTATAAGCTCTCTGTAATGTATTCAGGAACCGCATGTTACGACTGGCGAAATGGCGGCAAATAAAAACTTTTCGCATGTCACACAACCGCAGTTTTTATTTTTAATTCATAGACAAACTAGAATCTGCCCCAACTATCATATCGTTCGGTATCAAGTAACGTGTGAAATTATCAAAATTGTTTGCTATTGACATTTCATTTCGAATAAAACTTCATCTCGACTGATATTAGAATTGAGGTCAAATCAAACTGTTTTGTTTTTCAGAGATGTTCGAAATTTGAATGTAATAATAACATCGAACAATAATAACATTTTCACAGATAAGAAATTTGTTCTAACAAAACAGTTTACCTTAAGGCTTAACTCATATTGGCGCAGAGTCGAAGAGTCGCGACACGTCATGTTTTTCGCCAATAGTATATGCATCTCTATTTTCCCATTATTAAGGTACAAAAATTGTGTTATGCATAATTGGAAACGCCCGTTTCCATATTTGCGCCGAAGATTGCGGCGTCAAACGCCGACCACACTGTGATCCGGGCGCACTTATGCGAGCATCGTCGCACAACGACGTCAAGCTTTGTAGTTAAAAAACAGGATGCGACGCGACGCTTCGACTCTCCGCCAGTGTGAGTTGAGCTTTATGCTGGTGGTAATTTGCGGTTTTTGAACACATTATAGACTATAGTTTGTGATATGTGTGTACATAAAATATAAATTATATTTGTTGAGATTTTTTGTGAAATAACTCCACTAGTTTTGTTATGATTATGAATATTGGACATACAGAAAAATTTTTCGTCTGCACGGTGGGACTGGAGCCCACGTCCAGTCCAGCTGCACCGTGACATTGTTCTAACCATCTGAGCCACGGGTCCAGTTACCGAGTTATCGAAATTCTCGTATGTGTTTTTGTTATATATCACCTCAGATGATTAGACTAACTGTGGCTCAGATGGTTAGAGCATCGCTACGGTGCAGCATGGACATGAGTTCCAGTCCCACTGGGGTCATTCATAATCATAAGAAAACTAGTGGACTTATTTCACAAAAGAAAATCTCAATAAAAACAAAGTACCTTTTATCATTATTATTAATTATTCTAGAAAAAAAACCCACAAAATTCATCTTTATAACCCACTTATTTAACAAGATACCAATGTGTCGTCTGGAGAACGAACAGTATCACCATAATCTCTTAAAAAAGTTTCCTGGTCAGCATTTCATATTATTCCGCGTGCCTTATTAAAAATTCAATGGAGCCCGTATCTCAAACGATAAGGTTTTCAGTCTGTAACCGTATCTAACCCTTTGAGACCGGAAGACAAAAACGGCCCTATTTAGGCAGTGCCGAAAGAAACCAACCCCTTCGTGATAAGCATCCGAAGCGAACGAATTTATTAAACAGCCATTTCTTATTGGCCCGAGGGTATTCGTACTACTAGGGCAATTTATATGGAACTAACATAAAGGTTGTGTATTTGAGCCAACAGAGTTATCGTCTTGTTGTATCTTAAAGATGGACGTGGTTTGTTTTTTTTATATATAAGCGTATATTTTGAGAATAAGTTAAAAAGTGAGACATTTAGATGCCTAGTTATTAAGTGAAATGTGCTTTACTTATCAACAGTACACCTTTAGGAAAAGATGGATTGATTGGAAGGATTGGATGGAAAGGTGACATGGTTAAAAAAATGGTGTGAGTATGGAAATGGCGGCTGATAGGGGAGAGTGGAAGAAAAATACATGTAGTGCCGACCTCACCATGGGATAAGGTAGGAAGAAGAGAGAGTATACCTTTACGTATGAAGGTAATAGTATATTGGATGTATCAAACTATTTGCTTTGTACCATTTGGTATACGTAACGCCTTTTTAAATAAAAAAAAATAATAAAAATGTTTATTTACTTAAACTTAGGCCATTTGCATTAAAAAAGAAATTAAGTTTCTATAAATATTAAGTATACAGTTTAATAATTGTAGCTATTCTATCACAGCGTTTATAAAGTCCTAATTAGTCTTTGGATAAATTTGTGATATTTTAATCACTTTATTGTAGAGATAGGCAAACTGTTTTGTACTGTTTTCTTGCAAAAGTTATATTTATTTGTTGGGAAGAAACTACTATAATTTTGTCACGTTGGTTTTAAATGCAGTTGATGAAAACCATAACCTATACGATATAAGATCTATTATCAACCGAAGCGGATAAATGAGCATGTATCAGCAATCAATACTATTTAGTTATTTTTTTGTAAAGAAGTTGCCACACTTATCGATTCGGAATCGCATTAAACCGGTTAAAAAGCTTATATCCACGTAATAATGACCTATTCCACTAGTCCCTACCTTGTGAGGACAAGTGGGTTTTTGTTTTCACTCTTCCCTACCACATCGTCACTGGATGGAATAATACATTGCGCGTTTTGCGTCGGTGGTCCGAGCAAGCGGAAGCGAAACTCGCTATGTTTTTTTCCGATTATCTCAAACCGATTACTTTTAATTCAGGCAACAATGACCCATAAAATACATACCTTAAAGACTAACACACATGTACAACTATTTACTGATTGCCGGCGATGTGTGGCGCAATCTGGTACCAGGCAATCGCCAATATACGACACCCTTCGTCCAAAAGTTATTCATGAAGGTCGACAGATGATCGGTCGGCACTCTCAGCACTAACGAATTAAAATTGACGTTGTGGTGGGACTCTGAATGCTCGTTTTTGTTGTTTTGGTGTTTATAATATCAAGTGTCACTTGATATTATCAAAAAACGACTCATTAGACGGACAGGTCGCCTTATGGTAAGCTACACATAATAAAATTAGTAATTCTATCGAATTTCATAAGTAATTCCATCGAAATTCACCGGTCAAATTTTGAGTAAAAATCGCGTGTCTTTCTTAACTTGACATTTACGACATCATCGATTATGTCGATGGAGCTGTAACAGTATAAAAAAGAAGTTATTTTTTACGCCGCTAAGATTGTTACCACACTTAATAACAAGTTTTAGTAGCAGTAGAGCTCCTTGTGAAAGAGTTCATCACGGGAAGTACTGCCACCTTACCTATTTCTGCCGCCAAGCAGCATTAATATAAGCATTACAGCGTACCGGTTTTGAAGAGTAAGAGTGCTGGTAAAATTCAAGCACATGACTTATCAACTTATGTCTCTGGATGACGGCAGTGCCCCTCTGTTCTTTGCGATTTAAAGTTCTGAGTGGCACTGCAACTGTTACGGGCAGGCATGTCGCTTACCACCAAGCGCACGAGTTGTTCATCCCGTCACTTAGTATCATAGAAAAAAATGTATTGGGAAAGACTCATTTCGTAAAGATGGTGGAATATTACTAGTGTCTACTAGTTTACTAAAAGCCTTTTCTCTTAGATTCTTCGCTGTTTAAACACTATGCTTATTGTTAATCCAAACATTCCCAAAGCAACTCTATAATAAAAACATGTATTATCACACTTAACATTAAAAATAAATTCCCAAAGAAATAACTTAACACGAAGTGCGAACGTAAAAAAAATCAGTTTTCCCCTGCGGCTTAAGGCTTTGGTGGTATGCGTAGCAACTCGCATGTCCGCCGATTCTTGCGATGGAAGGCCCCCGTGGGACAGCCCTTGTAGCCTTCAAAGCTGCCCGATGATACCCCCTGTGACGATTTCGATTGCCCTGAAGGATTCGCGGCGCTCAATGCTTATAAAAGTTTTACTACGGACATTGTGTTAGATTGTTGGTGTATGGGTTATGTGACCTCGATTAACTAATAAATTTTAAAAAGTTTCTTATTTATTATTATTGACACAAAGACAGAACAAATACAAAGGAAAATACGAAGATTCAAACCAGCATCTGTTGCCTCACAATGGCTACAATTCTTATTAGCAAAACCACAGATCGAGTAAACAGATCTTACGAATCCATCTATCTCGAGAGAACCTGCAAAATTTTTGTTTTCAACTGAAGCTCTATTACTTATTAATACGTTCAGACCGGGAACAACATTACCATTATTGACATGGCGACCGGTGGTACATTATTGCTCCATCAACCAAAAAATGTGTCTGAGCGGGGTGCGTCACCAGTGGACATGGCGAGATTTTATCTCTTTTTAATTAACCTATTATCTTAAGATTTTTTTTTGCCATGTATGATTGTTTTAATACAATTCGTCACATATGATTTGCTATGTTTATTCTCGTTTTATATTAAGTGCATTTCTATATCTTTTTTCAAATAAATACTTTTATCTACACACATATAAACTTTCTATAATGTGTTCAAAAACCGCAAATTACGACCAACATGAAGGTAAACAGTTTTGTGAGAACAAATTTCTTATCTGTGAAAATGTTATTATTGCTTCTTGATAACATCGAATTCGACGTTATTATTACAATTTCGAACATCTCTGAAACAGAGAGCTTATAATATGTGTGTAGATAAAACAGTGTATGTAACTGTACATAATTAGGCATTAAAACACCCCTGAGATGTTTTTATCCCACACTGTGTTCTAGTATCGTGTTTTAGTGCCTTTCATTTTGTAACAGTTACATAAACTTCTATTTTTAACTTTGATTTTTTTATTGTTTTACACAATATCGAACTCCAATGCAACACTATGAACATTTGATTGTTGCACAGGGCGGGAACGTTAAATTTAGTACTTTCTCTCAAGGCGGCGTGTGTTTTTTAGTATACCTAATGTTGTGTGACCACCGGTGGTATACTACGCCTGATTGACCAGCTCTCCGTGCTCCATCGGTGGCACACGCCGGTGCGAACGTGTTAAATTAACAATTATCACAAAATTTGCTAACTGCCCAGCGTTTTAACGACACGCCGCACCCCCGATGTCCCGTCAGTCGCCATCGGGCGCTTGTTGATGTCGGATCTATGTCAAATTTCCTCCGCTGTTCTTATTTTATTCATATTGCAATACACACCTCACTTGTTAAAACCTATGCTCACGTTGAAATACCTCGCTTGAAACAGATTTTTTGCAGTAATGCTAATCTGTGAGAATTTTATCAAAGTTTTTTCACTCACACAGGTACCTTTACAGCACAAAATATATACGAATATCAAGATTGTAAAAAATAATGAATTTTTTTTATTAAGTAAAAATAAGTAATGAAAAATTTTTGTTACTTGAAAACCAAATTGAACTTTTCTTACAAAATTAATAAATGTAAAAAAAACATTTTGTGGATACTCTATATAAAAAATATCTTTATTAATTTTCATTATCAAGCTATACTACTATAATACCTATATATACAAACCTCGGCACTTTACCTTAATATAGCTTTAAGGATTCAATGGTATTCTTTGTGCCGTTTGATTGATATGAACACACGTTGCTTTCAAAGCACTTTGGTGAAATACGTCAGCTTTGTGTAGTAAGGCCCATTACTAAAAAACCGGGTTGAAGAGATGTGTTTCTGCAACGAGTAGTACGTCATTTCCGTAAATAGGTCACATGGAAATATGAAATTAACGAAAAAATGTTGTTAAAAAAGAAAGATGGCGACATCCCGTGTATTCTGTGACCTAGTGTTTTGACGACATGCATTAAGAAGACCTATCAATACTTGTGATTCATTATGAAAGCACCAAAAAAGCTTATGGAGTACAGCCTGTAGAAGCTGGGGTTGTAAAATTGATACTGGTTGTGTTTATAACATTGTCCTGTATTTCGCTTCAGATGTTTATTCGTAGTAGTAGAAGACAACAAGGTTCCAGTTTGTTCTCAAAAATAATAAAGATCTTCCCGAATATTCCCAAATCTGCCAAACTGCCACATTTAATATAACTTATCATGTTCTGCAGCAATGAAAATGAATAAAACTTAAATGTGCCCAAATGGCAGAAATCTGCCACAAATCGTCACACTGTTCTCAATACCAATGTGACATTGACATTGGCAAGAGGTCTCTTGTCAAAACCTTCCTTTGCAACTTTCATTATCTCATTTAAATATTGTCTTAATATTTTTGTCACATTGTGTTTTATTTTTTGCTGTATGTCATGTTTAATTGATTATTTCATTAGGTATTTTGTAGCTTTAATGTTTTATGTGTGTTCTATGAAATAACCAATGCATTCAATCACATTCAATCAAATTCAATGAATCAATCATTCAATCAAATGAAACGTACGTACAAGAACGTTATATAATCTATGGTCGAGCTGAATCAATTGTGTTGTGTTCTTGCATCTATGCTAAAATACAACGTTTTCATTTTTTTTATTCCCGACTTCTAAAAATATACAAAAATATTGATAAGTATTTCAGCCTAGCCAGGCACCGATATTAGGGATAGGCAG
>NW_020654289.1:7364364-7401199 GCF_003589595.1 Hyposmocoma kahamanoa
GTTTTACAACGTCAAAGTAAAGTTGTATCCTACCCTCATACATTACAAATATATTGATAACTAGGCATAAACTAAAACGGAAAATTATACTAACAAAGTCCATGAACGGCTCTTCGTCGTTATTGGGGCAGCTTTCGCTATCCTTCTTTTAAAAAAATCCATATTACGACTGCGGTGAAGAAGTTTGTACATTCATTCGCTAGATGAGACTAGCAGCGCTGAATGCCGAAAGATCTTTAACAAAATCACAGGAGAATTTCGACAACTCTATAACTTGACCCGTAGTAGCTCAATTGGTCGTGGGTTCAAGTCCCATCGGATCGAGAAAGTTTTTCTATGTGTTCAATCCTTGTATCATAAAATCTCTATATTGTTTAAGTAATATAGCGTATCCTTCGTTCCCTTTTATAACAGGGTTCGAAATTATCTGATAATTATGCGATATTTATGATTATATCACTGCTGGTTCTTAAGTTTATCTCTTTAATTTTTGATTAAAAATAACCAATGGTGAGAAAACTCAACAAATATGAAGAAAAATCTTTGGTTCGTGACTTTTTGAGATTGACATTTGACACGTTTGGATACGTCTCGGATAACAACACTTAGATAGAATTATATAGAATTTGGAATTGTTCCAATTAATTTTATAAATATCAACTTAATTATCCTTGATAGTGTTGAATTTTTTTTTGTTATTTTAATAGATAATGAAACTAAAGGCTTTTTTGAAAGTGCTTTCGCTGATACAATTTAAGTTTGTATGGTTTAACCAAATTACACATTCTGTTTTTGATTCCCATTCAAATTCAGTTACTTATTCAACACAAGATACTTATCGCGAGATAACAAAAATAGAAATTCATAAAAGACAGATTTTTTGACGACGTTAAATTATCTCAATGTACTGTTTACTTAGTTAATTAATATTTTCATAGACGGCTTAAAAACTAGTTGCTGGCTCCGGAGTCTACATTAAAAACAAAACGGCAAAGAAAATGATGACGCGCGCGTCGCGACTCTTCCGCAGCATTCACGACATTGAATGGGTTAATTATAATTACTATCTCCTCTAACTTCAAAGATATGCCTATATTATTCAAAATCAGATTCAGGGCCACTCTTTATTGTTAACTTAAAGTACGTAGTGTATTATTATTTTTGGAAATGTTACCTAATCTATCAAAAGATTGATTAATGAAAATATTATTCAAGACACGTGAACGATAAAAACAAGCTTTTAAAAATTATATAGTGATTTTTCTAAGTGATGTTTGTATTAATAACTAAAACAAACTAGTAGAGTAGTTGCACAAAAAATAATTAAATATCATGGTGGTGAAATAGCGATATCTCTAGCCAGGGCTGGTAGCTGTAAAGGCGCCTAACTGGGTGACGAAATACTTTCATAGATTTCTCTTAGATGGCGCTACGGCTAAAAAGTCGTTGAAAACTAAAGACAAAGATCCGACAATAAGCACATAGAAAAATTCGTAAGGTTCGCTGGTTCATTCCGTAGCTTAGTTGGCATTGCGTCTGCCACGGTTTGCTAGAAGACGTCGCCGCGTCGGTTCGTATCCGGCTGGATCGAAGGATTTTTTTGTAAATGTTTGATCTTTGTATTAATAATTTCAACAAAATTAGTGGAGTAATGTCACAAAAAATAATTTAATATCGTGGTGATGAGTTTTATTACAAATTATTAATACAAAAATCGTATACAATATAGGTCTATGGTATACAAAGAAAAATTCCGTCGATCTGACAGGACTAGAACATGCGTTTGTTTGTTAAACGAGATAGGCCTGTATGTGTGTCACAAACTAGTGGAGTAATTTCATAAAAAAATAAATTGATATCATGGTAATCAAACATCATGGTATTCAAGAGCGGTTAATAAGAAATTATTAACGAGAGTAAGTTACAAGCCCAAAGCCCAATGCTGAGAGTTTTAAAGACTCGAGTTTATAATTTTTACCGCCCGTGCTACATACAATGGTTTTCATTACATTTGCGAGGAAATAGATACAATTATTTATATCTTGTATGTGTATAATAAATATCGCTGTTACGGATTTTGCAAATGGCGAGCTTTTTGTTTTTTTTTTTAACAGATTGCCAGCTATTCTTCCATAGACAATACAACTCGAGCTAAAGTTTTATATGAGCTTAGACTATGGTAACCAAAGGACATGTTATATTGACATATATAAATCAGACGTTATATGTACATATACATGATGCATTTAGATGTTGAAAACAAGAACGTTTTATTGTCTTTGTTTAACTACTGCGTGCCGTCGTAAGCCAAAACAGATAGCACTACATTGATTTATGTCAAACATGGGAATCGAAAATACATAACGTCATCTTAAATGCCAACTGTCCTCATTTTACCATTTTTGGAGTACCCTTTGATAACCGTTTCCGGTTGTCAAAGGGAAGTACATCAAATGTCAAAACCAATGTTTGGCCAAATGTTTTAATGAATTATTCGCATTAATTGTAATGAAATGGACAAAAACATTGACAGTGAAAACAATTAAGTAATGATTAAAATGCGTCGCTGTGGCATTAAGGGGCGTGGCAGTAGAAAAGGCGGAAATCAACCGAATTACATTACACGTATGTAACATGTATTATTTTTTATCTATAAATCATTCAATAGCCCAAATATCTCATGTAATTAAGCTCATTTAAGTAGATTATTCATAACTCTTGTCGAATTTTGCTTTGTTTACTTTAGATTGCCGGTTTATTAGTATATTTTGATGATCGTTGATAACGATTATTTTGAGATAGTGTTGTTCTTGTAAGCAGACATATTATCGATATTCTGTTATTAAAACAATTAACTACGAGGTTTTTATTATTTCATTCTTATTATTTTTAAAGTTCACCTACAAATGAAAAAAGAATGAAAAACTGATTGGAAATTATATGACTGCCGAACATAAACATTGGATCAAATACCACCTTCGTTTGTTCGCTCCATTTTGCAGAGTCAAATTTTAATAGAACTTTGAATGTAACTAGATTATATGATAATGCAATTCCATCGTTACATTTACTGGTAAATAACTTAAATAACTATACAAATTAGCATACATAAAAAACAGTTTCAACATTCAAGCCATACATTCGCATGTCGATATTGACTTATCTATGATTATAGTACAACACTAAATCCGCCATTTGTGGTGGACATTTTTGGTTTAGGTAGAGACGTTTATTCCGTAGACAGGGCAGTTCTTTTCCTTTATTTTTTTCCATCTTCTAAGTATAAGAGGCACAGACGCAGGCAGCCACAATGTTGAAAGGTAAATAATTCCAAATCTAGAAATCCTATGCGTATGCATTTGTAGACAATGATATTATACTTGTAATTAGTGGATGACTTAATCGTCGATTTTTAACGAGAAAACGAGTGTAGCAACCACTGTCAAAACATGAACAAAATAAATAATGGAAGTGGCTTCTACCCGTAGGCCTAATAGATATATAAATTCAAGTTGTTTTAGTTATAATTGTTCCTCAATGAACTTTGTATATAAGCCTTAACATGATGTAGTTATTCTTTTTCGTAGCAGTGGCAACGAAAGGGTTGTTACACAATTCGTCTAGGGAAGTACTGCCAACCTATTTCTGCCACCAAGCATTAATGTGAGCATTACTGCGTTCCGTTTTTGTAGGGTAATTTAATGGTGGTGGTGAAAGTATAAATTCATCCAATGCAGGGTCATAAAATCATTTAAGATCACTTGATGATTCATTCAAAATGCCGATTATTATACTATATTAATACAGGAAATCTTGAAATGCATCTCGAGATGTGAGTAACGTTTCTATAAGCACTTGTAGGTCTTAGAAGCTATTTATTATTTATAAGCAATTTTGTGGCCGTCAGTGAATCGTGGCGACTATCCAAATTACTTTTCAATTAAAACATAGGAAAATGTAGTTGCCAATATAATTATACAATAGCGCATTTGTGTACTGCAGTCGATACGTATTCGTATCGAATCCGAAACTATACAAATCTAGAAACCTTGGACTCATTTCGGATGTAGCTTGTGCACTAAGTCCCGTTCGAATCCGAGAAAATATAAATATCACTTGTATACCTAGAGATAAAAATGATCACTGTGACATTTCCGACTGTCATTTCTCGGATAGGAATCGGACGTAGTGTGCAAATACTCCTATGGATACCTATTTTATATTTATTTAACGAATTTCCACATTTAGAACTATTTTGTTTTAAATAGTAGTAGGGCTCTTCATGGAATAGTTTTGCCAATAGTTCTGCAAATTTTTTATTGAATTGATATTCAATTATTTTTTATGTGATATTACTCCACTTGTTTGTTGACTGAGTGACGAAATATTTATGATTTGTCATAGATGGCGCTACAGCTAAAAAGTCGTTGAAAAAAAAAATAAATACAACGACACGACAACAAACACATATAAGAATTCGTGAGGTCCGCTGGTTCGTTCCGTGGCTTAGTTGGTATAGCGTCTGGCACGACATGCTAGAAGACGTCGGTTCGAATCCGACCGGATCGGACCGTAGGTACCTATTTTTGCCGCCATGCAGTAATATAAGCATTACTACGTTCCGGTTTTGAAGACGGTACTTGTCAACTTTATGTCGCGCGTAATGGCAATGCTCCTTATATCTTTATGATTTAACGCTCTGAGTGGCACTGCAAATGCCATGGACAGACATATCGCTTACCACCAGGCGCGACTTGTTATTCCCGTCACTTCGAAACATAAAACAAAAGAAATGAACCGTCTGTCCCTGCAAGCTCAAAATACCACTTTTTTCAGGCTTTCATTTCGCGCTTGTCCGCGCGGTGCTAGCGAACGTTACACTGCGGGCCGCAGCAGGCGGCACTGCGGTTGCGGGTGCAATCACACGCGATTGTGATGCAAATTGCCGCGTGATTGCTCGCTCTCTCCGCTGCTAAAACTATGCCCATTTGCGGAGTTTTTAGATTTTATATCCCTTTGACCTCCCCGGATGCTAATTCTTCATCACTATCTATAGGTATAGGACAAAACGAGTTTTTAAATTGATCGTTGAAAAACTTATGACGTTGTGTTCAAGTTTGCAGCATTGGGTTATTATTTTGTTTGTATAAGAACCCGCAGGAAAACAATAACTTACATAATTAATTTAGTTGCGTGTTTTTTTGTACCGTCTGTTTCACCCGACACCGATTTGATTATGCGCGACGAACTTTCCCAAACAATTGAGTTACAAACTACCCAACTTGTTCCTGCCCGAGATCACCTACAAAAAACCGCAGCTTAGAGTAACATTGGGTTTGGTGCTCCTGCCGCCGCCGGCCGTCCACCTCGTTAAGCCAAAACTTACCAAAACTTCCAAGTTATCTCGCTTTCACGAACAATTTAATAATGGAATAACCACTGAATTATTTGAATTTTCATTTCGTTTCGCTTCTCCAAGGGAGATGTGTATCTTTCTTCTTTGTTTCGACCAGTCTTCATGGCTGCCATCTATTATGAATTAAGACCGTTGGTTTGCTCCGCCTTTGTGCTAAGTGCTAGAGTCAACATCATAAATCAGTGCAGTTCGTCCTAGTTCCTTTGAATGGCTTGACAGTCGGTTTGAAAGAAAGCCGGGGTTAATGCTTTAAGAAATAAATGGAAGGGGATTAATAAGCCAGGCGAACTTTGTTTTGTTTAAAAATGCCTTTTGAGAGATAGATACATCACTTACTTTAATAGAATATTACTATGATATATGTAGCAGAGAGGTAAAGGACGTTCAGTCCATATTTTGGAATTTAGATGTTTTTACAAACATTGCTTTGACATTCTAACAATCGCAGAGACATTACGTCGTATTGTCGTTTGTGTTTTATTTAAAATATTTTATTTGACCGTTACATTGATTTTAAATGCCTAATTAACAGCCTCATTCTCATTAAAATGCTCTGTAGTTAAAAAATACTATTTGACACGTAAGGTTCTTTACCTCTCTCCTACGGGATACATGAATAATTCACAATAAAACTGTATAATTCCCAATAATACCCAAAATTAAAGTGATTTATATACCTAATTTGCAGTTTAACGTTCATTAATTTAGCAATAAAAGTTCGAGCTCTCATACAATTTTCAAGCCACCCACTCTCCCACATACACTCATTTGCATGCGCATGCACACTTCATCGCTCAAACTTACACAGATCACATACTCGCACACGTAGACACATTCACACATATCACGCGCACTTACACACAATTACACACATTACTTGGTTACGTTCTATAGAAACTAAACGAAAATTAAGGAGCGTCAGGACTGACACTATTCCACATTATTCATGGGGCGGACTCTATTAATGAAGTATTGAGTTGATTTTAGTTATTACGAATATAATACACTGACTAAAATATGACATAGTTCAATCGATATATTTCAACAACGGTTTTTTATTTCAATGATCGTGACTCATCACTGATTCATGAACTTTGACACGTGTCATTCTAATGAAGCTAAACTTTACGGAGTATAACGAACAAACGACAGACGCATTTATCGAGACACTTCGTGATAAGGCAGTGCACAAGTACGAGGTCAACCAACCTTGATTGTATATGTGCGTACCCTCTTCCCTCGTCAATCTCTCCGATCCAAACGAAGGTCCATCGGGATTCAAGATTCTGGCGTGTCCGCAACTTGGTATTGCAATTATGTTTCAATGAGATCCTCAAATATATATATAGGTTCTAAAAATATTTTACGTACAAGCGCATGTCAGTCTTACTTCATCAATAAAAATGTAAAATAAAATAAAAAAAGCTATATTGTTACATATAGGAAATGAAATTATGTTTTCGGATCTAAATAACGTACATTGGTTTTTTGTTTTCAAATAAACTAATGCCGAAACGTTAATTTATTTGAAAACAAAAAATCTTTATAGGTACTATGTCCCAGTCAGCCGTGACCATGAGACCTTGATTTAAGTAGCAGTAGAGCTTCTTGTGAAAGAGTTCGTCCAGGGAAGTACTGCTCTCTTACCTATGTCTGCCGCCAAGCAGTAATGTGAGCATTAATGCGTTCTGGTTTTGAAGGTTCGAAAAGGTCATTTCCTAAATTGTTCCTACCGGGAATTGAACCCGGTGCCTGCTATTGCAGCGCCCACAGAGCAAACCGTTGGCCCACTGAGGTCATCGATTATGATTCATTTAATAAACTACCATCTACGAGCTGAGACGTTTTTCTTGATCTCCCATTGACAAAAAAAAACCACTTTCAGTAGCAGGAAGCACCTCTGCTTGTAAAAAAAGTTCGTCAAGGGAAGTACTGCCATCTTACCTATTTGAGCCACCAAGCAGTAATATGAGCATTACTGCGTTCCAGTTTTAAAGGGTAAAGTATGCTTGTGAAGTTACGGGCACATGAGAGTTGTCAAGTTATGTTTTTTTATAATATCAATTGGTAGAACGAACAAGTCGTGCGCCTGATGGTGGCTGTCTATAACAGCTGCAGTGCCACTCACAGCTTTAAATCTCAAAGATCTGAGGAGCACTGCCACTGCGCCCGTCACCCTGAGGCACAAGTAAGTCGACTAGTCCTATGTGCCTGCAATTTCACCAGCACCCTTCAAAACCGCAACACAGTAATGCTGACATTACTGCTTGGCGGCAGAAATAGGTAAGGTGGCAGTACTTTCCTGGACGATCTCTTTCACAAGGAACTCTACTGCTACTAGAAAGCCTCAAAATGGATGAAAAATGTCTCAAAGCGACGGGCACATTGGCAGTGCTCCATAGATTTTTGTAATTTAAAGCTCTGAGTGGCATTGCAATTATCATGGATAGGCGTGTCGCTTACCACCAGGAGCACGACTTGTTCGTCTCATCGCTGGATATCATAAAAAAACCAAACAAACCAAATTTCAGTGTATTTTGAGGTGCCTAGGTCTTATTGCCAGTAGGATTGTTATATGGTTGGGTATGTAGGGCAAAATACATATGTCAGTATGTGAAGATATATATTCACTGATCTAAACACGGCGGAATGCTAAGTTGAGCAATTGAATACAGTTCCTCCGGGACACAACTTTGCGGTGAAGTGACAAGTCCAGAATTGAATTCACTGCGACTGTTGTAGAATTTACAATGCTTTAATGTTATTAGTGGTAGGTACTTACAGCTTAATAATGATCCAGATAGCAGAAATGCGCGTAAGTATAAGACTGTGAGTGGGTGGTTTTACGGGAAACGTTTTATTACGGAAAAACTGGCTTTTTTATTTATAGTATTTGGTTCTGATTCCACCGGAGATGTGCGAGGTAGCGAAGTGATGTGCGAGGAAAAAATCCACCAACGGAATTACTTCATTTTCATAGCCTCGCTTAGCGCAGCTCTGGTGGAAAAGGACTATCAGAGCTAAGAGTTTGTACATACAAAAAGAAAAAGATGTGTGCGAGGAATGTGTGCGAGGGATGTGTGCGAGAAATTTATGCGAGGTTCGTCTCCGTTCACCCCACCACAGCGCTCACAGCTGAAAACAGTCCGTTACTCATACTCGCACAGTTCAGGTATATACCGTTTGACAGCTTCGCTATGTATCCTCGCAAAGCCTAGCTACCTCGCACAGCTTTGGTGGAATCGGCATGTTTACAGTGAATGCGTGAAATCGTTATCAACTTTATCCTCGACTACGAGGAAACGGATAACGACTTCACGCAATAACTGAAACCGGCTTTACGCAACTGAGATTGATCGACTGCATGCATTTAATACGTGAAGTTGATTGCGATTTCACGCATTAACTGCAATCAAGCAGTTAATCTGTTAGCAACCTTAGATAGAGGTTATAAAACAAAAGGTTTTTAGGGATATCTTAAATTATTAAATATTTTTTAAAATATTTTGACGACTTGCGTGGTTGAGTAGCTTGCACATCGGTTTTAAAGATGTCGCCATGTCTGAGGTCCCGGGTTTGATCCCCGGCCGGGTCAATAAAGGAAAAACTGGAAAAACTAATTTTTTTGTATTATCTCGGGTCTGGGTGTTTGTTTGGTACAGCTATTTCCATAACACAAGTGTTTTAATTACTTACTTTGGGATCAGAACAATGTATGCGATGTTGTCTATTATTTATATTTATTTATTTATTTTGCATTTCACATGGATGGGTGGTACAGATTGATAGCGTAAGGACTATTTTAGTAAGGACTGTTTACAATTAAAATTAATATACATTTTAAAATTGGACGTAATTGATTAACATGGATTTTAATATTACTGTTTATGTAATATAAATAAATATGTAAATAGTAGTATAAAATCCATGTTAATCAATTACGTTCAATTGTTATTATTTATTAATTGTTATACATATACTATTTATATTTAGTTTAAAATTCCAAATATACCTAGATTGTTATTACAATTGGTATTATATTATGATAATTATTTACAATCGTCGTTCAAGAACTCACTTACAAAGTAGGTACACTTTGATAATAGTAAACTTATTTGTACTAGAGCGCCCTGGACACACACGTATACAATCGCAAATTACACCCAAACTCATGAGAGAAATAAACGCAGGCCATACAAATATTTCTCATGGCCAGGAATCGAACCTGGGACCTCTGCGTGCCAGTCCGGCATGGTAACCGTTCGGCCACGGAGGCAGTTAGGCAATTATTAATACAAACATGGAACACTTTGAAAAAATTCCTTCGATCCAGCCGGATTCGCACTGAAGTTTTCTAGCAAACCGTGTCCAACCGCTATGCCAATAAGCCATGGAACGAACCAGCGCACCTCACGAATTTTTCTACGTGTTTGGTTCTCAGATCTTTGTATTTGGTTTCTCAACGACTTTTAACTAATTTTTTATTGAATTGATTTTCAATTATTTTTTGTGAAATTGCTCGACTAGCTTGTATCAATAATTATTTTTAAGGACTTTCTAGCCATAGTTCATTTATGAGAAATTTATTAAACAAACTAGTGGAGTAATTTAACAAAAAATAATTGAATATCAATTCAATACAAATTTTAATTTATTTGTTGTTACTAAAAAACAAGCATGATGCCATACGGTAACGATAAGGGAGTACGGCAACGAGATTCTCCTTTTCATCTTATCTCATCGCTGGCATACATAATGCTTGCCATCGTGTTGAAAGGATTTACCAAACGGCTTAAGATACTCGCCGATTGGTTATCACATTGCAATTATAATCATCCTTATTATGATTTCAGGACTGCAGTGCTTTAGACTTTTAATGGTTATAGGAAACTATCTCACCTAATGTCAAGTAAAGTTGTAGCCAAGGATACTTGCATTAAAAGTAACCATTCACTCTCGAGATAAATTCGTTGGCAACGAATTCAACTTCATTGGTATCCGCGTTTTAGTTCTCGACTTGCAGAACACTTGGTTACAAATATTGAAATTTAACGCATTTACTTCCTTAAATCGTCATTGATTTATCTGCAGTATTGATAAGAATACTATAGTAGAATATAGTAGCTGTAGAGGTCCTTGTGAAAGATTTCGTCCAGGAAAGTACTGCCTTAACTATTTCTGCCTCCAAGCATAAATGTCAGCATTACTGTGTTCCGGTTTTGAAGGGTAAGTGTGCTGGTAAACAGGTGGCACTGCAGAACAGGTGTGTAGCTTACCGTCAGGCGACGACTCGTTCGTCCCGTCAATTGATATTATAAAAAACAGTTTGCTTGACGACAAAAAATAACCTTCGATTTTGCGTTTAAATATTCAAACGTTGACAAATGGCTGTGATTTGCGGCATAGTCATGTGCGCTTGACGCCGAAAATAGTGCAAATTGGACTATTGTTTCCTTTCAATAGTCATTTATATCGTCTGCCACGGCGAGGACAGATACAGGAAGTATGAAAATCCCATTCGTTGTTACTGTTTTGTTTACATTGTTCGGTTTTAGATAAATCGTGCTTCTTACTCTCCTTAAAACTTTTCTTTATGTAGTTATTACATCTGTCGTTCACCCTGTATAATATAATGATTTTCCTTCCTTTTGGCCATGCCGCTATCGGGTAAAATGAATTATTGAATAAATTCATGCAATGCATTCATGAAACAATCAGATTGATGAAATTTGTTATAGAGCGGAAGTCAAATGAGAAATGCAATTTTTTAAATTGAAGCTTTGTATTGTTTTTAGTGTAAAGAGGCAGTGCGTGTTGTGGCCAGCGGTCGGTGCCAACGTAATCATGTGTTGGCACACAGCCATCGCTAAACTGATTCTTTCGTTTGTACATTCCACTATCGCGGTTACTGCTTCAGGAAAACACTGACTGGAAACACGAGTTACGACAAAAGATTAAGAGCAAATAAAAAGTCTTTCCAACCCTTGTACGATTTACGTTAGGAAGCTACATGTATGCTATTGCAATTTTAAAAATTAAATCATCCCATCCGTAAGAAATGTGAATACAAAAATACACCTTATAAGCTTATATTATATCACAGACATTTCATAAATTTCTACTCGCAAGTATCCTTAGCAATACCGAAAACAAATATGAACAAAATAAAGTGTGTTATCCAACCAATAAAAAGAATAACTTCCTCAAAGCTCCAAAAAATGTGGCTGTCAAAAACTTGTACGGGGCATAAGGTAGAATTCAAACGTGGCCCCTGAGGAGGCATTACGGCGTCGACATAGTTACACGGAAAAATGCCCGCCGGTTGTCACCTTGGGAAATTTTACACTCTACAGCATATTCTCACCTATAGGAGCAGTGGTATTTCATAGAGAGATGCCGGTCTCCTACCTGGTATAAGTCACAAGAAGGTGCCTATTTCAAGATAAGACTGTCATCAACTTATGTATTTTTTAAACTTTAAATCTCTTTATTTTTTTCCCAATTCGACTGTACGTTTTTATTGTATGTATATTACGCGGTAACTCGGCATTTGTGAACCGATTTTGATGATTCTTTTATGTTGGAAAGAGAGTATCTCAATAGTGGTTCCATTTAAATTTGAAGAAAATATTCCGCCTCTAATAGTCACAAACTAGGGGATGAATGACTTTTGAGATCGGTTTTTTTTAGTAGTACTCTGCACCCGAGATTTTATAATGCAAGTGACTGGACGAACAAGTCGTGCGCCTTGTGCAACACCGACCTATAAGGCTCAACTCACACTGGCGCAGTGTCGAAGTGTCGCGTCGCTGTTTTTCAACTACAACGCATAGCGCGCCCGGATTACAGTGTGATCGACGTCTGACGCCTCACTCAAGGATCGCGTGGCGACCGCTCGATTTTAACCAAGATGCGACGCGCTAAGGCGCACATCGTCGCGGTTGTCGCGCGATTCCATAGTTGCATAACATAAATTTATACCTTAATAATGGGAAAATAGAGATGAATATGCTATGGACGAAAAACATGACGCGTCACGACGCTTCGACTCTGCGCCAGTGTGAGTTGAGCCTAACAGCTGCTACCTTTACAGCTGATAAGTAAGACATTAGTCAACAAGTCCCTTGTACCTGTAACTACACCAGCACCCTACCTAATGCTCATATTACTGCTTGAAGGCTGAAATAGGTAAGTCCCTATACCTATAGATCTGTCACCCATTGCTATGGCATTTGCATTTGGGGTGCACGAAGGAGCCTCATCTCACGTCAAATCCTTTTACCACGATGACAATCATTATTGTGTATGCCAAGAAGAATACCTATATAATATAATTAGCCTAATAGCCTAGTTCTAGATGTTTTTATAAATGTGGTCGATTACGATCAGCGTCACTTCCAACTCCGACATTCCCAAGACTCGATTGTTTGGCTTACTGCAGATAAACTCCTCAAGTATCGATTTAATTTAGCAGATGACATCACATTATGACCGAACGACCGAACAACCTTAAAAATATTGCGTACAAATTCGCTAAGTCTGAACAATCCGTATATAGAGTGTACAATATTTAAGATAAGATTTTAATTATGATTTTTTTTTAATTTGGTTTTATATACACTGTGACTTACTTTATTATAAATGCTGAATTACATGAACATGATTCTGACACCATTTTCTGTGAAACATCGGCAAGACAATGTTTGAATCTCATGTTTAGGACACATCATTTTTATCTAGCGTGTGCGACAGACGACGACTGTCAAATTGAAATGTTCTGGCAATATTCCTTGCCTATCATAAATCCGTGTAATTCTATCTATAAGTAGGAATAATAAATTCTCTTTCCTCAACGCTTTTTTATTGACAACAACATTCTAACTACTGGAATGAACCATTGGGAATTTCGCTTCCGCCTCTGTTGATGTCTTATCCCACAAGCTGACATGTTCGCACCAGGGGCGGCCGTTTTATACTAGACTCTGATACGAGACTCCCCTGCGGCCTCTTGCAGAATAACTCCTAGTGAGGAATTTTTATTAACTGCTCGTTCTGAAGCGCCACCGGCTACGTACCAGTTATCTATGGTTTTGCAGTTGTGCAGAAATGCTACTTCCATGGTAGTATTTCTGCTTTAACACCTACTTAAGTGTTCATTGATTATTCAAAGAATTATTTCACGTGTGATGGTGCATTGTAAGAAATTTGTTATTTTAAATTCAACTTTTTAACAATGTCAGATGTATATTCCTAGGGCTGTTGTCCAGAGAATCTCAGTCTCGATAATTTCGAGTTGCAACGATTTTATGGTATTTTTGAGATTTGAGAGTGATGATTATTAATACTAAGATCGAATATTCAGAAAAAATTCCTTCGATCCGGCCGGATTCGAACCGACGTCTTCTAGCTTACCGTGGCAGACGCTATACCAACTAAGCCACGGAACGAACCAGCGGACCTCACGAATTTTTCTATCTGCTTGCGTCGTGTCTTTGTATTTGGTTTTTTAACGACTTTTTGTCGTAGCGCCATCTATGAGAGATTTATGAAAGATTTATCACCCAGTTAGTACCATTACAGCTACCAGTCCTGGCGAGAGATGTCACTATTCGCTGTATTTTTAATTTTTATTGAATTGATATTCAATTATTTTTTGTGAAATTACTCCACTAGTTTGTTATAATTATTAATACAAGGATCGAACACTCAGAAAAAAATCCTTTGATCGAGAAGACGTCGGTTCGAATCCGGCCGGAGCTTTCATTTCTCGTTTCTCGTTAATTCTTCTCAATATTATAGTAGAAAATGGTAGTTATAGTAGGTGCAAGTTATTAATTCCATCATTAATAGCCTTGGTTAAGTTAGTCTAATTCAGTTATCAATTGCGTTTAAACGCAAAACAGATATTCAAGCTTGGTTAATATTACTCAATAACAATTGTCTACTAAATTTAACATCCACAAAGCTACCCGTAGTTTGTAGTGTCCATTCTAGTAAACCACTCCACTAAACTACTATCGAATTAGTTCTAGATCCTTTATTGAATTGAACAAGGTTGAGACGGTAAACCTTGCCAAAGCATTCGGGAAATTAAAAAAGGTCACAAACTTTCCTTGAAATTTTCTATGTGGAACTCGGTTGAAGTTCTTGGTACAACTAAATTATGGGTCAAATTATTGTTTTAGGATTGGATTTGATACGATGGCAGATACATAAGTCAGTTTCTATGTTGCTATTGCGTTGTCTTTGTTGGGATCTATAAATTGTAAGTAATTTGCGTCGTGTCATAACTATATTTGACTTTACGTCCTTGATACGAACTGTCACAAACGACGCCATAACTTTCTATCCCAAAATTTAGTATTACCATAAATCCACAGGTACAGTATGTTCACAAAGGCAATCAAACCTGAAACTACACAACAGCGGCCACTGTCGACACTTAAACTTCGCTCTCTGAGGGACCATACGAACGGAATTTGCAATGCAAATCTTACACCCTATTCACACTGTCGACAAATGACAAGTAACTTTTCGACGCTCACTTTGAATTAATTTACAACGTGTCAAGATACGGCTTTACGACCCCTAACGTGACTTAACGGAGTTGCTCCGATGAGAACGAGTTTATAAGAAACATCTTTTGATGTGAGATGGCGGCGTAATTTGCAAGAAATTATGAAACGAACTCCGGAGTAAGATATTATCGCGGCGTATTTGAGATGTTTTTCAAATTATACTTTGAACAGTTTTGAAGATGACGGATGTAAGGGAGATTGTTGTTGCGAAAGGTTATAAAGGACATTTTAAGATGTAAATGAAATATTGATTTTGAAGTAGCATACCAGGGAGAGTAGTACTATTAAAATCACAGAAGAAAAAAACAATAGAAAGGCCTCGATTATTATCAGAACTGCCGTCGCCAAAATCAGGGCTTCATCACTCGCTCAAGGTTACGCGATAAGTGCCTACCGTTGAGTGTGCCGACGTCGGTGCAAGCGCTCATACAAGTCTGATTTATGAGCATTCGGTACCTCACGATTGCACACGGCGGGCAACGTTATTTTCACCTCTCTGAGCGCGTTCTTAGATTCCTTTTTCTTCGTAGTGAGCGCATGGTGTCATTAGACAGATTTAGTAGGCTATTATTATATAGCGTAGGTACTTTCGATTTCGTATGAAAGTAATGTATCTGTTACGTAGTACTATTACTAATAAGTAATCTGCGCCAAAACTCGCTTCATAATAATTGTAAATGCCATGAAACCTTGGTGACTGATCGTAGTTTCTAATTTAAAAAGATGTGTCAAATTCTACACTGTTTATATATTTACCCAGTTGGTATGTTGTTGAAAATTCAATATGTATTATTATTACAAGCTACGACGTTTTATATTGATATTTCATTCAATGTCTGCCACCAAGCGGCAAAGGCTGAAGAACGACGAACGATTAACGCCTATTAATGTTCTCCAAAAAAAGTGGAACTATTTTTATTTTATTTTGTTTATTTGAGAAACATACAGCATCATATAATACATTCCATTTTTAACAAATATCAAACAAACACTAGTCAAAACTGTTTCCACGAATATTTAAAATAGTTACGTTGGACAGACAAATTTGTATATAGCTATAATCAACTAACTTAATAATTACCACTAAGCAACAAGCTATAAATCACTTTTATTTATAATTTAAATTTATTGGATATCGTGATGTTCAATAACCATGATATTCAATTATGTAATAGGAAATCAGTCCATCATGATGCATCAGTTTGTTATATCGATTGAACACTAAGAAAAATTCCTACCACCAATTACAAATTATGTAAATAAAATAAAAGCTCCCTAATGGTAGATTTGAACAGGAATGGTTTATTGTCAAATATATTAATGTCTTGATTATTAAATTGTGTACAAGCCCGTACAAGGAACCTACTTTTAAAATAATTAGTGCGACAATAAGGTATTGCAAATGGGCCTCGTTGACGTAAGTTGGGTTTTGGACATGAACAACAGTGAAATTTCGCTTAACAAATAAGTAGAATTAATGTGATTATTAAAAATTTTGAAAAGAAAAACTTGATGCCTAAGCTCGTTCCGTTTTTGCAAAGACATAATTTTTGTAGGTTTAAATTTCCAATATTTATACTTCAATCTTTTAACAAATTTATTTTGCACTCATGATCGAAAGAGTGCAAAATAAATTTGTTGTCGACGTGTTTATTATAGTTGGGGTTCCAAGCAGTGGATGCATACTCTAGATTAGATCTTATAAATGCATCATATAACAATATAAAAGTGTCAGGGATTTTCAAATCGCTACATTGTCTAAATATAAAACCTAGTAATTTAAAAGCCTTCCTGGTAATTTTTTCATAGTGGGATGTAAATGTTAACTTACTATCCAGATGCAACCTCAGATCTCTCACCTCGGATACTCTTTGAAGTTTCTGATTATTAAGATAGTAATTATTAACTATTGGATTAGATTTCTTAGTATATGAAATAGTACAGCACTTTTCAATATTAAGATATAATTTATTTTTAATACAGTAATCGCTTAAGTTATCTAAATCTTTCTGTAAATTTAAACAATCCTGGTTAGATTTAATAACATTAAAAATTTTAGTATCGCTTTGGTATAAGGTTTGATTTCATTTCTTAAAGCAAAAAAATTATTACGATAAACAGAAAATGGAAAACTTATTAAAATCAAGTAAAATACGACATAATGAAGATATGAAACACCACCATGGATGATATTACAGGCGTGACTGTGATTTTTGCACCCCAACGTAGCAAAATAAGACTTTTTCCATTATAATTATCTATAATTTGACACAACCAAAACGTAGAAAGCAAAAATGGCGGACTGTGCTCAAATATGCGGAACTCCGCGTGCTTTTGGCACACATGTCATGCTCACCAAGCATTTCTACTGTATTATAGTTAATTCCCACACACACAAACACACACTCTCACTCACACACTCACACACACACACACAACACTCACTCTCACACACACACACAACATAATTCTTGCCCTTGAAGACTAGAGTCTTCAATTTTATTTATATTTATAATTTTTTGATTTGTATAAACCTAATTTTGAGTAACTTTCTCTCATAGCAATCATTCGTGACGCAGTCAATGTTGTTTTTTTTGATACTTTATCCGTATGCGGAGGCCTGGAGACCTATAGCACAGGGTATCCTAGTTTAGGCTCCAGCCTTCACAGACAACAAATGTTTTATTACTTAAGAATGTTTAATATGGTTGAAATTGTGTGTGAAGGAAATAAAATTTATTATTATTATTATTATTATTATTATTATTATTTATTGTTCTGTGAAATAAAAAAAGCTCAGCTCAGCTCCTCGAATATGCTGAAACATATCGGAGGCACCAAACTCAAAATAGGTGTTTCCTATAATTGGTGCAAATGATAATGTACTACATCAACAGTTTCAATTAACAGAGTAAAACAAGCACTGCACAAACAGAACCAAATTGCCGCAAACGTACAGTTGCATGTACTATATTCTGTACTAAGGATGGAGTAATGTGGCTAAAACTGATTTGCGTCAATTTGCACCGAGATCCGAAGTTGCACAGTAGAATTTTAAACAGTCGGGTTGGCGCGCAAATATCAGGTTGTGAGGACGTATGGAAATAGGCGTAATTGCTGGCGAATTTGTTTGACTTTGGCCTGTAGAGTTGGGAATTTATGTAGAAATATATGGTCTTCGACATATAACTGACAAGCGTTTCTCGCGATGGGCGATTCCACTACCTAGTTACATTTAATAAAATACTAAATAATTTGAAAGTATTACTTAAAGATACGACAAATATCATCTCTAGTAGAGAACTAGAGAAGATAATTGAATTGAAGAAAATTGGGTCTGAAATAGTGTTTTATATTTTTTTTAAATAAACCACATTAAAAAAAATCCATGGTAACGGGTGATAGTCCTTTCCAACGTGTAGTAATCGCGAAAACCTGATAACTCGATATATTTAAATCAATTAATAATATTGTCCTACATGTTGAGAATTAATAATTCATTAATGTAAATTTTAATTTTTGCACGGCGACAGGCGGTAATGTCAAATATGCTGCATTTATCTGTAATTAACCTTTTTTATGATACCAAGTGACGGAACGTATATACATAACAGTTGCCAGACACTAAGAACTTTAAATCACAAAAATCAGAGGGATACTGCCACTGTGCCTGTCACCCTGAGACATAAATTGACATTGCCACAAATCACAGCCATTTGTCAACGATTGAATATTTAAACGCAAAATCCAACGTTATTTTTTGTCGTCAAGCAAACTTTTTTATAATATCAAGTGACGGGACGAACGAGTCGTGCGCGTGATGGTAAGCTACACGCTTAGTCATAACAGTTGCAGTGTCATCCAGAACTTTAAATCTCAATGAACTGAGGGGCACTGTCACGGAGCACCACGGGAAATTTAGGTCAGTTACGGACCAAAAATCTGCAACTTTTTTGTTTTTTGAGATACACCCATTGACTTACAAATAAATGGACGACGTGTCTAATACAAAAACCACGAAAAAAATGTCCCAAGTCAACCTATTTAAACGTAGTGACATGTAAAGGAGTATGAAAAAGCTAAATCGTTGAATTTAAATTGTAATGTCATCGCAGTACTGTCTAATTTTGCTTGCTTCGCTGTCAGTCGAACAAACGAAGACTAAAGCGTGAATGACGCTCTGTATACGATTTTAACGCCCTATAAGTTCGGATACTTTTTAGCGCGGACCCGACGTTCATATAATTGTAAGTCAATGGATACACCTTTCAATTTTTTTATTGTACATAGTGGGAATTACGACGCTTTTAAACGCTAAATACATTAAACGTTAAATAAAAATATACATTTTTATTTAACTACACGTAATTGAGAGCAAAAAATGTGCAAATTCTTAAATCTCTCTCTGGTAATTCTACCCAATCTTTATTAAAAAAAAGTTGAAATGCCTTGTTACGGTAATTATTTATTTATAAAATAAATTAAATGTAATTATGGATTTTATTTAAAATTATATAAAATAAAAATACGAGACAAGAAAAAACATGAAACACAGATATCCGAAATGTGTTATTATTTCGGATATCTGTTTTAGACTCTAGCCTCTGTCTTCTATCATGGCATTACTGTAATATAATATCTTTTTCAGAATCAGTGATGAGTTGGTCCACTTTCAATAGACCTAGCGTCTCCTCGTCAAGCTCTTGTCGATTTTTAACATAAGGTTTTCGGTTACTGGTTATAAATGGATCAGAAGTACAAAGTAACGTGTGAAATACATCTTCATTTGTTGCAGATCTCTAGATCTGCAACAAATAATGCTCTAGCATTTCTTACGTGGTGTAATCTAAATTTTTTGTAGTCTTCATTCCGAGATTCTTGACCGTCTTCTGGAAGTTGTCCGATAGTAACACTGCAAAATGATTAATTATACCTTCTCCGTGAATTAATATTTTGTGTACCAAAGCTGGCATATAATTGTAATCATATTTACTGACGTACCTATATTCTTACAGTTTCCAAAGCATATTCTCCAAATTTTTGGGAATCTATCATTATGGCAGAAGAAAAAGCTTGAAAGATTACATAGAGTCGCTTTATCAAAATTTCATCGACTCCTGTAATTTCAACTGAACAGGCAGCATTATAAAAAAACCTTCTCACAGTGTTACCGTCATTGGTATTACCACCTCCTTGCCGTGTATTTTCAATTATTAATCCAAGCTCTTCTCGAAAGTGTCTTTGTACCAGAGTTTTCTTCTCTTGTTTCTATTGTTTGTTTTCGTCACTCAGTTCCAGGTGCCTGTAATATCACCAGCACCCTTACCCTTCAAAACCGGAACGCAGTAATGCTGACATTTAATTAATATGAAACATAATTTTAATGAGAAAAAACATCCCGAATAATCAACAAAAATGAAAATTAAATTTTTGTTATTTTATTTGCACCTAGTCGGAGATTCCGGCAAGATGCGGAATGTAGCGTTTTAACTCCGCCTCTGATTTCACGAATAGCTCACTCATTTACAGTTTAAACTATACAAATAATTACAATTTAGAAACTGCAAATTTAAATGCTACTACGTAAATGACGTAAGGTATAATTTTGGACAAACGATTTTGTCGTACCGTTTGTGTTTAATTGAGGTCTTTCGTAAATACATTAGATTTAATTAGGCGAGTTTTTATTTCATTTTACATTATGTAATATACATATACTAAACATGTCAAACATGGAAAATCAAAAAGTTTTAACTCAACAAAATAAGAACTTATCAAAGAGGTATAGAAGGAAGCTATATGAATGTAAAGCTTAAAGACCGCATTAAAAGCTCATCATTGAGGAAAACAAAAATAAAGGCTTAAGTCGGGTATTACATCTAAAATGGAAATGGGCTGACCATATTCAAAAAGTCATAGATAGAAGGTGGTCACAGACAGTCACGAATTGCTACCAGCTTTGTGAGCAAAGAATACGAGACAGGCCATCAAAGAGGTGGAGCGCTGATATCGCAGAAATAGCAGGAACGCTATCATAATGCCAAAACTCTAGTTTGTCACCCTTAGAGGTGGAATATTGGAAACCACTACTGAGGTACCCTCTTTCCAACAAAAAATAATTCTCAAAATCAGTTTACAAATACCGGAGTTATCGTGTAACATACATAAAAAAGTACAATCTAATTGAGAACCTCCGCCTTTTTTGAAGTCGGTTGAAAAACCGTTACCATTGACTTTTCAAAAAAAAAGCTATTTCTATTGAAAAAGAAATAATTTGTTTTGCCTTGATAACAACCGTAATATTCTTGTTATGAAGTTACAAAGCACTTTTTTTATAAGCGTTTGCCTGATCATACCCTGAGACATAAGTTGACAAGTTCCGTGTGCCTGTAATTTCACCAGCCCTTCCCTTTAAAAACCGGAACACACTAATACTCACAGAAACAGGTATGGTAAGGTAGGGCAGTACTTCCCTGGACGCAATCTATCAACAAATGCTACTGCATTAGAGCTCTACTATTTTTATTTATTTATTTTATTTATTTATTTAGACATTTATTTCAGGTCACAAGCCCCATGTAATATATACCTTAAGAACTAACATACAATATAATATGACAATAAAATAAACTAAACGACTAATCTACACTACAACTGCTACACAATCTGGTGTCAGGTAACCGGCCGCGGAATCGCCGATATATGACACCCTTCGGCCAAAACCCTTCCTTCATGAAGGCCGACAGATGTTTGGTCGGCACTCTCACCACAAAAGAATTAAAATTTACGTTGTGGCGAGACTCCAACCGCTCGACCCTGAGGGTGTATTTGACTTTTAGCCTGATGTGGTAGTGTAGTTTAGTCTCCGCATACTTCGTGGAGGAATGTAGTCGCGACACCAGCAGCAGCTAAACTATATTGGATTTTGCAGTGTTTTGGTTTCACACGACGAGAAACTATCGTATCTTATTATATGAAAGTGGCACTTTACGTGGCTATATGTATTGGTTATTGGGTATTTGTTATACTCGGAAAAATATTTGACGTGTCATGCAGACATCGACAAATATGATCATATTAGTGTGGACGGCGCCTATTTGACTCCTTTGATGTGCGTCCAGAAATCGACCAACTCGAGGTAACGCGTGTTTGATTAACGAGTGATTGTCTACCAAATGTATCAAATACGCAAAATGTGAAGAGAATGTGAAGTGCTACCATTACCACCATCATCATCATCATATCAGTGGGAAGACGTCCACTGCTGAACATAGCCCTCCCCCAAAGTTGCAGATTGATTGAAGAGAGGTCATTCGTCCATCTAGTAGGAGGCCGTCCCACTGAACGCCTTCCGTATCATGGTCTCCATTCGAGAATCTTTCAACCCCAATGGCCGTCAGTTCTACGATCTACGAGCGATATGCCCGCTGCCACTTCAACTTGCTAATCCTTTGAGCCACCATTATATCTTCCTCAATTAGTGCAAACAGTCTTGGCCAGTTTTACTTAAACGGAGAATGTTTAAAACATTATGTTCAAATTCTCCAAGGTGTAACGATATCTTCCAGCTATGCAAGCGCAATCTCGGTAGCGGGTGGCGAGCTATTCGAAATATTTAATATCGGCAGCGATTTATCGGCACAGCAATAAATGTAAAATATTGTGCACTACACGCCCTCGCGTTTTATGTACTGCTATTTCATAATGGCACCTAGTGAACTATGTTCGGAACTAGCGTACTATTTGCTATTTGTTCCCGGCTTTCTTTTTTAAGTCACGATTCTAGCTCATAATGCTGAAGAAATAACTGAAATAACTGAAACACGACGAAACAAAGATGCCAACTTGTTAAAAGTATAAAATACAACAAGACACAAGTCTGAATTTGATTCACATTAATTCTAATGTTGCATACTCATCTTGGCTTGAAAATCTGACAGATCATCTTAAAATTTGTTATTAATAATAAATGATAAAATTAGACACATGACTTATGAATATTCAATTATCACGGTACATTAAGGCCTTCGATTAATTAAAATAACCCTCTATATATATATAATAATCTTACATTATAGTTAATGAATGTTTCATGACTTTGGGTTAAAGTCTTTCAGTAGAAAATAAAAGATAATAAAAGGTAACAATTAGAGATAATAAACACAGAACGTAATTTATTTTTTATTTTTTAGAATATTAAGTGGCAGGAAGGAAAAGTCGTATGCCTGGTGGTAAGCTACAAGCCTGTCACAGTTGCAGTGCCACTGAGGGCTTTAAATCGCAAAGATCTGGGGGGCACTGCCAACGCGCTTGTCACCCTGAGATATAAGTTGACAAGCCCCATGTGCCTGTAGTTTCACCAGCTCACGAATTTCAACGCGACCGCGTGCATCTAACTGTCATGGCAAAATACGCTCTATTTATTTAGTAAAAAGTAAAAAAGCGTTTTAACCTAAATGAGAGATTGGGCCGCGCGGGCGGGACTGGTTTCTCTTTGGTCTATGCGGCGGGCAACGGCGTTCGCGCGGTTGTATTATTCCGAGGAATT
Organism: Hyposmocoma kahamanoa; assembly: GCF_003589595.1. Taxonomy (NCBI): domain Eukaryota; kingdom Metazoa; phylum Arthropoda; class Insecta; order Lepidoptera; family Cosmopterigidae; genus Hyposmocoma; species Hyposmocoma kahamanoa. Next base: position 7,387,907 of record NW_020654289.1, read on the forward strand.
TAATTGTTGTTGCCTAGTAAATAGAATTCACATTCGCCATTAATGTATGTGAAAGTATGGTAACTGGGCGGTTGCCCTTCAAAATCGGAATACAATAACGCTGAAATTATTTTAATATCAGAGACAACTTTTTTTTTTTTTTTTTTAAGAAAAGTGTTCAAAATTACTCAAGTTGACTGTAATAGCATAATACAGTGGTAATAATGTTACGCAGGTCTTATGTAATAATGATAGAAACACTCAGTAATAATAACGCACACACGCAACATAGCCCCACACACTCAATATAGCCCCACACTATGGAAACCCTGTGTCGCGGGTGCCATGGACACACACATAGACAGCCACAAATGTAGGCCATACAAATATTTCTCCCTGCCCGGGAATCGAACCTGGGACCTCTGCGTGGCAGTCCGGCGTGGTAACCGTTCGACCATAGAGGCAGTCCACATGAATTCATCGCAAAACGAATAAATAAAGTAGGGAAAAGGTGCAGGAAAAGGAAAAGAAAGGAACAGTCTGTAACAAAAAACAATGGTATAAAACCAGGTACAAAAGTAAAAAAAGACTACCTATAAATTAGACATGAACTTAAGTGATCATACCCCAAAAGTACCTGTAGTAGTTAGGTTTATATGATTGACGGGCAGCTCTTTTCTCCTCGAGAATTTTGATGGGAGTGACGACTGCGACGGAACGAAGCAAAGTAAGAATGATGGAGAAGAATAATTAGAGAACGATTCAAAATTTCAAAAGTAAGAGGCCAAGAACCAGATAAAAGAGTGATAAAAAGATGGGATGACGATGAAAGATGATATTTGAAATAGATGAGACGATGGAATATTTGAAACAAAAGTGTATAGGTTGATGTGCTGACTGAACTTGGTAGTGTTATATATATCACAATGTAGCTGTTACGCTGCGCAATGCTGCAGGGTATTAAATATAAACTTACACATACGGCCGCAATAGGAACAAGTAATGAAGCAGTTCTGATCAATCTTGCGTCAACCGGTGCGTGAAGCGCAAGTAATGTTGAAACTATTCAGACTTGCGACTAACTGTAGTAAAATATGCATAGTGTTCTAATTTTGTACCCACACACAAGTACCCACTGGACACGGTATCTTTTTTTTATAGTACTAAATGACGGGACGAACGAAAAGTGTGTCTGGTGGTAAGCGACACGCCTATCCCTAATAATTGCAGTGCCACTCAGAGCTTTAAATGACTAAGATCTGAGGGGCACTGCCACAGCGTCCGACACCTTGAAACATGAGTTGACAAGTCCCATGTGTCTGTAATTTCAGATATGTGGAATAGTTTTATTGTGAATTGATGAAATATGTATTCATACATAGTAAATTAATGTAATAACTGATTCCTAGCACATAATAAATAGTATCGTATATGACCACTAGATGGCATTGTATTGTATTGAATACTAGTGACAAATAGATGGCGCTGTTCACAATTGCATATGTTAAATTACAATATCAGTTTAATTCGAAGGAAAGGTTTACAACCAAAAATGTTTTATTGTAGATCGTTAAAATAACTATTCACACTTATAATTTTATGTATTTGAATATAAAGAGTATTCATTTTTATTTAATTTTCTCATCAGTCAACCTGCGGCCCTTTCTGCTACATCCCACCCTGCTACTAAAAAGTAGGGTTGAGTGGAGGGACGGGGTGGCGGATTCGGCCTATGCTCAGTCGAGTGGTGCGCAGGAGTCCGAAAGGCTAGACGAGTAAATTACTTACATAAAATGATTGTACTACATTGTTGAGGAGCGTCTGATCAGTTACGGAAATTACAGTCATATTTCTTATCAACTTGGTATTATTTCACGTCCACGAAGAGCGCTGCAACAAAAAGACATTAAAAAAAACGAATTAGAGGGGGTTAAAGACCTCGTTTCGCTGATTACAGATATATTAATAACTCAATTTCGCTAAAATGTCGAATATGTTAGTTATGACGTGAAAGGCAGAATGTAACGTATAGCCTAATGATGAAATAAAATAATCGCAGGTCTGCAAAACCTTCCAATACGAATGCAAATCCCATCATTACGTATTATATTGCTTTATATAAGTATAAGTGTAATGGATTATACGTATTGACTAATCGCCATGTTACGAATATAAAATAAAACAGTGTTTTGTTGTCATGTTGTCCAATTTGGAAATGGGGTTAATGAACTTCTGAAGTTTTGATGGTGATGAAAAATCAGGTGTAAAAATAGTTTAAAATTTGTTGGAACTATTGGGAATAAACGCATTTCTAGATCCAGGAACTATGAATTCTTAAGAAACAAGTTGAAATTATAATTATTTACACAAATATCGAACACCAAGAAAAATTCCTTCGATCGGGCTGGATTCAAACCAGCGCCTTCAGCATCCCATGCCTGACGCTCTCCCAACTGAGCTACAGAACGAACCAGTAGTTTGAATGAATTTTTTAATTGTTCGATCTTTGTTATCAATAACTATAACAAACTATACTCCATTCAACCAATGATTTAACTTTAAAAAGATATTGTCTGATTGGGAACGTGATATTGAGTTTGACAATTTGTGTACTCAGGAATTAATAATTACTGTTAATAAGGATTTAAATGATGATTCATGTTCATATGTTGATGAATCCGACGATTCATTGTATTAAACAATAAGAATTTATTATAATTGTTTATAATTTTTTTCATTTCAATATAATTCATTAGACAGGTACCAAAATGTATCAATAGTCTTCGTTACATACGCTTCATTAAAATTAAAAAAGAAAAGAGTCCATGAAGTATTGCATTGTTTTGTCTGTGGTTGTATGTCAATAATTACGGAACTTCGGAGGCATACATATGTCCAAAGTCAAATAATAGTTGGACGGAGAAAAGTGGAATAATTTCACAAAAAAATATATATAATTGTAGGAAAACATCGTGACATTCAATAAGCTTAAAAATTCACACATATTACTAAATTTCGTCTATTGGAGAACTTAGGGAACTGCTAAAAAAGTGTGAAATTTACAGAAAAGCAGATGGTTTAGTATACAACTCTGCCAAGGTTTTTAGGGCAGGCAAAATTAAGCCTTACTTCAGACCTCCAGTCGTACTTGGCGGGGATGTAGTACAAGTTGTAAAAAAAATTACATACTAACTGATGATTGAAGTGACGACCAAGTATAGAAAGGGAGCGTAGGGCGTTGTCAGTGAGATGCAATATGCTGGCCCGTAGGCCGTAGGTTTGCTAGATGCTCTACCGATGTTAAAATGGCTTTATTCAAAGCTTACGGACAATCATCTTACTCGAGCTGCCTGTGGATTAACTATATCAAACGAGATTACAATGCCCTACGCGCTCAATATAATAACGCTTTTAGGATGCTGTTGGGACTACCAGGATGGTACAGTGCATCGGGCATTATTACTCGTGTCAGAAGTAGCAGTATATTAATACGATAATAATAATTCGATTCTATTCTAAATTTTTTTTGGTAATGTGTGCAGGTTTCTTCTCGATGTTTTCCTTAAACTTAAATTAAATGACCTATGCACTTAAATGGCAATTGCCAATGTTCCGATACAATGTGGTTTATTCCTACTTAGCCGGTTCCTCAGGGCTAAAGAGCGTGACCTCTTTTGTTTTGCCTCGGATTTTCTTGCGCCATATTTCGCGCTCCCGCGTCGTCGTTTCATTTGACGGCATCTAAAGGCTTAATGTCGGATTATTCCAGCTCTTCAGCTGTAAGAGGTCAATTTGTCGTGTTTAGAAATTGCAAAGTTTGGACGTTTGTTACTAAACCGTGATGCGTTTAAATGGAAATTGTAGACAAGCTCTTATATTCTGAGTTATTTTAGTCTCCTAAAGCCCCGTGTACATCAAAATATACATATAATCGTGTGAAGTGATTCAGAACTAGACAATATTAATCTTGTGATCACGTAAACGCTTTGTGTATATTATGATAAAAATATCTCATTCAAATAAATTTTAATGAGCTAAAGTGCTATATAGGGTTATTTGTAAAATATTGATAACCTCGTAGGTCTAGATTACAAACATATTGAACGACAATTTTTAAATTTATCCGCTCACGCGATGCGCTCCTCCTACCGCACAATGGTGGCTATTTGGTTTCGCAAATTAAAAAAGCATTCAGTTTAAATACCAGTTTTTATAAATAAAAATTATTATTCTGCATTGCTAAATATATACCCTCCGTACTAGCAACAAAAACATCTCAAATAAAATGCAGTAATACACCGCAAATCCTGCACTTAAAAAGCACTAATGAAATTTTTGGTGTTCTTGGATAAATATGATAATATTCCGTTTGAATGGTTCTCACGTTTACTATGAAATTACTCCTTAAAGTATAGTTTGTAAACATTTATATTCAGGGTAAACTTAAAAAACGCTACTTACGGTATGTTTTCAATAAATGAACACCGAAATCACCAGCTTAAACAATAACACACACGATTGTCGTGACGTATTTTTGAAGTTGTTTATTTTTTTAAATGACAGACCCAGGCATTAAAAACTTTATGGTTTGCTAGAGTAGTTACCGAAATAGCAATTAATATTAGTTCTTTTACCTGTTATAACTTCGATATCCGATAAATCGGTATAAAATCATCACCGGCACCTCTAGGCGTGGTACGCGTCTACGGCTACATGTATCGCGTGAGCGGATAAATAAATAAATATTAGACAACACCACATACGTTGCGCTGATCCCAAAGTAATTAGCTAAAGCACTTGCGTTATGGCAATCGGAAACAACGACGGTACCACAAACACCCAGACCCGAGACAATATAGAAAAGATAGTTTTCAGAGATGGCGACACCATGAAACCCGGTATGTAAGCCATTCGACCACGGAGGCCTTCAAAATTTTTGTTCCACGGCAATTTACAAAACATAATTAATTTACCAAAAATAAACTTTTAAAGGTTTTGTTGTACTATATGACACTTTTAAGGTCTATATCTGGTAGTAATGCAAAGTGCGTCCTCCTTGATGACCGCCTTCCACGCTCTTGCGATTGCACAGAGTTATCCCCATTTAGAGCGATTTATTTATGTACTTTTATTTTATATGAAAGTAAAATTTGATGAATTAATATAAGTCATCGAAACAAAAGTTGTTAATTACGATGTTAGTAACACAGTACTGCGACGTTGTAGACTCGATAAAATCATATATCTAGAAAAATACATTTCTCATACAAAACTGAGGGCTTGAACCTGAAGGATATTAAGTACATTTTAATGCACATTTGGTGTGTAGTGCTTTTTTTTTTTGCTGGGTCTTAGATGGTTAAAGAAAAATAAATAAGGTTGATTATAAAACACTTTTGTTGTTTCAAAACACTAGCTCGCTGTTTATAATAATAATATTTGTATTTATTAAAATACAAATTTGCTATGCATTATTTATAAGTCTAAAGTATTTACTTTAGCCTTATAAATAATGCATAGCAAACAAGATGAATTAGTGTAAGTAATTATATCCTTAATTATAGCACCATTTTTGTTAATTTTATATTCTGTGAGAAGATAGATCTGTTGAATATTTGGTTATATGATGATTATGCAGCAACCAGACAAAACGATGTAGGTTAAGGGGTGTGAATGTAATATTTTGTTATGATTTCGAATACAAAGATCCAACGCAGAAACAATTTCGTCAACCCGGTTGGACTTTAATGTATGCCCATGCTGCGTCGTACCATTGCTCTAACCATCTGAGCGAGGGGTCCAGTTACGAGTTGTCCAAATTCTCGTACGTTTTTTTTGTTACAGACCTTTGTACTGACTTTTTCGGCATTCGTCATCGCTAGATATTCGTCGTCGCGGCAATCATAACAAAACTAGCGGATTATTTCACAAAAAATCTCAATAAATGTTATATTTGTTAAGCGTTTAAAGAAAATAAATAAAAATAAAATAAGTATAAAATAAAACAGGCGTAACAAATTTAGGAGACAGTTGCACTTAAATTACCTAGACAAGAGATTGTGTTTTAGCAGTGTCCAGTTCAGGTCTGTATTGCAAGACATAAATAAGCTGGATGTGTGTTTGAGGAAAGATAACTAACTGCTCAGGCTATTTACTGCTGGCTCATTGTTGAGGACATACAAATAATAATTATATTAATAATTTCATCCGTGCCATTTAAGCCATGGTAGATTAATAGTTTGACCTACCGCCTATCAACCAGAAGCCGTGGGTTCGAGTCGCACGTCTGAGTTTTTTATAATTTAAGTGCGAAATTTAATTTGAAACTTGCCATGAGCTTTTCGGTGAAGGAGAATTTGTGATGAATCCTGTACGTCGAAGAAAGTTCACAATCCTCAGAAAAAAAGGAGACTTCACCCCCAACCCACATTGGGCAAGGGTGGCGGACTTTGGCATAAATCACGCCTGAGAGGAGACCCGTGCGCAGCAGTGGGATGTATATTTATACCCATTTGGGTTAGTGATGATGATAGTTTCATCGAGGCGTGCTGATCCCATGCTGTACCCTAATGTATGATAGTGAGTGTTAGGTATGGAAAAAAAAAAGCATTAAAGTAGGGTGAATGCTGTAGAAATTAGAACTTTTCGCAATATGTGCGGTATTAGTCTTAAAGGGACAGAATGCCGAGTGTAGTAAGAGAGCATTGTGGTATGAAAGGTAATGAAGGGACCAGGCTAGAGATGTTTGATGCTTCGATGGTTTGGTCATGTTGAAAGAATGAGTGTTGGTAGATTGACGGCACAAATTTATAGAGCGAATGTCGATCCCCTATAGACCTCGGCGTACATATCTCAATCAGATTGGGGATGTCCGTCCTTAAAAGTACGAGGAGGCAAAGAAAGTTTGTCAGGGGTGTAGCAGACGCAGGTCCATAGTGGGAGACAGGCGTGATGATATGTATGTAATAACTGTACGTGTAAAAATTTTACAGAATATGTCAGCTGCCCAGCAGGAAAGCTTTTCAAGAGTTTTGTATTGTTATAAAGGATGAACAATAAGTTAAATTCGCGGAAAGAGGTTGGGTTCCATATACAAAATTTTATTTTCAGGAATGATGAATTTTATTTTTTAAATTGTTTGTTATCTAGAAGTGACATTACGAGTTAAAATATGGCCGGATATTTTTTGATAAACCCTGTTCATTTAATTATGGAACTTATATATTGTAACTTGTGTACAAAATGGAAATTATAAATGAGAATGGAACTTGGGACTTTGAATACATATTATATTTATCGCGAATTTAGATAGCACTTTTCATCATCCGCCTTACCTTCAAACTAATTAGCTACCTTGGTCGCCTAACGGTTAACATTGTGAGCGCTGAATGCGGGGATCGTCACCCGGCAAGACCAATTTGGGAAATGAACTTTTCTCAATTGGTTCTGATCTGGATGTTCTGGAAAAGGCCCCAGAAATCCGTCGCTCTGGTACTCATAGTACAGGGAATGCCCTAGTTTTCGACCAGGCAATTGGTGTAGTTGTCAGGCATATATCAATAGAATTAAGAGTGTTATCGCATGAGCTGTATTCTAATAGCATTGTAGCTTAGCCTTAGTGAAATGAGAATGCAGAAGGCTCGATCCACAAGATTTATTTTGATGATGAAATAGGGAAAGAAAGGCAGTAACAAATAATAAAATGATATTAAAAAGGTGTAATTATTATTTAACACTCCCTATAAAACTAAATAACACAATACACAATACTCATCCCAAAAACGCCTATATAAGTATAATTTAATAGTAATCGACGAGAAGTTTAACAATAAGAAAATGAACGGATTTGTGATTTATGGGCACGTCATCTCGTTTTTCAGGATTTTGATGGGTGTGCCAATGGATAGGACCACAGACATTATAATCTAGATAGACGCCGCAAGTGTACGTACTTCGCGTGCCTCAAGTAAGTGAAATTCACTTATTTGCCACTGCTACGCTTCAGAACGCGCTCGATCGTTATCGTAGATAGATAAACACCAGTCGAAAGCGCGAAAAATGCATAATTGTGCCATTATACTCTGCAAAAGCGCTGTGATGTAAGCATAACTGTGAGAAAACGGGTAAGCAGAGACGTTTCCTTCCACAGGCAAGTGATTTTGTAACCAGAAGATGCATAATTTATTTTAAAAACAATTATTTTGGTTTTGTGCGTATTTCGAGGAAACAATTATGCAACCGAGTGTATGCCTCATGTTTGTAATACATTGCGGCTTTTACTTGGTGAGATGCATTTGTGAGCCTTTGTTAATACGCCTTGAATATCGAACGAACGCAGTTTTGTATAATGTATTTAGTTTCGTGGTACGGCCGTTTGTACATTTCTTTGGCCAAATTTAACATTTGGTGATGTTGATGATGTGGTGATAAGGTATACCTTAGGCAACACTGTTCTCGATTCTAATCGATTTTGAAAACAAAGGGACGAAAATTATTATGATTTTAGCAATATTATAAAAATATTCCATAACTCTTTTGTTTAGTTTTTTTTCCAGTTTTGTAGTATCGATTATCAGTAATATCTATAATTTTGATAATTTTTCTTTTTTTCTTTCTTTCTTTCTTTCTTTCTTTCTTTCAAATAATTACATACATCGCCGGATATATAGTAAGAGTTATACAAAAAATATATAATGCAAAGAATTAACAGTGCGCTGTCTTTACAAAAATCTGGAGTTGGTCATACGTATGAGTTCGTTGCTTTCGAGGACGAAGGTTAATCTACCTGAGATGCTATCTAAATACGCAGAGAACAAATCACGAAATTTCACATGAGGCCGTCGTTCAGTAAACCTCTTCTGATTAATAAGATTTTACCATATTTTGTCAGCAGTAACATTTTCATTTGTCTTGCCATTAATCAATTTGCTCAATTATCAACAGAAAACTAGACTAGAATTAATTAAGACAGTTGGAAGTTCATATATTGACGTGCGTTTCCATTATTTAAATTAATCGATAAGATCTTCTACTGTTACTGATGCAACGGTGCGGACAGCGGTATGGAAGAGCAAAGTTGCACTAAAGGGTACAAAGGTCACTCTCTCCGAATTCCTCACGAAGTCCCGTCATGACGTTTTTGTAGCTGCGAGGCTAAAGTTTGGTGTTACAAATTGCTGGACCTTGGACGGAACGATTCATGTCAAGACACCGGATGGCAGAAGACACAGGTTGGAGACAATGTCTGGATTTCTTGCTATTTCTCCAAGTACCGCGGAAAACAAAATATAGGACCCTCATTTTTAGTTTAAATTTTTCTTTTATTCTCGGGGTACCTACTTAATTTTTAACTTTTTATTAATGCAACTTTTAAGTGGTTCCGTTCGTTCATTAAGTTTTGGTTTACGTCAACTGTCACTAGCATCTTTTTTTGTACAAATTTAACGGCTTTGGCATAAAGCCCTTGTCTAACAGTGATAACGAAAATGTGACAAATTCTGTGATCCATTTCGATTGTATTGTTACTTTTTATTGTTTTATTTTTCAAACCTAGTACTTATTATTTTGTATTTGTTGTTTTTTTTTATATTTGTTAATTTTGACATTCTAAGCGATTCTCTTTCACACTGCTGGTGGGTATTATGGATATTTTTGGTTTTATTTTTATATTTTCATTGTGTTCATATTTTCTTTTATTATTATTATTATTATTATTTTATATATTATTATTATATTATAACTATATATTGCTGTATTTATATAGGTACATATTTTATTATATTTAATGTTGCAAACTAATGATAATAATGGTAACGATTTTTTGAGTGATGAGTCGGATTTTCTTTCGGTGTCTTCGCATAGTAGTTTTCACAGTTTGTCACAACCGTTAGATGAACTTCTGGAATCTAACTTTTCCACTGTTGCGAAAAATTTTAATGCAGTCCATATAAATGCCCAAAGTATTACACTGATTTGGTGAGCACTTTCTCTAATAGCCAGAACATTAACGCCATCTTGGTTTCGGAAACTTTTTTAAAACCATGTCTCCCTTCTTCTTCCTATTCCCTTCCTGGTTTCCATCTCATTCGTAATGACAGGACTGGCAAGGGTGGCGGAGGAGTTGCTATATATCTTAGGAGTAATCTTCCTTTCAGTATTCTTGACAAATCCCCCTCTCTTTATTCTGAATCTTAGGAACATCTTTTTGTGGAGGTGCTTTTGGGCCATCAGAAGCTCCTTTTGGGAGTTTTTTATAGTCCAAACCTACATATTGATTATTTCAGTAAATTTGAGACTTTGTTGGAAGATTTGGTACCCACGGTTGATCATACAGTTATTATGGGTGATTTTAACACCTGTCTGTTCAAACACGACTCCCGTTCTACTCGACTTCGCTCAATCGTGGATTCTATTAATCTGAACATTCTTCCGTCTTCCTCAACACATCACTTTCCTGACTGCCAGCCATCTTTGTTGGACTTTGCCATTGTCTCTTCTACTAGTCATGTAACTGCTCACGGTCAACTTCCGGCCGAGGCCTTCTCCTATCATGACCTTATTTACCTTTCGTACAGAATCCGTTGTCCGAAGCCTAAACCACGAGTGGTCATGCAGCGCAGTTTCAGAAACTTTGATGAGGAAAGATTTATGCTTGACCTTAACGGTATTATTGACTGGGACGCTGTACTTAGAGCCCCTACTATAGATCAGAAGATGGAAATTTTCAACTCGATACTAATACAGCTATATGATATACATGCTCCACTCCGTCCTGTTCGATTGAAACATCTTCCTGCCCCTTGGCTCACTGCAGAAATTAGGGCATTGATGAACAAGCGCAATCTTGCTAAGGTGCGGTATAGAAACGATCCTTCAGATGAAACCCACCGTAGATTTAAGGAACTTCGCAACCGCTGTAGCAGGGTGTGCAGGGATGCGCAGCGCCGTCACATACATGCCTCGGTTTCTAATGGTGATCCTGCTAAGGTATGGTCTTTCCTAAATTCCCTTGGTATTGGCAAATCAAAATCTCCTACTCCCTTTAATCTTGACCTTAACTCCTTGAACTCGCATTTCACAACGCCTTCCTCTCTTTCTTCTAGTATCAAGCAATCTACGCTACAGTCACTTTCTACCGCCCATGACTCAGAACATCCGGTTTTCTCCTTTAGGCCTGTGTCCGAGAGTGAAATTGAGAAAAACATCTTGGCCATAAAATCCAATGCTGAAGGACTGGATGGAATAAACCGTAGGATGATGTTACATGGTTCTTCTATTCTGGTTCCTATACTTTGCCATATTTTCAACTTTTCTCTTGACACTGGCACTTTCCCGTCATGTTGGCGTCAGGCTGCTGTAGTCCCTGTTCCTAAAACCTCTAATCCATCTTTACCCTCTCATTTTCGTCCTATTTCTATTCTTCCGTTCCTTTCCAAAGTTCTTGAGCGTCTTGTCCATAATCAGATCACAATTTTCATGAACTTCAATAATATCCTTAGCCCTTTCCAGTCTGGTTTCCGTTAGGGACATAGCACTGTGTCTGCCTTGACCAAGGTGTCTGACGACATTCGCGAAGGTATGTCGTCTCAGCATCTCACAGTATTAGTTCTTTTAGACTTCAGCAATTCCTTCAACACTGTTGACTTCGACATCCTTTTAGCAATGTTAAAATCTATCCTGGTATCAGATTCGGTTGTGGAGTGGTTTCACCACTATCTCGTTGGGCGAAGGCAATGTGTACAAGTCGATAACAAGCATTCTACCTTCTGTGATGTTACTGCTGGTGTGCCTCAGGGTGGGGTCCTCTCTCCTCTTCTTTTTTCAATATTTATTAACTCCCTTACTCCCTTGCTTTCTTGTCAGTATCATTTGTATGCTGACGATCTTCAGATCTATTCCCGGTCTCCTGTGCATGGTTTAGATAGTTTAATTGCTGAACTTAATGACGACCTTGCGACAATACACAATTGGAGTCGAACCCATGGCCTTACAGTCAATCCCAACAAGTCGCAAGCCATCGTCATTGGTGACTCGAAGCAGATAGCTAAGATAAATTACACGTCTGTTCCCTCGCTCGTCTTTGACTCCTTCCCTTTACCTTTCAGCAGTGTTGTCAAAAACCTTGGCGTTCTCTTTGACTCCACCCTGTCTTGGGCGCCACATATCGCTGAGGTTAGTAGAAAGGTGTTTGCTGCCTCCGATTCATTGCGACGGTGGAAAAATCTGATTCCTGTGAAGACCAAGATTGAACTCGCGCAATCGCTGCTCCTACCTATTATAGATTATGCTGATGTCTGTGTTATTGACCTCAATGAGGATCTATTAGGCAAGCTCCAACGTCTGCAGAATCTTTGCATCAGATTCCTATACGGGTTGCGCAAGTTCGATCATGTGTTTGAGTATAGGAGAAGGCTTCAGTGGCATTCTATCAAGCAGCGCCGTGAGGAGCACGTTCTCAGTTTCCTTTATAATGTACTGTATGACCCTCGAAGCCCACCTTACCTTAAGGAACGTTTTCGTTTTCTCGGTGAAGATCACAATCGCGAACTAAGGTCCAAGGCGGATAACTTGCTGAAGCCTCCCTTCACCCGGTCAGGATACTACATGAACTCCTTTACGATTATGGCTGCACAATTGTGGAACGAACTTCCGTCTGAAATACGACATTCAAAGTCGCTTCTTATTTTTAAAACTGCATTGCGTAACTATCTTCTGAAACGTTCCTAGTATGCAACATGTATTTATATATTTATTGGTAAGTATAAGTATATTTAGGTATATATATTTCTTTATTATTTACAAATATATATGTAAGTCTAGTACACCGTTATTTATTTATTTATTATTCGATACATATATATATATTATACTACTTATACGTTTCTGACTTTGGCACACTACCTCTTCTCCTTAGATTAGCTTTCCTATACCTCAAAGGTTGTCTGGAAGAGATCGCTCTTAGCGATAAGACCGCCTTTGCCCACATTAGTTTTAAGTTGTCTATGTACTGTTTTTGTTATTGTATGTGAGCAATAAAGTGTATATCTATCTATCTATCTATCTTCTATTACAAGATGTTATATAATAAGCTCATTTTATTGGAAGGATGATAATTTTAATACTTGAAGTCGCTTAAAAATTAGTCTCAATTTTTTTAAGTAATCAACATTTAAAAAAAAGTCAAATAAATTACTTAACTATCTTATTCTAGTATTTTTCTTCTATATTAATATTACGACTACTTGCAATCAACAAATACTTGAACAAAAAATAATAGGGGTTAAAGTATGAAATTGCCGATTTGTACTGAAAATC
>NW_020654289.1:7401599-7420191 GCF_003589595.1 Hyposmocoma kahamanoa
CATTTCGAATTGAATGAACTTTATTACGGTCATTGATTTATTAAAATACTTAAAATAATTAGAACGCATATTTAAGTATCTATACAATAGATTGAGATAATCGCTAGCTTTTACAAATCGTTTTAATAAAAGTTTGTTATAGCGGCAGCACTCACAGCCTTAAGACTACCCCAGCGGGTTTTGGGCAATTAGAAGCTTCCACTAATCGGGCCCATCTCGGAAATTGTTTTAAATGTACGCCCTCGCCGCTCACCACACTGCATAGAACAGAGTTCCTGCTTTAATGAAAAGAGTTCTTGCCTCTCTTATTAATATAATGATAATTTGAACTCGCCACTTGCGTAAGCACCTTAATTAAGGCTGTTCTACTTACTTATGGTATATATTATCTTGTCGAAAATATTTTAATTAAAAAAAAACTTTTAAGACACTCGTGAAAATTGAATACTTGGAACTTTCATTAGGGTTAAATTTAAAGCGAGTTGAAAAATTAAGTTAATTAGGTTAGAAGGGTTTGGCAAAAGCTGTACGACATTCAGGTTTCCTGTCGATTTTTTCTTTTGTAAACAGTTTTCAATTTATTTCTTATGCTCTTCTTATTAATAATTCTAAGCGACATACATTCACAGGCAATAAATTAGGGTTAAAGTCGAGTCTAAAGGTGATTTCATAACGCAAAAAATGAGTTGACCAATCAGGAGCTGTCGTCGCAGCTCCTGATTGGTCATATCAAGGTCGCGACATGACCTTAACAACACGATAAATTGCGGCAATATATTGCCAGAATTTTCGCATTGACGGCCTCCGTGGCCGAGTGGCTTTCACACCGGTGTCGCCATCTCAGAAGTCCCGGGTTCGATCCCCGGTCGGGTCAGTGTAGAAAACTAACTTTTTTATATTGTTTCGGGTCTGGGTGTTGTACCATCGTTGTTTCCGATTTCCATAACACAAGTGCTTTAGCTACTTACTTTGGGATCACAGCAACGTATGTGATGTTATCTAATAGTTATAATAGTTATTTATTGTGAATCCACTTTAACGCCGTCTCTAAGCCACGACTATCGCCAGTTAAGCTGTATATTCCACGAAGGAGTTGCATGACACCGTTTAATTTATAGCTGTGATCTCACTCGAGACGTACAATATCTAATAACACAAATACACTTACCTCTAGTTCACTGTACTGATAGTAGCCTGCGATCGCGGTCTGTGGTATATTGTACTTATACGTACATTGCGTCTCTATGGTCATTAGAAGTAACACCTTTATACAAAAGTAGAGGTACAGAAGAAATACTTCCGAAGACCTACCAGTCACCTCGCACCAGTTCGCATCCGCGCACTGTAGGAGGAGGTTCGTTCGTGGTAGTGCAGACGCGTCCTTAGCGGTACATGGATCAATGAATAGCGTAAAATGGGTGGGGTCTGTACGCTGCAATGAGTGTTCATTCTGTAATTGGTTAATTAAAACGAAAAGGCGTTTTGCTTCCAAATATTATAGTGAACGGCTATGGAATGGAATTCTTTGCCTGCAGATTTGTCTCCTGAACTGTATAATTTGGGCCTTTTCAAGGGAAGAATGAATAGGCATTATTTAGGTGCGTCTGCTCCATCATCGACCTCATTTTCATTTTCCATCAGGTAACGCACTTATTTATTAATTAAAAACAAGGAAAAAACGGTAGAACTGGTATGTGGCTGTTCATGGTCGTCGTCTGTACGAGGATTTAAAAGCACAGACTGCAGATTTACACTCACGAAAAACTCATAATAATATATGTCTAAATACTGGATGCCGTTTACGAAGTAGGTCATGGCCATTACCACTTGTCAAATGCCAAAATTAAATTATAAGAAGTGACAGGCTACACACACATACTTATACATTCGTATCCCGATCCAATAGATTC
This sequence comes from Hyposmocoma kahamanoa, assembly GCF_003589595.1. Lineage (NCBI taxonomy): Eukaryota > Metazoa > Arthropoda > Insecta > Lepidoptera > Cosmopterigidae > Hyposmocoma > Hyposmocoma kahamanoa. The sequence continues at coordinate 7,403,510 of NW_020654289.1, forward strand.
TTGTGAGTGAAGGATTTCATAATGGCCATGTCATTATCTAGTATCGGTGCCGCTCCGCAGTCTGTTGGGCAGTGAGGCTGTTTTTAAACCCGCGTTTCTGCAAACATAGTAGACGCAAAAGCGAGGTAGCCGTATCAACATTCTTAACCAATTATTATATTGGACCCGTAGAACACTAAGTGATTTTTTAATAAGTTAATGGTGTACCATTATCACAGAATAATGAAAAAGTACTATTGTGTAATTGGCAATGATTTACATTGCGATCTAAGTATAAGCTGTTATAATCAGAGACGGTCAAGCGCCCGGGTTTTATTCGGGTTTAAATCGGGTTAAAACCATTAACGCCCAAAATCGAGAACAAAAACTATTAATAACTAAATATGTGTTGTAAGTCGAGTTTTGTTCAAATTTTATGATATTATTACAAAAGTTTATTGCTTTTTTTATCTAGTACGATTTGAGTTCTCGATTGAAAATCGCATTGAAATAAATCGACACCAAAAATCGTTACATTGTACATACGAACTTGAATCGATTTTCATAAATAGTGCATCCTTAATTATAAGAATTCACAGGATTGCAAGGTCGTTTTTGTTTGGAGTTACCTCTTTTTCGTCTAAAAAAGATTCTTTACCATATTCCGTATTCGCCGTTTCTGGCCACGATTTTGGTCGGCAATGGGTTAAAAGCCGATGTTTTGGGTAAAAAACCCGGTTAAGACTCGGGTGGATTGATTGGGTTTTAACCCACTGCTCATCGTCTGGTTACAATACGTGTAACGTGGCTACTATGTTTCTCACGGCCTTCAGTAATTTTAAAAGGTTAATAATTTTTCATTTATTCTTCCATATCGTGCTTTGCCTACCCGTATCATGTATGTATGTAGTCTGACCAGTAATCGAATCTCTCACGTAGTACCCAAGAGAGTCATTGCTGATCAAGAGGTCACGACTTTTTCTATATATAGACACTATTACGCTCCAATATTGGATAAAAATTTCCCCTGATATTTGAAATGTCTTTAGTGATTTACCGAATTTATTATTTTATTAGATTGCTGTGAAGGAGGTGCTTTCTATCATTGCTAAGTGATGTGCAAATGTTATACTCGGTAATGTAAAATTGCTTACAAAACGGAATTGAAAACTTTATAAAAAGTATTTAAAATTAACCATAATGTACATATACATTTCTTTTTATTGAGGACAACTAACAAGTCATATACTTAATACATACAATTATGATTATATAATTTAAATGGAATGAATACAAAATATTATATTATTTAGATAAAATCTTAAATATACCTGGCTGAGTGAAGAAAAACTGTCATAGATGTCTCACAGATGGCGTTACGGCAAAAAAGTAGCTAAAAACCTAAAACAAAGATCTGCAACAAGTACATAGAAAATTTCGTAAGGTCTGCTGGTTCGTTCCGTAGCTCAGTTGGAGAGCGTAAGCACGGTATGTTGAAGGCGCTAGCTCAAATTCAGCTGGATCGAAGGATATTTTCTTAGTGTTGGATCTTTGTATTAATAATTATAACAATTATAACAAACTAGTGAAATAATTTCTCAAAAGAAAATAATAATTGAATATAGAGCTCCCAGTGAAAAAGTTCATCCAGGTATGCACCTTAGGTACTTATTACTGCCGCCAACAGTAACGTGAACAATACGCAAGTTAGCACCGCCGAGCTAACGTACGGCAAAGGACTACGCCTACTTAGCGATTTTTTCACAGAAATAAGCACTACCTCAAATATGGACCAAGACTACATATCAAGCCTTCGCCGTACAATCAGCAACCTAACGCCCGCACAGCACCACAGTAACAAAAAAGTCACTTTCGTACACCCTGCTGTACAACAATGCGACAGGGTATTTGTACGCGCCGATGCTATAAGGAAGCCGCTACAACCACCTTACGACGGGCCGTACCTGGTACTAAAAAGACAACACATAGACAACCGCAAATTACACCCAAACTCACGAAAGAAATAAATGTAGGCAATACAAATATTTCTACCGGCCCGGGAATCGAACCCGGGACCTCTGCGTGTCAGACAAGCGTGGTAGCCGTTCGGCCACGGAAGCAGTTATTTAAATATTAATTTTCATACATAATTTAGTGAGTCGCAAGTTGCATTATCGTTGGAAAGAGTTTTTTGAGACGAGGTCCCGAGAAAAAGGAATTTGATACAAAACCATGCAGTGTGAGCATCCTCGTGTTCCTTGGTTTGACCACGCAAAATTACGCAGGGTTCAAATTGTCAGCCTACTCATACATAGGCTTTGTTCCGGACACGTTCCATTAAACAAATTTTTAAATATGATATGGAGGGTCAATTTTCCGAATAGCGAAGTGTGCAGAAATCCTGAGAATGTGTATAATTTGGTCATGGAGTGTGTTCGGACGGAACCTATCAGGGTGCAGTTGTTTGCGCAGGTTGGTTTTGATACATTTAATGTTGGGTGGTTTTAATCCGTTTTGTCTAGACCAAGAAGTAGTGCCGTGTAGATTTTGGATACGTGTTTGGTTAGGTAATATTTTGATTTATCTGTTTAGTTCTTAGGTTTTCGCGAATGTTACACATAGCAAATGAAACTATTTTTTTGGGTCTAAATTGCGTACCTGTATACTTGATTCAATCCTAGAAAAATACCATACGTCGAAACGACGTGTTCGATTTTGAAAAATCGGTATAATTCCTTCGTATTAAGTACCAGTGCACCCGCCGTTCCTGTCAACTCAGTTGACCCACAGAGATTGCAGAAGGCACTGGTGTCGCTTAGGTAAGTGGTGTACTTATCTAAATAATATACTTAAAATACGTCGAAGTGACATATGTATGGTTGTCTATTGCGTTAGTTTTTGACTTTGGTGTTATCGTGTAATCAATAGGTTTTCGTGATTTGTGTGCGAATAAATATATTTCACACACAAGGAAGTATCACACAACTTCTTATTTTTTTACAGACTATATTATTACAACAAAATTACGTGATTAGGTGTTGTAAAAGATGCAGAAATATCCCGGGTATTACAAGAATTGAGTGGCGAAGAGGTCGAATGGTCGGGTAGTGAAAGAGATGATGATATTTTACGAGACGACGTACAAAGTGACATCGAAGATCATGAGATAAGTCTGTCATTTGTACGTCCCACTGCTCGGCACGCGATCTCTTCACAGGCGAGGGTTTTAGGCCACCCCGTCCCAACCAGACAGCCGACCCCATCAAACTGTCCGCCACACTGGCCCAAGACTGATTGGGGATTTCACACGTTTTCTGATGGTTGTGAACCTTCACACTCACGGTCTCTGCTTGACAATAGTTGGTCAAACCATTATGCTAACACAGCTTTTTATATTTATTTATTTAATGTTTTTGCACAATACATTAATGTACATATACCGAACTTAATGGCATAAGGCATTCTCTACCACATTGTTATATTTTCCTTGATCTTCTTTATATATTACGCATGTATAAAGAAGAGCAAGGAAAATATAACAACAAACAACTTAAATATAAATTTTCGTAAAATGCCCTTGTTTATTACATCGCACTAATATTACAATAGTGTTGTAACTCAAAATATGTGAATGTCAGGATTAAATCATTGCTGAAACCACAATTTGATTCTCTACACGTCAATAAAACCGTCGATAGAATATTGTAAGAAACAATTAAAAGATATCTACTTAACTCAAAATGAGACAAACTTTATGAGAGCTAGTTCTAAAACATACAGTCCTTGCTCAAAAATATGAAATCATTTCTTCCCTTTTATTTTTAAAGAATTGGGCCATTAGGAAATTGTTTAGATGTCAGTAATAAACTTTACTCTATACATAAATTTTAATTATCTTTCACGGGAATTGAGTATTCGTTTTTCATCGATTTTACAACATACACTTTTTGAGTTAATACACTATTGTATTAAGAGTGCGATATGAACGTATAAGGTTATACAGGGTGTAATCGTTAAGTGTAATTTCTGTTGTCCCGATTTTTTTCGTCCTATACAATGAAATGATTATTACATGAGTCAATCAAGAGAAAAAAAATATTCGATCAATTTTATTCATTTTATGGACAACTCACACTCAACCAAATAATTGACTTTTGCCATTACATTTTAATTCAATTAAAAGATATTTTTATTACTAAAGTAATTATAATACATTTATAGCAGTTTTGTTATCTGTTAACTTATTGTTACCTCTTACAATAGGAAAACAAAAACCTCTTTATAAATGTATGGGAGCGTTTAATGTTAAAATTTTGATGCTACGTTGATTTACTCATTAGGTAACGTACTTTCAATATCAGTTTACAGCTTTTTGATATCTTTTATATTTATGGAATAAACGCCTGGGCACACTTAACGATTACACTCTGTATAGAAAGCCCCGAAAATGTTATCCCTTCTACAGCAAAATGACTCACAACTGCGATAAAGTTAAACAAGCGAAGTTTTACCATTATTGAATGCAGTCCGAGGCTTAACTGCTGTACCCTTAACCTAAAACAGACGGTTTAATTAGATTGTGGTTTTGGACATGAAGATGATAAAAGGTCTGCAGAGGGTTGAAACATCTGCACAAATATTTTGTAATAAGAGGGTGACTCTTTATGTAGAGTAACACAAAAGAAACGTTACAAAAAATCTACTAACTTCAAATACCACAACGAACCACTACATTAAAAAGAGATTTAATCCAAATAACAACTATGTACGCAATACTTTTTATTTATTTTTGTATTATTTTGTTTTGTACACAGTATTATAGTTACTTATTAATATCTACATTTATGGTTTATTTATACAATTACAACGTGAAAATTCTATATATAATTTTTATAAAATATTATTATTGGTATGTGCTACCTATTGATCAGTTTGATATTTTAGTTTACTACTTAGAAAATTATTGATACTTAAAGTACTTAAAATTTGAATATCTAGTCAGTTATTTTTGGAGTCGATGCCAGCCAAGGTAAGAAAAACAAAGAAATACCTTATTGTATTCTAATGCTATACAGTTAGTATGTAAATATATTGAAGTTCAGTTCGCACCCTTAATAATAAAGTCGCGTAATTCTAAAAGTGATAATATTTAACCGACTTCAAAAAGGAGGTAGTTTTCAATTCGACTGTATTTTTGATTAATTTTTGTGTAAGTTACGCAAACCGAGTTTGATGATTATTTTTATTGAAAAGGGGGTAGTAATAGTCCTATTCAAAGTTGAAGAAAATATTCCATATCCAAGAGAGGTAAATTAAGGGATGAATCCGGTTTTGGATTTCACCCACTTTCCGGTAACCGATTCCCATAAAACTTGTGAAATATAATTTCTTTTAGCAATTGTCCTAATACGTCAAATATTAATTTTAATATTAATTAATAGTTTTTACTTTTTCTATTATACATCTTCATCTCTTTAGTCTTTTCTTATTTCCTCACAATGTTTCAGAAAAATACTATACATGCCTCGGCGGGATTAATACAAGGCCTAATACTCATACTCGTCCAGCAATCACTTACTTGCAATAATATGCTATAATTATCTACATTACCATAACATATTTTTTATTTAAACTTACACAGAAAACAGTACAAATAGCGGATTTAATATCATTAGGCATTCCGTGCCTGTTAACTGGAGAGCAGGGTTCAGAATAATTAACCAGCGGTGCATAACATGACAAGCTAAGATTAAAAACAGATAGGACCATTGTTCGTGTGATGTTTTGTGTGGTTAAAAGTATAATAATAGCCTTTGCTTAAGCAGATATTCAGGCTTTTACTTTGTGATGAAATTCTTTATATTTCATGCTAAAAGTTGAATGAAGTGTTTTGACTAACTCCAATAAAACTATCACAAAACATTTCTAACTGTAACAAAACATGAATATAACTTAATATGAATATAACTAATAATGTGAATATAACTTAAAGCCATAATAAAGTTGTCGTAGTGACACTCGTGTTATGTTATTATTATTATTTATGAGACCAAGTGATGGGACGAGCAAGTCGTGCTCTTCGGGGTAAGCAATACGCCTGTCCATAACAGTTGTGGTACCTCTCAGAACTTTAAATCGCAAAGATCTGAGAGGCACTCCTTCTGCGCCCGTCACCTTGAGGCATAAATTGATAAGTCTCATGTACCTGTAATTTCGAAATCGGAATGCAGTAATGGTCACATTAGTGCTTGGCGGCAGAAATAGATAAGGTGACAGTAGTTCCCTGGACGAACTCTTTCACAAGAAGTTCTATTGGTCCTACCGAGATTCGAATCTGGGATCTCCTCGTCCAGAGCCTTTAGCAACCATTGAGCCACTGAGGTCATCCGCCATGTTGCTTGTTATTCGAAACAAGCCTTATTGGTAATGTTAACAAAGTAGACGGCTCACGTTATAATCATCAAAAGCATTGTATTTGAGAAACAAACACGAAACAAGGGCGCAGCGCAGTTACCTGCAGCATTCCCAAACAACGGGACTCAAATTTCAGACTGAGTTCTCGGCCGCAGCCGCTGCTAGCATTTGCATCTCATTGGAAATGCAACCACTGTTGCAATACGAACTATTTTCCTTTACGAGGGCTGTTGGATGCGGTATTTTTCAGTTACAGGTTACACAGGTTTTTTATAATACTTTTTAGATAAACGACACGCCTATTCATAACAGTTGCAGTGCCACTCAGAGTATTAGGCTGATTACACATGGCGGCGTTTTTCGCTGTTGCAGCGCCGCAAGAGTTACAGCATAGTATCATAAAGAAAACCTTATTGGGTCTTTGGTCTAAGCCCTGGGATATAGATGGGTTGGTAAATAATGGTATAACAAATATATGTTGTATTGTAAGTCTAACTGCAGTACGCTTTTTATTTTTACTTCTTTTGGTCCGTGTGATGTAAACTTGGCCCTCCCCAGCCTCCATTTCACCGAATCTTTCCTCCTATGATGTTTTTTATTCAATTCCTTTCGAAAGTTGTGCAACATCTAATTGTTTAATAGATGCCCAAATCTAACTTAGTAATTTCAAGATACGAGTATTAAATCTTCAGTGATTTTGCGCTCGTTCTATATATTTCATAGAAATAATTATTAGTTACCTCGAACCAGTCTCTGTTGCCTCAACGTCACTACTGACACTAATTCGAATCCAGACGGATCGAAGGAAGTTGACTTTGTGTTTGTTCTATCTTTGTATCAATAGTAATGACTAAGTAGTGGAGTTTTTTCTGATATGACGCCATGCGCCTTGTGGTAAGCGACATGTCTGTCCATAGCAGTTGCGTCCCACTCAGAGCTTTAAATCACAAAGATCCGAGAGGCTCTAGCACTGTGCCCGTCACCCTGACATATAAGTTAACAATTCCTATGTGCCTATAATTTCACCAGCACCTTTACTCTTTCAAATCGGAACGCAGTAATGCTAACATTACTGGTTGGCTGCTGAAGTAGGAAAGTGGTAGTACTTCCCTGGATTAACTCTTTCACCAGAAGCTCTACTGCTACTAAATTACATTTATTTGCTAAGTTTTATTGGAATTTATCCCCTTATTTGCCACCCTTAGCGGTGGAATATTTTCATTATGGGATAAAAAAATAATCATCGAAATCGGTTCACTGTTTACATTACTGCTTGACGTCAGAAGTAGGTAAGGTGAAAAAAAATAGATGACACAAAAAATAAATGACAGTCATGGAAGTATCATAAAACATATTAAAATCATGGAAATAAAAATATATGGTTTGCAATAAAAATAAATACTGTAGAGTTTGTATTTTTGGCAGTGATACATAATTAAGTAATACGAGTACCATCTCCACAATTACCTGGCTCCACTCGTCTTTACATCAACGGTGAGATTTTGCAAGCAATTTCCCCCTTAGCGACGAATGCAAATAGGAACAAAATGTGTCATTTATCGCGTGAATTAGAACTGCCGTGTTAACTACCCAGCTGTAACTACCTAGTTATAACTGCTGTAGTTAACTTAGCATTTAGGTAGTCGTCGTGCCATTGTCAGGATTTCCGTAGCATTTGCATAAAGCTACGAATTTATTACAAATTCAAGTTTCTAACGCCTTCCTTCGAATACGTCGGTGGTATGGTAATATCAGGTACCTCGTTACTAGGAAGTTAGTTGCACGGAATATCCATTTCTCGGATGTTTATTTCTTCGAAGTTAATGATGTCTTGTACGGGTTTTTCTTTTTTTGATCTTGTTTTCATTTCATAAAATCAGGAGGTTAATTAAAACTTGAGAGTTTTTTGTTTTATTGAGTATTTGCCCTTACATTTACAACTACGTTTACATTTACTAAGTGGTTTTTTAATAATAAAATCAAATGAAGGGACTAACAAGTCGTGCGCTTGATGGTAGGTAAGCTACATGCCTGTCTATAACAGTTGTAGTGCCACTCAGAGTTTAAATCGAAGATATCTGAGGGACGCTTCTATAGCGCCCGTCACCCTGAGACATAAGTTGACAAGTCCCTTGTGTCTGTAATTTCACCAGCACCCTTAGGCTGCCTTTCCACCAGAGAAGTGCGGTGTAGCGAGGCGGTGCGAGGATGTGTAGCGGCGCTGTGAAATGGTGTGATGTTTTCCACCAAAGCTGTGCAAGAATACGTTACGAACTTTCGGCTATGCGCGTGTGGGGTATGGTGTCGTGGGGTGAGCGGTGGCGATTGTCAGTGTCAGTTAGTGTCTTACTTTCAGTAGCTTTAGTTTCCTACACTGTTTTGCACACATTTCTCGCACGTATCCCTCGCACACATTCCTCGCACATATCTGTCGCATACATTTCTCGTTATTTTGTATGTACAAATATTTAGCTCTGCTAACCCTTTTCAATCGAAGCTGCTCTAAGCGAGGCTAGGAATATGAAGTAATATTATTGGTGGATTTTTCCCTCGCACACCGCCTCGCTACGTCGCACATCTCTGGTGGAAAGGCAGCCTTACCCATTAAAAAAAGTGGAACGCAGTAATGCTAACATTACTGCTTGGCGGCAGAAATAGGTAAGGTTGCTGGCTGCTGCTAATTGTTTGTATATAACTATATACAGTACCTGTAAAGTTGTACTAAGACTTAACAAGCTTATCTGTCTCTACAGACTATTATATAACAAGCTTATCTGACTCTTCATACCATAGAAAACTGTTCATGAAACTATAGGAGTAATAACAAAAGTTTCTAGAAAAATTGCAGATTTTTTGAAAATTTAAATATCTCATCTTGCAGACTTAAAATAGGTTGTTCGGAACTTTTTCTTAAAACACTTTATTTTGTTCACGAATAGAATTAACTTCCATTCCAAAAAAAATATAATTTCTAAGAAACCGCGAACGTAACGCCTATGATTGCGTGGGTTGATTTATCGGCACACCATTGACCTTTACTGATAAAATAATAAATACTAGCGTTGATTTTTTTCAGCATGTATCTGTCTAATAAATCAGTCGAACCAAGGGCTTACACGGTAAGGAGTCGTTCTCCAATGGTAGACGGTTGAAGCATGGTATTGGAAAGATGAGTCAGTCTGGGCTCTGAGTTACTGTGCGTAGCTGTTACCGGGCGGCGTTTGCCACGAGAAGGCTCTTTCCATGCACTCAAAACGGTAATAATGATTGTGAACTCATAGCGAAGGCCAGTAACGCAACATATAGAATAGTTGGATCACTTCTCGAAATTTTTCGACAAATAAACTTTAACGCGTAGCTTTGTGGTGATGAAAAACATAACTTAAACTTGTAAGATAAAATTACGTTTTAGTTGACATGTTTTTGTTTATAAAAGCCTCGTTTGGTAATTATAATATTACTTGTATTTACTGAAGAAAACTATTCTGCCTGTTTGATTTAACCAACACCAATATCTTATTCCATTTAGCTGATTACCTTACTTAGATAGGCAAGATAACCATCAAAATGGACGTCACACAACAGCTGAATGGAATAGACCACAGATGACAAGTAAAGCAAGTTTGTGTGCATCATGTTGATCAAAGACCCTTTGTGTGATAATATGAGGCCGGTGGAGGTGAATTTCCAGGTTGCATGGTTCTTGTGATAATTGGTGTCCTATTGCGTTGCCACCAATTATCACAGTAAGATAACAACTGTACGGTTGCCACCAATCTTCACTTCAGACGTTAAGCTCGTTTACATGCTGTATATTGTATATTGTATTGTATTGTATATTCAATTAAGTGCGGTTTAAGCATGGATTTATTTTACACAATAAAAAATAAAGATGAATAAAAGATACAGAACAGGGACAGGAAACATTATTGCTAGGTAGTTCGGCGATGCGAAATAAAGACTACTAATTTGGGAATCAAATAAACATTTATTATGTTCACTACTCTGGCTTCCCTGTTACACAATAAGGTATATAGAGAATTACGCTAATACTTCTTGCTATTGCTGATCAAACGTATACTTAGTTTTAATACTTAAAAACGTAAGGATCAACAAAACATTATTTGAATATAAATTAATTAAAAATAGAAGTAAATTACTTTACTCAGAGACGGTTAAATCAAAGTAGAATAAAACGCAACGTGATTCCTCCACACAAAATAACAGCGCAGCTTGTATGTATGCGCAACCGCCGTGCACCGTGCACGGACGCTCACAAAAAAGCAAAAATAAGGAGGGCTGGTGAAACTACAGGCACATGGATGTCAACTTTATGTCTCAAGGTGACGGGTGCAGTGTCAGTGGCCTTCAAAGCTTTGCGATCAAAAACTCTGAGTGATATTGCAACTGTTATGAGTAAACGTGTCGTTTACCATAAGCCTATGACTTGTTAATTTCGTCTCTTGCCAAGAAGACAAAATGTGTTAAATTTGAATTACCTAACGTAAAATCGACTAGTCCAAGCATAGAAATAAACGGAGAAAAGTTAGACTTTGTTAATAAAGCAGTCTTCTTGGGAGTGACCTTAGATAGTAAACTTCAATGGTTTCCACATATATCTTCCCTGGCCAGCAGGTTAAGCTCCGCTGCATACGCAGTTCGCAGAATACGTGAGCTTACCGATGTTAGTACTGCAGACTAGTTTACTTTAGTTACTTTCATAGTATAATATCCTACGGGATTCTCATGTGGGGTAAAGCGGCAGATATTCAAACCATATTTGTACCGCAAAAACGAGCGATTCGTTCTGTGTACCGTCTAGGCTCTCGGGTTTCTCTCAGAGAAAAGTTTAAGGAGACTGGTATCATGACTGTGGCATCACAGTACATTCACTCAAATATTTTATATGCTCGTAAAAATATACATAATTTCAATAAGAAAGAAGATACCCATAATATTAACCTCAGAGCTAAGTCCAAACTCATGGTACCACGATTTCGTTTAACCAAGGTAAACAACTCTTTTATGGGGAACTGTATACGTTTTTACAATAAGATTCCGGAGCATATATTAAGTTTATCATTTCCTAAGTTTAAAAACTACATTAAAAATATTTTGATCGAAAAATCTTATTACAAAATTGAAGACTACGTGTTAGATAAAGATGTATGGAAAGACGACATGGCTCCAGAATCCACACAAATTTGATTCAAAGTGTATTCCATAGTATTTAAGTTTATTTGAAAAGAGCAATCCCTAGAGTTTCTTGCTCGTTCTTCTCAGGGAGGTCAGCGTTGTGAACGAGCAGTAGCTTAAATGTGACGATTATAAGTGTAAATTTATTTTACCTATGGAATAAATAATCTTTGACTTTGACTTTGACTCTTGATATCATAAAAAAGTTACTTTCGTCTTTTTTTTCATATCTGCCAGATTAAGTCCTATGTGTCCTTCATTTAAACCTATTTGATCACTGTTTTGTTTTTTTTAGAATAATAAAAATACTTCAGTATACATATATTTCAATTTACTGTTATATATTATAATTGTTCCATTTGATAAATAAAACATATACTATGTTTATGTAACAATGTAATCTCTCTTAGTATTTAGTTGTTAAGAAGACTATTACCTTCAAAACAGTTGAGCATAGATTTATAGAGGTTTTGGTGGATTAAAGGTTAATCTAGCGAGGTTTTGGTTCGACGGTTAAATAAATTAAGGAAGAAAACTTTTCCTAATTAGTTTGGATTTCGGTGATCGGGTTAGTACTTCCTGATTTAATTTAATTTCTCTGGTAGCTTATCTCTATTGCGTAGATGAAAATGGTTTCGTTGAATTTTTACTGAAAATGTAACGCTCGGACAGTCGCTAACACAATATAGAAATAACTTTTTTTTATAATACCAAGTGACGAGTCGAACAAGTCGTGTGACTGGTGTTAAGCGACACGCCTGATCCCAAACTCTCAGGGACACTGCCACTTCGCCTGTCACCCAGAGACATAAGTTGAAAAGTCCCATGTGCTGTAATTTCACAGATACCCTTACCCTTCAAAACTAGAACGCAGTAATGCTCTCATTACTGCTTGGCGGCAGAAGTAGGTAAGGTACTTACTACAGTATTTCCCCATTTTTTTTCTTTCCGGGGGAAAATCCGTCATGGACATCACAGCGCCTCCCCGTGACGCGTTATGTAATAATAATAATTAATAATAATAATTCGTTTATTTGCTTAAAACATGGTATAACAGAAGATGTTACAAGAGAGTGCCAGTACAAACATATTTCGCATAGCAATAGCATGCAAATGTCTAGTTATATAATGTCGATCAGACTACCACAACTCAATAATACAAAAATGTCACAAACGTGTCAAGTTACAAATTAATTTGATCAAGAATGATAATCTTCAAGATAAAATCTTACATCTCATTTTCTGTCAAATATTTCGTTTAGGTCATAAAAAATATTTTTATTTAACCACTTGTACAGCTTTGTTTTAAATAAACTTCAGTGTAATAGTTTAATCTCAAGTGATATTTTATTATATATGTCAACACACATTTTTAAACAACTTTTACTATATTTGTCAGTCATAGGAATAGTGTTAAGTACAAGTCTATTCGGGTTTCTGCTGAGTCTAGTATTCATATCACAGGCTTTCTTAAACAAATATGTGAGACTTCTACTCACTAAAAACCCCCGGGTATTCCCACACTCCGCATGGAATGGGGCTGTGGCCACGTAGTTTACGATCCATGGCACAGCCTGCGGTTGTCCGCGACTGCGGACCCACCTCCGGGAGACTACCGTCCCCACTCCGTCGTTAATGGCATGCTGGAAATACTTGGCACGCCAACCAACCCATGAACCCTTATCCAGTGAGTGACAAAGCCCCTGTTCAGGGCGGCAGTTGGCGGGCATAGGCCAGCCGCCTGCGACCTAAACGTTTGTGGCGCATAGGATGAGAGGAAGACCCTTCCTCTCATCCTATGCGAGTAAAGGTCTTCCTCTCGCTCCCGCTCTGCCGCCTCCTTCCGCGGCAATACATCGGTGCAGAAGGAGGCCACCGCACTCCACGCCCTCTCTCTGCCGACCATTTCTCGCACCATGGTCGGCAGGGATATGTCGTTCCCACCTGCGGTCAGGGTTCTGCTCGTCGAACGCCGGACATACCTGCAGTGTGTGCTGGGCCATGTCTTCGGCGCAGCCACACTGATAGCATATGGTCGTCGGTTCTCGTCACACGCTGCACAGGTATTTACCGAAGCAACCGTGCTCCGTCAGGACCTGTGCAGGGTGGTACGAGATGCCTCCCCAGGATCGATCCGCCCATTCTGCCGGGGTAGTACTTCCCTGGACGAACTCTTTCTCAAGGAGCACTACTGCTACTAACCGTGGTCAACACCTAACATCTCAATTGGTACCGAAAATAAGTTGCATTAGATAATAGTGTAGGTACTGAAGATGTGGCATAAATTCGAAATTTACAAAATATACCAGTATACGAGTATTGGTTTTCTGAGGAATGTGTATTCCACGTGATCTTATTTTCTTATATTAATTATTAAAGAACAGTAAAAAGAATAGACCTAGTAACATTCTTGGATGTTACGAGTCAGTTTTGCTGAAAAGTAAAAAGTTTTTAGTTGTTTATTTTTTTTTAAATTTTTAGGTGTTAATTTTTGGACCTGTTCTAATTTTATTTTGATTTTTGTTTCATTATTTTTTTACAAAATTCGTTGTTTTGTTTTTATTTCTATTTTTTTTTACAAAAATAAAATTAGTAAATAAGTATGGCTGTTTACAAAAATTATTGAATATGATCAAAAAATAAAAGTGGCATATTGTTCGTTCCAGGTGCCGTTAAGTACTTTGAACATCATTCACAAAACATAACTACATACACAATCCACTTAAAATATTGCACAAAAAGCCTCGTAGGCAGGTCGTGCACACGCGACCACAGTATCAACAAATTGCAGAACAGTGACACAGTTGAGATATTAGCACAAAAAGCTTCGTCGGCAAACAACATATATAGCACACCAAAAAAAACCTATAGTATTTGATTTATAGTTAAATTAAAATTAAAAATAAGGTATTTAATTAAAAATAGGGTGGTTTGCATTAATATTAGACATAACTGGTTGAAGGCTGTACCACCTCAGTCAACCGTGACCATGGACCTGTAAAGGGTTCGAAACGTCGGTTTGGTTGAAAAAACAAATATACGTGACTTAAATCCGGAAAAATAGTTTCATTTCCTATGTATTTGATTTAGTCATAAGTTTTAAATAAATAGTCAGTAACATTTATTATTAAAATTCAGTAAAGCACTGCCAACTGAATTTAACTCAACACCTGCTCTAGCGACGTAGCATTCAGCTAAATCCTCTTACTGCGGTCAAGACACCTTTAGCTGTCAGTAGATCAGTCTTGTGAGCCTTCTTGACAGCCTGTGAAGTCATACCTGTGTACATTACACGACGAGTAATTCCCATCTGATCCCCTAAAACCGCACCCCTGGTAGATCCTTTTAATATTATATTATATTCCCATCGTATCCTACATGCAGGGGATCAAGAATAAATATGAATATTACTGTATTTTATTTAGTTGATTAGAAATGAACAATATTAACTATACTTTAACGGTCAAGATCCTTAATCCTTCGTTATTTTCTTAAAAAATACCAAAATACAATCGATTCAAAAGTTATATTTTAGATACTTGGTACTGATTTTTTGTTACCTGTGATTTGCAATATGTCAATATTAAAGACCTGTCATAAAAAAATTTGATTCTCTGTGATAATTATTATATTTCGTCGCTTCATACTCGATATAATATTTTACCAGGTAGTTTCCTTAACTTGTTAGGCTACACCGTACGGTTTTTAGAGGAAAAAAAAATGTTGTGACGTTGATACTACCAGGCATCAACCGCCATTTTCTATCCTCATTCCTTTTTCGTGCGTGGCAACAAGCACACCTCCACAGCTCCGTTAAAATGTCAAAGCGAGCAAACTTAGAAAAAATCGAATATTATAAAAGTAAACTGAAATACTTGGAAAATACAGATGCCAAATGTCGTCGGCGTTATATGATCATAATATCATCGGACGAGTCGGACATTGATCAAGGTAAGATTTTTTCTTACACTCATAAATAATGAAAATAAAAAATGAAAATATTCATTTTTATCATATAGCACTACTTGCTACTTCCGCAATTATAATAAATGTTCGCTTTCATACATCGCAAATGTGAATCTAACCTAAATTTAATAAAACATCGGGTTAACTGCCAGTTATGCCCGATAACCAAATCGAACATGGGTGGATGAAAATCCGAACAGATAGATATATTATTATGTGCATTTTACATGATTTATAATAAAACTGCCTCGGAGTTAACCGCGAGTTAAACACCATAATGAAATCGACTGCGAGTTGATTT
The DNA here is from genome assembly GCF_003589595.1 of Hyposmocoma kahamanoa. Lineage (NCBI taxonomy): Eukaryota > Metazoa > Arthropoda > Insecta > Lepidoptera > Cosmopterigidae > Hyposmocoma > Hyposmocoma kahamanoa. The sequence goes on from NW_020654289.1 coordinate 7,419,366, forward strand.
TAATTTGAACAGTATTAGTACCTACGTGCTAATAAGTAACGTATATTTTTTAAATTAAACTACGTCGGGGTTAACTGCGAGTTAAACACTATAATGAAATCGACTGCGAGTCGATTTTAATTTGAACAATATTAGTTCCTACGTGGTAATAAGTAAAGAATTTTTTAAATAAAATTACGTCAGGGTTAACTGCGAGTTAAGCACGATAACGAAATCGACTGTGAATCGATTTTAATTTGAACAATATTAGTTCCTACGTGCTAAAAGGCAAAGAATTTTTTAAATAAAATTACGTCAAGGTTAACTGCGAGTTAAGCACGATAACGAAATCGACTGTGAATCGATTTTAATTTGAACAATAGTCAGTTTAGTGTATGACTGGTTTACTCGTATTAAGTGATGAAGTCATTAACTAAATTTTAACTTAATTTATGCGTGTATATAATCACTTGACAACACATACAACCTCACATAGTTGATTCCGCATTACAGTGAGTGTTGAAAAAAATTAAATAGTAAAATTGAAGATACATCGACTGTGAACTGGCAACCGGTACAATCTCAATTTTCCAAAGATTTTACTTTTTAATACCATTTTATACTATTTCATACTCCGCACCGTTGCAACAAATTCCATTGTTTTTAATAACATGTGTAATAAAAAATTTTAATAAACTACGTATTTTTATTTAATAAACCAGATGCTGTGTAAACGACATAAACAAGTTTTTTCTGCATCTGTAAATTTGTCAAAATTGAGATAGTACCGGTTGCTCCCAGTTTACAGTCGATATACTGATTAATATTAGGGGTTAAAGTATGAAAT
>NW_020654289.1:7420591-7420696 GCF_003589595.1 Hyposmocoma kahamanoa
TTTTGATTAAATAAATTTGTTAAAAATTTAAAAAATAAACAATTTAGGTTTTCAGTACTGTAGACTAGGCTGTACTCTTTGAGTAGGATTGCTGGCTGAACATAG
>NW_020654289.1:7420706-7424246 GCF_003589595.1 Hyposmocoma kahamanoa
TAATCCCGGTTTATATTATTAAAAGTACCTCTCGCAATGCATCTGAGCTACAGCCCTCTATTATAGTACAAATCGGCAATTTCATACTTTAACCCCTATTATATGGCGTGAAAACACGATTCCTAAAAATTTTCACGATAGAAAAGACAAACTTACACGAAATTTTACAAGAAAACCGCTGTATTCAATAAGTAGTTACTTTACATATTATACTAATGATTTTTTTAAATGACATACATTTTCCAAATGGCTTTCTTTTCTACCGTTCTGCCAACTGATTTGTATTGATTAGTAGCCACGTAATATTATGAATTCATTCAAAAAAGACATATTAATAAAAGTGTAAATGCGTCTCTTATCTGACTGAATAAAGGTTAGTTTATTTTGTCAGCAGAAAAATTCATTGTATTCCACCACCTTTGCCCATCAAATATCGTAAGAATCATACCGCGCAAAAATACTCATAACATTTGGCAAACGATACTCTCGCCGTATTCCTTGTAATAAAAATATACATATATAAAACATAAATGGGGGCCCCGATCTGATTATAGGATTGGGCCCCCATCGCATTATGATAATGGACACTTGGAAGGCGCGTCGGCAGCGAAATAGATAGATTTCCAATTTTTTTGCCTCTCCCGAGGGTAGATTGATTTTTGGTTATTGGACCCGACGCTATGGGTCACCGATAATTATTTTGTTGTCCTTTTTCTGTCCGTGCTTCATATGAGGAGCGAAATAGTTTTTCGATTTGATGTCTAGTGTTGTTTATCTGAACATTTCTATTCAGGAGCGTACTTTATAGACAAAAGCCTTACAGATTTTTTGTTTAAACTCAGTTAAATACTATCCGTGTACAAAGAATATCACGCTTGGGTAATGTTTTTATAATTGTTAGAACAATGGCAACAAAAGGTCTTGCAAAAGCGTTTTTTCTTTGTTAATTGATCTAATTTTATTTAACTGCCTCCGTGGCCGAACGGTTACCATACCGGACTGCCACGCAGAGGTCCCAGATTCGATTCCCGGGCCGGGAGGAGTATTTGTAAGGCCTACATTATTACTCTCGTGAGTTTGGGTGTAATTTGTGGTTGTCTATGTGTGTGTCCATGGCACCCGCGGCACAGGGTTTCCCTAGTGCGGGGCTATGTTGAATGTGTGCGTTATTATTATTATTTTGCATGATTGTTTATTTAAATAAATAAAAGTATTCACTATTGTTTTAACACATACTCAAATCGATATTTAGGAATAAAAAAAATTACATCTAATCATAAAGAAGTTAACTAAAATTAAAACCTGTCTCTTTATCAGACTTGAAAAAAAGGAGGAGATTCTCAATTCGTCTGTATGTTTTTTTGTATGTTACACGATAATTTGTGAACAGATTTGGATGATTCTTTTTTTATTGGAAAGAGGGTACTTCATTAGTGGTCTCATTTAAATTTGAAGAAAATGTTCTACCTCTAAGGGTGGCAAACTAGGAGATGAATTTGTTTACGCACAATTTTCGGTAGCCGATTTCAATGAAACGTGGCAAATACGTGTAATTCCACGAATTTTAGAGGTAGGTTTTTAAGTATACTGTACTGAGATTATTATTTTACCGTAGACGGGTAAATAAATATTACAAAGTTCTATCGTATTTCACGATCCGTGAAGATTTCTGACGTTCATTTATCTCAAATAAATTACATGTCTATGTCAAAATTAATACGAGTTTATATGTATGTGTGTAATATGTTATTTATAATAGAATTAACTAAAAAGTATTTAATTACGTATCACTTTGTAACAGAAAACAATAATGGAGTTAGAAGATTATTATTATTTTTTGTCTGAGAATGGAATAGAAATATTGGATATATTTTATTTGGCTCTTATTGTGTTTGAAATGAAATTGTGCTAGGAATAGGCTTTCGTTTATTGCGGCGCAGATCCATTTATTTTGGCGTAAGCCATGCGAAAAGTACCAAAAATAATTTTATTTATTTACTTGATTATGTTGACGGATTTCAATGCGTACATTTAGGCATATGGAATATACATACTGTAGTCAACCATAAGATACAGTGCCATTATTTGCTAGCTTCCGTGTAAAAGAAAAACTGTATAGAAAATTTATATTTCTCTTGTAACCGCTATAGGCACTCTGCATTTTGTACTAAAGATGTTTAATATTCGACGTAAATTTAAGTTTTCTTTGTACATTTTTCTTTAGTTTGAGCAACAAGGCTAACTAATACCTAAACTAATTTTATTAATAAAATAGAAAAGTACATAAAGAAAGCTTATATAACTTAAGAGGGAGCAGAGGAAAAATTCCTAATCTTCGATTTGATTTTAGAGGGGTATGACCACTTTAAAGTTAAAAATAAAATATTGTATGAGTAACTAGACGATATATTCAATCATAGACATTAATTAGAAACATAAAACAATAAAGTTTCCTCGATAGATAAAACTCACGAAATGACCTCTAATTTTCACATTTTTTCGATTTATCCTCGAAATGCTACAGGTTATTAGGACAAAAATTAGATAATTAATTATATTTATGCATGATCGACAACTGTCATCACGGATTTTTGTTTAATCCCTTTAGTTTTAGAGTTATTCCGCTAAAACGAATTTGGCACTTTTAATGCGCAAAATTCAACATCTCCTGTCGCATGTTCCGCGAACTTCAGGCATATATTTGTTTCACAAATTTGGGCGGAGCCAACGGCAAAACTTTTTTGGCAACAAGTAAAAAAATAACTTGAAGAACTAAAAAAAAAACTTGAATATTACCAAAAGCATAAATTACGAAATTATAAATGCACAATTTCAAATGCTTCAAAAGCTTATTTGTATAATCTTTTTTTCTTTTTTGCCGCGTAGTTTCCGGCTTAGAATTGAGCCACCGCTACTCTTCCCGCGACTAAGGGAAATCGGATTATTGCACTAAGTCTGCTTGGTTGTGACAGGCGATCATCTTCTTTTCGCTATCATGATCACATGATGCAGCAGGGTAATGCGCAACACCTTGATCCATGCGTCTACCAAGTCTGCTTGGTTGTGACAGGCGATCATCTTCTTTTCGCTATCATGATCACATGATGCAGCAGGGTAATGCGCAACACCTTGTTCCATGCGTCTACCAGGATCCATGTAGTGTTACGGCCTTTCGCTGCATCCCAATCACTGCCGATCGTACTGTTTTGACATTCCATTGGACCACAGAAGAAGGGACGAGAGAGTGGATTTGTACATGCGCAACTGCTTATTCACTATAATAAAACTCACGCGCAGATGACCCTAGCTATTTATTCTAGATCTGAGTGTTTAAAAACCCTGCGGCGATGGGGTGTCGGTAGTTGAGATATCGATGTGCGGAGACTCTAGTCGGCATCCTGCACATAGGAATACGACCTCTACTGGACATACGAACTCTACTGGACAGCGACCGTAATTAATGCCCAGAGAGAAAAAGTGACCTCATAGCGAGAGAGTTGGCTCGCTATAACATATACTCCGCATGTCAACTTTATTGCT
>NW_020654289.1:7424346-7433157 GCF_003589595.1 Hyposmocoma kahamanoa
ATGACCGTTAACCGTTTTAATTTTACCGTTAAATTACTGGGAAGTATAAACATTTTTTATGTATCCTTGGTGACTTACTGCACCACCAATGGTGTATCCGAGAAACGTAGTTTTCAATTTAGTTCCTCATAAGTGTCGATTACTAGAAGTGTATCTTTGTGACTATTTTGTCTTTATTCAAAGTTATGCCATTTCATGTGAACCAACTCAGCAACTTTTAAATAACTTTTCAAATTTTTTTGCTCCATTTCAAGTTCATTTCGTCCTCTGACGCCATCGTGTGTATCATCAGCAAATAACGTCTTTTGATAAACGGTTTAATAGGTCATTTATATAAATCGCAAATAAGACAGGCACCAGAATTGAACCCTGTGGTACCCCAATACCATTACATAATTTAACTAAACATGATCTGTGATAAATACGTGATTGACGAATAAAAAACCATAGGCTGTCAATACTGTAAATACATGATAGAGGTTTAAACGTTTCTACAACCTCTCGTTTTAAGGCTCTGTAATGAAAGAGGGAACTTTATAACGCTGATGATAGAATGATCACGAAAGCCTTGGTTTCCTAGGATAGAGATGCTGACATTTAACGGTCGCTATATAGCGATGAATGACGTCAATTTACGTTATATATAGAAACAATATGGCGTAGTTTCCTAGAAAGCTTAGACCACGCCATATTGTTTCCATAGACAAAGTTATAGTGTTATAGTGAAGCCATTCAACGCTCAAATTATGGATCCTCTATTCTAGGAAACCAAAGCTTTACTGCGTCCTTACCAGATCGTATTTTTCTATGTTTATTGAATTTCACCCACTTTCCGTTAACCGATAAAATGTTATGGTAACGTTGAGTTGGACTGATGATACAAATAGCAGACTGATGAGAGTAAGTATCCTCAACACGGTAAAGGAGCTTACGTACCTTGGGTTTAGGGTCATATCCTTCATTTTGACGAGGGCTTTCATATGCTTTTCAGCTATCGTTGAGGTGGCCGCGGTAACGAATATCGGAAGCGGATATGCAAACTTTTGAGATCGATATTTTTTGTAGAAAAATGTTATAATTAATAATCAAACGAACTTACTTAGTGAAGTGCGATTCCAATTATACTAGCGCTTCGTCCTTCTAGATTAGTACTTGTAGTAACGCATACGTGCGGCCACTTCCTACACTAAGTTGAGGGTAAAAACAAATAAAAATACAAAATTTCTAAATTACAATACGCACTCTAGCTCTCGCTTGGTGATCTATTTGGTTTCATTCGCTGTTCAGTGTTCGGCTACTTCACACTGAATTAATTTTTTTGCCAATTTTGAATTACAACGATATGTTGTCTTCCAAAAATTGACTAAATCATCTAGAAAAAGAAAGATAATCCAGAAACTGTACTTTTAAGTTTAAATCGAAAGATTAAAGAACTAGAAAGAAAGGTGTTACGCGGAAAACGCAAAAAACGAGTAATAGTGAGTTCATCAAGTGCATCATCGACTCCGGAGAGATCGCGTAGTGTATCGCGCGACGAGAGCCTTTCACCGTCGCCGTCGCCGCCCGGTACGAGGCGCGCCTCCACGCCAGCCGCCTCGCCGGCGCCATTGCCCGCACGTGGTGAAACTCGAATCGAAGGTAGGCACCTATACATAAAGTGTAAACGGTGTTTTTTCGAGCTTCGCACTGTTGGGTTTGCGGTGTAACAACTACCGAGTTTTAAGGAGTAATTTCATGGTAAACGTTAGAACCACTCAAAGGGAATATTATCATATTTATCCAAGACCACTAAAAATTTCATTAGTGCTTTTTAAGTGCGGGATTTGCGGTGTATTACTGCATTTTATTTGAGATGTATTTGGTGGTAGTACGGAGGGTATTTATTTAGCAATGCAGAATAATTACTTATTACTAATTAATTATTTATAAAAACTTGTATTTAAACTGAATGTTTTTCTAATTTGCGAAACCAAATAGCCGCCATTTTGCGGTAGGAGGACCGCATTGCGTGAGCGGCTAGATGAGGATTCATTCTCAGCGGCGTGAAGAAAGAAATGAAAGAACAGATGAAATACACGAAGATCGACTAGTTCCTGTTCAGAGAAAACCTACCGGAAACTTTAAAAGCCGCTAAGGCGACGCAAAAGTACTGTGCGGACCTTAAGCCTACCCCGGCGAAGAAGGCGACTTCAAAGAATTCCACAAGTTTCATCGCAGGCCGGCGCCGGCGGGGATGCAGAAGCCGCAACCGCCTGCAGCGCGCAAACTACATTAAAAATATTTTGATCGAAAAATCATATTACAAAATTGAAGACTACGTGTTAGATAAAGATGTATGGAAGGACGACATGGCTCCAGAATTCACACAAATTTGATTTAAAGTGTATTCCATAGCATTTAAGTTTATTTGAAAAGAGCAATCCCTAGAGTTTCTTGCTCGTTCTTCTCAGGGAGGTCAGTAGTGAACGAGCAGTAGCGTAAATGTGATGATTTCAAGTGTAAATTTATTTTACCTATGTAATAAATATTCTTTGACTTTGACTTTTACTCGGCGCGCCGGCTCATACAGGAGCTCACGGCCGAGGGCCTCCACAATCTCTCTTAATTTTAACCTCCTTAGAACATACATTTGTGTTATCTAAAATTTTACTTATTCTTATTTTGTTTTCATTTTGTTTTCACTTGTAATTGCTCAATCATATCTATTAAGTCTACCCGGGGGTAGTTAAGGGACCAGCCTCCACAACCAGATTATATTTTGATGCTATGTAAACCATCTATTTTTTTTTACAAGCACTGTTTGTGGACACAATTAATGATTTATTTGTTTTGTTTATTTAATTTTATTGGAACTGTATTATCTTAACACATAATTAAAATTAAACACTATAAATATAAAAAGTTATTTTAGCTTAGTTAAAAACTAATATCCAAATTAATTTAAGTTTTGAAATGTTTAAATATTTTAAATACAATAAGTTTATATATTGGAAAGCTATGGTTATGGAAGAGCGGAGTCCCCTATCACAGGCATTGCTATACTTGAAAGGAGCTCCTGACACTAATATTGTAAAATGTAAATAGTTAAAGAAATAAACTATTATTATTATATGAGTATCACGAACGAAGATGATTGATTGCCTGGTGCATATAAACAAGTAACCATCTTCGACAGTGATATACGAAGTATAACTACTATCAGATTCTCAAATTCCTATCCTAATCCCGCATGTTATACATTAGCTTACTGTGTGACACTTGCTTTACTGCGTTGACATTGTAATTTATAGTATGCAATAAATAATATTTCATCCATTAATTCATTTATACTATCAAAATATCTTCAGTAGTTTAGTAGGTTAGCAGTCCGGTGGCATAGTTCATTCGGTATTTGATTCAGTGTTGGTTTTTTAAAACGATTTTTATTAATTACCTGTCAAATGATTGCCTTTAAACCAATGTTAAAGTCTATTTTAAACGTTAATACCAACTGGACCGGGAGAAATATTTGAACGGCCTACATTTATTTATTTCTCTCGACAGTTTGAGTGTAATTTGTCTATGTTGTCTGTACATGGCACCCGCGACACAGGGTTTCCCTAGTGCGAGACTATGAGTGTGTGTTATTATTACTAATATTTATCCTAATTACCAGTTAAACTTGCTGTCTTTCGCCTTATATAGTTAGCAGGCTATACATGCAAACTCCGCGGGCATTATGTCGTATAATATGTATAGATAACCATAAATTATTACGCCGGAGAGCAATGAGCTGGAAGTGACACTGGTCCACACGACGAGTACTAGATCCTTTATCCGCTATCCCCTTAACCGTCTGCAGTGCTTAAAAGGGTTGTTGCTACGAGTATTTGGCGATGTCTTGGGTATATATTTGTCGTATCATGGCTCAGGAGCATTTATGGAGATTATTCTATGGTTTCCGTTGTTTATAAACTTCACGTCAGTTTTACAGCTCTGACTGGTAGTAGTTGCAAAATTTTCCGTCCTTCGAGACTGGCTAAGGTATCTTAGCCATACTGCCAGTTCTTAGATTTGAATTTTTCTTCAATTATTTATTTATTTGTTTATTTATTTAGACACAAAACCATGTACAATACTTAATATTAATTTAATACTACAGTACTATTTAGCTTGGAACAGATAACAATAGTGCATAATATTAAAATGGAATAGATTTAGTTAAATATTATTTAAAAATGAAAATGCACGTTTATAAAATTAAAAGAAAAAAAGAGAAGATTAAGCAAACCATTCATTAAAAGTCTAGAAAAAATAAACAAAAGGAACGCATCTTGAACCTAGCTTTGAGACCTAATAGACGCTATAAATGATTTTTAAGATTGGTGGAATGTATCTACCTCAATCCTAACTTTATTCTTATAATAAGATACTTTTAAGACCTTTTCGAGATATTTGAGGATGCTCATTACGAATATGGCTGCTTTCATTTGTAGTTTTAGTTTCAAAACTGTCAATAAATTTTAGACATAAATTTTCCCATACCTTTTTTTCCAGTCGATTAGAATAACTGGCGGATCTGATATCCCATATTGCAAGGTGTTGTTCTGCATTCTCTATAAATTCTTCAACTCGATTTTTGTGCATCGTAGTTAACTTGAAAAATTAACATGTACACCTCACTAACCGTGATGCAACCGAGCGTGGCTTCAGCGCGACTGTCGCGCGGCCGCCGCGCGGTTGTAGCGCTTCTAGAAATTGTGTGAAAAGTGCTAATCGCGCGGCTGTCACACGGCCGCCGCGCGGCTGCAGCGCTGCTGCAGCGCGGCTAACAGCGGCTAATTTGAACGCGCCGTAATTCCTGCACATACGAAACAACGGATCATTGTACGACACGTTGCATGTCGTTAGTGGCATATAAAAACGTTTTTGCGTGCGGTGTCTTCCAATCATAATCCCAACCTGATCTAACCATTCAATTTAATATAAAGGCAAAGCTAAGTGTTCAGTATGAAATATATGTATATTGTAATTTGTACACCCCTCTCGGCTGTGCACTGTCCGTCGCCACGTTATAAAAGCAGAACAGATCCAGAGCGAGGCATTTGCTTGTCGGCGCCCGCTTGGATATCATCGGTGACGTGTGAAGATACTTCGTTCGTTTAGTCTTAAGAAATCAATAATTTGTAAATTTAATAAAAGTTCGTTAAAATTTTGTTAGATGTTCTCTTTTTTTTTTAATTTCGAATCCTTTTTCTAGCTAATTTCAGAAGTGGGATAAAAAGGAAGGAAATTCGTCCTTATGTAGTAGGACACGAAGTATCTTTGATTTGCCATTACGCTTACCTAACTTTTTCCATTAATTTTCAAGTATTTGTAATTGCTTTATTGTAATTACGCTTTTGGCTATTTCTATTGTTCTTTTTGTGCCCTATCGAGTACAAAGGTACTATATCAAGATGGGGGAAGTGGTTCCCGCGGTCGTAAACGTAATCGTTCACAAAGTGGCTCGCGTGCCCGTGTACGGACTCGTTCTTATTCCATTTCTCGTTGCGGCGGTTCAAAACGTTGCATGAAACGCTCTCGTCGCGACCGATCACGGTCTGGTTCGCGCAGTACATGTAAACGAGCCTCTCGTAGTGTGATCCGTAGCAACACACGTCGGCATCAATGTCGTTCGCGTAATTCGTCGCGAGATAGGTCCCGCCGCGACCGCGAATTGCGAAGTAAGACACCGCCGCGCTAGTCTATGAGTAACACACGTCGTCAAGTACCTCGTTCACGTAAAATGGAATCTCGAGATAGAAAGTCCCATTGTGGGTCTGCCAGTGTGGTGAGTCATGACAGTTCCCGATTGTGTAAACCAAAGTGCTCTAAACATCCTGAGACGTCTAAGATAGCGCAGGCATTATTAGAGGCAACAAAAACCATGTAACCCATTAGGTCCTAACACTATTTCGTTTCCAATTTTGACCCCACTTTACATAATATCAACATATGGTGCGAGGAAGTAGATTGCGCCAAGGAAGCTAATGGCTGGAGCGATCCTGAGTGTTTGTCTCGGGGAGCAACATGTTTGAAGGGAGACGCGAAGGTCTACTTAGCGAGTGGATAGCTAATGACCGGTCTTGGTCTAATTTTAAACGGGAGTTTAAGCCACTTTGCCCTAGCAAATTAGATTATGCGAATATACTTTTTAATGCTATGAATAAAACCTCAGATAAATATCAACCATACGCAGAATACGCGCGTGGCACTTTATTACGTTTAAGAGAGGTACAAGGCCTGAGCGATGAACTACGTACCCTCATTGTTATCCGAGGGATTGACAACCCTCAGATTTGCGCCGCTGCGGCCAACGCGAATCTTACTCCCGACAATTTGGTGTCATTTTTATCAATGTACACTAAACCTAACCGTGCTAAACCGGACACCCGTGCTTCTACGTCATCTCTGGGGAGCATTTTAGTGTGTGCCATCCATACGATAACACATATATATTTTACAGGATATATCACGGAGAGTGTGGGATGGAATTCACGACTTAATTCCGCCTTCCCCTTTCCATCATCGGGGGACTAGACATAGGCTTGGATTCCACCCCTAATTTATGGATATTCCAAAGATTCGCACGGAGCGTTACTCTTCCACATTCATATGGCGAACGACTATGGAGTGAAATTCCCTGCCTGCGGACTTGTTTCCTGAATGTTATAACTTGGACCTTTTCAAGGCGAGAGTGAATAGGCATTATTTAGATGTGCATGCTCCATCGTCGACCTCATCAACACTTTCCATCAGGTGAGATGGAGTTCAAATGCGCACTTACATTTGTATTAAAAAAGAAACGATTGTTACTATTGGTAGCTGAAACAACTCATCTCTATTCCACATAAGACAAAAAGAGCCTTAAGTTTTTTATTTCATCTTTAAGTTATCTAGGGTATCTAACAAGAGCGAATGACGAAAAAATAACAAAGTAAAAAGCGCTACGTGAAAGTGGCGAATTATCGGATTACAAAAGCTCCAAAAAAGTTCTCAGATCGCTACGAACCTGAAGAGATTGATGCAGAAAAAACTCAAACCTATGACAGATATTACTCATTTTTACTCAAAACGACGCTTTGCACTTTTTACCTTTCCACTAACTGTATAATGAACAAAAGATTCCATTAATTATTTTCCAAGTGTCTAAGTCAAGATAGAGACTAAGAAAAACAATAGGCATTTTAAAGAATGTACTTGTTGTATAGTATTTATTGTAGGTTAATGACTTATGCATGTTCGTATCTATCTAATATTCTTTATTAGTAGATTAATAAGATACAAGTTAGTTATATAAGTCTCAAACCAGGTACTTCGGTTGAAATAAGGGACACGTCACAAAATACTCAAGTTTTCCTGTCTCATATTATCATTGCCAAACTTCTCACATTAGAATCAGGAGGGTCACAATCTTGGAACTTCACGTAAATTAACAATCGTTGGATAATATATTTAAAGGAGTAGTAACTTGCCTAGAACTTACATAGGTGAACTTACACCCAAACCCATACCACGTTTGCATTCAGGAAATAAGTATATTAATTAATAATTATGAAATATTGAGGTTAAATTCACTATTATTCTCAAGTTCACTATTGGATCAAGACTGAGCTGCTCACCCCTACCACTTTTTTGTAACTTTGGTTTAATATAACTTTCGTTGAGGTGGTAGTGTGAAGTTAGGCGTGAATACCACAGGGCGATCCGCAATGGTACTAAAGTAGTTAATACAACAACTAAATAAATCATGCGCGAAGTTAGGTGCGAACAAAATGGGTAAAGCGTAACAAACAGTAGATATTTCTTGTTACTAAGGTAATAAGAAAGATGTTATAAGTAATGATGTGTCAACTTAAATAGGATTACAATCTGGTAGAGAATTTTGTAATATCATATTTAGCTCTTAGCAATATAATTTGATTGTTGTCTGGTATTGTTGTCCACATAATAAATAAATAAAAAATACTTTTGTGTACAGATCTAAATATTCGGATTTTTTTATACTGAGACATGATTGGTCTGATACCGCTTTTACACAAGCTAGAACTCGAAGAAAATCTGTAGATGAAAATATGCTCCATTGGTACTATTTTTTGGCTGCGAGTTAAAGGGAACACGAATGACGAAATGACATGATAATCTAGTGTTTACACGTTCATGCTTTCGCTCACATTAAACAGCCGCGCAATACCGATGCCGCCCGTTACGATTTAGACGTCGTCCATCTTTACAAGTTGGCGTTGAATACATGCAAATATATCAACAGACGCTCGTGTTGTCGAGAAGCTGAACATGAATGTCGAATAGTCGAACGTTTCCTTAAGTGGCGAGATGAGTAGCGAACACGATTTTGTAAATACGGTATTACATATTACACACCAATACGATAATAATGTAGACGAAGTAAATAAGATACAAAGACTATTGAATATTGCTTTGTGACAGAAAATGATGTGTTCTAATGGAGTGGTTTGAAAATGAAAGCTCTTGCGAGGTGCGCCTCAAGTAAGTGTCCGAAGGGTCGGAGGGACGCGCCTAATTAAGCCAAGTGGTGTGGAAAATTACAGTCAGATAGGCCTCTCTGGGCCTCTTCGGGCCTCTGCGGAAACGGGAGTCCTTAATTGCGGAAGGGTTGCTGATTGACGACGTTGGTTTAGAATAGGGCGACAGTGGAAACGTGGATGTGCAGAATTGTGCATAATATATTGTATTGACAGGTTAACTAACCATGTTTTGCAAATGCTGAATTATTAATTTAGCAAATATTGAGTTGGTGACTGCAGCTGA